>NC_142011.1:207545662-207845662 GCF_049901735.1 Notechis scutatus
GACCCATCCTGGAATGCTTATCTCTAAGAGGTGGATGTTAACCTGCCAGCTATTGCAATTTGCGGCTTTGCTCGTTCTTCATTATTCCTGTCTGTTATAGCTTGAAGAGCAGCTCTGCTGGGCTCCTCTGCATTTGGACAGGCCTGGCTGTGCCTTCATAGGATAAATCCGCATGCCCAGGGATGGGGGTGTATGCCATCAGTCCCTGCTCCCCAATGGGAAGTGGTCTCTGCTCCTCCTGCAGAGTCTTTCGTGGTGTCTCAGTGCTTGGTAAGCCAGTGGTAGTTCAATATGCCTATCGATAGAATTGCTATTGGAAAACCAGGCTTCTTTTGGTAGGCATCCTCCTTTAGTTATATCACAGGCTAACCAATACAATAACATTGTCATTTTTAAATCTAGATTGTAAAGCTGTGATATGTTATTCCAAATTGGTTTCCTATAGAGAGAGAGGATTGTTAGGAGAAACACACACACACACACACACACACACACACACACATAAATTGCACCCATTGTACACACATGTATATGTAAGTGTGTGTGTGTTAAAGCAGTGATCCCCAACCTTTTTGACACCGCGGCCCAGTACCGGCATCAGCTGGGTGCCGCGGCCCGGTACCGGCATCAACTGGGCGCCGCCATCTTTTTGATGAAAAAGTGCTTCCGGTGAGCTTTCTCCGGAAAAGCTCACCGGAAGCACTTTTTTACCAAAAAAAGATGGCGGCGCCCAGCAACCAGCGGCCCGGTAAGACTTGTTCCGCGGACCAGTACCGGTCCGTGGACCGGTGGTTGGGGACCCCTGTGTTAAAGGGTACAAAGGATACTTTATACATGCATACACATATATTTACATACACACATACACACAGAGAGAGACATATATTCATGTACAATGGGGCAGAACACATAGTTGTAGTTGATTGGTTGGAGGGTGCATGAGGCAAATTATGCTATGATTGGTTGCTGTGGATATAAAGGGGGCATTTCCTTTTTTTTCCCGCCTTTTTCTTCTGTGTGCTCTATATGCTGTTTAATATAGCTCATGATGTTCCTGTGTTCCTGACTATCTTGTCTGCTGTAAATATAGATATTAAATATATTTATTAATACAAAACTACCAGTTTCTGTATAACTGCACAATTCCTACACACACACACACACACACATTTATACATATACACATGTACGTGCGCACGCGCACACATATATATGTATATATATTCAAACACACACACACACACACATATTTGCTGATGCTTTATTTAAAGTTAATTAATATACCAGTGATTGCACGACCTCTGTAGATGCCATACGCTAAGTAAAATCAATATATGCAATAAACGAAATCAATAAAATTTCCCAGGATGGATTCATGCCTGATCTCTATTTTCTTTCCTCTTTTTCTCCCTTTTCAGGACCTCACTTGGTGCCAGGGATTCTTTAAATACAGATTACTTTTATGACTCTGCCAAATGTGATGGATGTTACTGACAGTCCAGCGGAAGGCCATCCATCAAGAGATCTATTTTTTGTCTTGTCTGACTGGGTCTTGTTGGCTCAGCACGGAAAAAAGCAACAAACACTTCTTGCACCTGACTCCTCCAAGGGTTTCTCCTTCTTCTTCTAACAATAAGATCAGGAATTTCAGTTGAGCAATAGTCAACTTGGTTACTGGAGAAGCAAGCTCAGATTCCTTTTGAAAGAAAGGGGAGGAGGAGTTGGCCGTCAGTTGATGAAAAACAATAAAGAAGGGATCGGGTTTCCAAATAGTTCGAATGAATCATCTGAGAACATTCCAAACCTCCCTCTTCTAAACAAAGTTCTCTCTCTACAGTTCATTAAACCTTAAAAGCCAAGATAAGCTCTTCAACTGTATTTACAAAGGCTTTTTAACTTCTCTGAGATTATTCCATTCTTTAACCAATTGGAGACTACTTCAACCTTCCTGACAACAGACCAGAGGTGCCTAGGAAAGATCTTCTTGGTCATGCTGACTAGGGAAGATAGGAATTGTGATCCAAATATTTTATTTATTTATTTATTTATTTGATTTGCCAATTGTTTACAAGATAATAAGTATAAGTGTATACATAGTTGTGAATACATGAAATGGTTACATATAAGAAAAATAAAAGAATAGGAGAAACAATAGGACAGGGACGGTAGGCACGTTGGTGCGCTTATGCACGCCCTACAGACCTCTTAGGAAAGGGGTGAGGTCAATGGTAGACAGTCTAAGGTTAAAGTTTTTGGGGTTTGGGGAAGAAACTACAGAGTCGGGTAGAGTATTCCAGACATTGACCACTCTATTGCTGAAGTCGTATTTCCTGCAATCAAGTTTGGTGCGGTTTACTTTGAGTTTGTATCTATTGTGTGCTCTTGTGTTGTTATGGTTGAAGCTGAAGTATTCATTGACAGGTAGGACATTGCAATGTATGATTTTGTATACCATGCTTAAGTCAGACCGAAGACGGCGTAATTCAAGGTTTTCTAGTTCTAGAATTTCAAGTCTGGTGGCATAAGGTATTCTACAGCGAGTAGAGGAGTGGAGAACTCTTCTTGTGAAATATTTCTGGACTTTCTCAATTGTGCTAATATCAGATACGTGGTGTGGGTTCCAGACTGATGAACTGTATTCGAGTATTGGTCTAGCAAATGTTTTGTATGCTCTGGTTAGTACTGTGATATTACCAGAGAAAAAGCTACGTAGGATTAGGTTAACAACTCTTAATGCCTTTTTGGCTATGTAGTTGCAGTGTGCTCTAGCACTTAGATCATTAGAGGTGAGTATTCCAAGGTCCTTTACAGAGCTTGGGTCATCAACAAGATCTTGACTATTCAGCTTGTATTTTATTTTCTGATTTTTTTGCCAATATGTAAGACAGAGCATTTATTTGTTGAGATTTGAAGTTGCCATTTGTTTGACCATTCGGATACATAGTCAAGATCTTTTGTAGGGTAGCAGTATTGTCTGTGGTATTGAACAGCTTTACATCATCAGCGAAGAGAACGCAATTGCTCTTAATATGATCACAGAGGTCGTTTATGTAGAGTATGAAGAGAGTTGGTCCTAGAACACTGCCTTGGGGAACACCACTATTGACAGGTACTGCATTTGATAGGACGCTCCCGATTTTGACCATTTGTTGTCTGTTTGACAGGAATGCTTCTATCCAGTTATTCAGTTGTCCAGAGATACCATAGGATTTTATTTTTAGGAGTAGTTTGTCGGTACCACTGAATCAAAGGCTTTACAGAAGTCTATGTAGATTGCGTCTATTGTTTTGCCCTGGTCGAGTTGTGTCGTCCATATGTTTTTGCAGTGTAAGAGTTGCAGATTACAGGATAGTTTTTCCTGAAACCAAATTGTTTATTGGAGAGTAGGTTATTTGTCTCTAAGTGAAGGATGATGGATTGGTTAATAATTGATTCCATGACTTTACAGGTGACGCAGCATAAGGAGATTGGCCTGTAGTTTTCAACTAGGCTTGGGTCTCCCTTTTGAAGATGGGGATGACTGTGGCTTGTGACCATAGGTTAGGCAAGGAGCTGGTTCTGAAAGATTTTTCAAAGATTATGCTTAGAGGTTTGGCTATGGCAGTGGATAGCTTTCTTAAGAAGTAGGCACATATTCCATCCGGTCCAATAGATAGAGATGGTTTTAGGTTGCGTATTGCTTTTTCAACATTGTCTTCTGTGAAATCGATATGTATTAGATCATTGTTGTTATCTGTGGTACGGCTAGGAAATATTGGGCATGATCCATTGCTGTTTACAAATACTGAGCCAAGAATGTGTTAAAGATGTTGGCTTTAATGGTGTCGTCGTTGCAGTCTTTACCATCAGGTCCTATCAAGGGAGGGATGGACCTTGAGTCTTTTAGTTTGTTGTTTACAAAATTGTAAAAAGCGCGGTGGAATTGGTGCTTAGAAGGTTTTCCTCTTGTTTAATGTGATAATTGGTGCATTCGGTCTTTATCTGGTGGCATAGATTTTTGTATCGGTTTTTGAAATTGGCAACGTGACCAGATTTGTTTTTCCGCCAGAGTGATCTCTTTTGGATTGAAGTTTCCTTATTGATATGGGTAATCTGCTTTTTTGTTTTGTTTTGGGAGTTGTTGTTGGTACATATAGTTTGATGACTCTTTTGACTTCAAGTAAAAATATGTTATAATGGTCTTCAACGGTATTGCATCCAGTGAATAGAGATTGCCAATCAAGGGATGAGAGATCGTTGTCTATAAGATCATAGTTGCCTTTTTTGAAGTTACAATAGGGGATTACATCATTGTGGTGATTTTTGTGTGGATGTATGTTGAGACAAAAGTCGATCATATTGTGGTCACTACTGGAAAAGGGTTCTTTAGATTGTATTCCGTAGATTAGGTTCAAACTGTTGCAGAAGATGAGATCGAGGCAGTTGTTTAGTCTAGTGTTGTTGGTTACTAGTTGTTCCAGTCCCAGATTTGTAATAGCATTGTAGAAGGTTGTGTGTATGATTTCAGTTGTACAATCATTTAGGGTCCAGTTAATATGAGGTAGATTGAAATCACCAAGAAGGATAAAAGGGTATGGGCAGGATGCAGCCCATGTTAGTAATGTATTTAGCTTGTTTACATGTTCGATGTCATAATCAGGTGCTCTGTAACATAGTAAGAATCGAATTGTGATATTTGAGGATAGTTCACAGATGATGGTTTCAGGAAGGGCAAACTCCTGGGTAACTTGGATATTTTTTAGATGTAAGGATTTTTATAGAATATAGCAACTCCACCTCCTCGACGATTTTCACGATCTGATCTGTAAACATGATAGTCTCTTACTGTGGTAATGGAGTCGGGGAGAGATGCATTGAGCCATGTTTCACAGACAAATATAATGTCGAAGTTAGCCATATTTAGGAGGAAGAGAAATACTCTTGGAAGGAGATAAAACTTTTGGACATTCTGTCTAGGGAAGATGCGAATTGTGGTCCAAATGCCTCTGGAAGAAGAGAAATCTTTGGACATGCTGCATGAGCTCTGATTAATAGTCCCTATGATTAATGGTCTCTTTCTCTATCATTTCTCTCTTCCATCATCTTTTACGACCTCACCCAATCAGAAACTTAAATATTCTCATTTTTAGGGAAAACAATGAACAGCATTCTAATCCTTTAAGAAATTCGGGGAATTTTGAAGTGCTGTCAGGTCCCCTTAGTTCTGACCAATCATTTTTTCTTCCATATCTTGGTCTGAGCAGCTCAAAAATTCCCATTTCCAGTCTATCCAGTCGAAGAAGGACTACAGGGACCGTCCTTCTGTATTTCATCGCATCTTTTGAATTGAGAACCCACAAAAACGATCAATCAGTGGAAAAAATTGCCTTCAGAAGTTGTGGGTGCTCCATCATGGGAGATTTTCAAGAAAAGACTGGAGAATCCTTTGTCTGGGATGATATGGGTTCTTCCTTGAACAGGGGGTTGGACTAGAAGACCTCTTAGGTCCCTTTCAGCCCCTGGTTTCGATGATTCTATGATCATTCAAAATGTCATGGAATTCTGAATTCCCTTGTTAATTTGAAGGCACAACTATGACTTCCGCTGGCATGTCCTGAGAAAATTATCCATGGAAATTGAAGATGGAGTCTGCCTGTCCATCACACCTCATTTTCACTTCAGCAGCTTTCAGAAAACCACATAAATATAAGGAAATAAGTGTCTATTTCCAGGAAATGTTGGTTGTCTCCTCATGGGTCCATCAGAAAAAGCAGGACAGAAGACTTGGAAGAAATGCCAGCACTTTTAAGAGGGCCAAAATTTAATTTTATAATTCATGTGGATGTTTTTAGTGCCAGTATTGGTTCGACTATGTGTTGTGGTTAGCTGGCAGCAGGTGCAGACGGCTGAGGAGAGTGAGGACTCAGATGAGGGGCCAGGACCTTTAGGGAGTGGACTGTGGCCTTCAGAGATTGTGGGGGCTGGCAGCAGCGATGAGGAGGTTCCCGAGGAGCCTGTGCCAAGTGCACGTGCGCACAGGGGTTGCTCGCAGGAAAGAGCAGCTGCAGCAGCATGGGCAACTCAGGAGTAAGGCTGCAAGGTAATGGCCCCTCCTTCAAGAAGATAAAAGCCAGCTAGCATTGATGATGTTACCTAGTTGGGTAATGAAAGGTCTGCAAGGAAAGGGGAAAATAATGTGAAAAGGGGATATAATGTTGGAAAGCAACAGAAAAGGGGAATACAGAAGAGGGAAATGGAGGTGGAGAGACAGGGGGTAAAAAGGGGAAAGAGAAGAAAGGGAAAAAGGAAGGGAAGAGAAGTTACAAAGGTTTGGAGCAAGATGTAAAGAAACAGGATTTATTCAGAGATAATGGGTGAAAATTTAACTGAAAAAGGGATTCTGTAAAGGTACATAAGATTGTATTGTTATATTTGTAGTAGAAATAATGTTAGAAAATTGGAAACAACATATGATTAAAAAGTGGAATAAAATAGTTAGTGTAATTTAGGGAAACTTTTGTGAACAAAATAAACGAAATGAAATAAATGAGAGATTTGAACTAGGAAGGAATGGGAACATTTTAACTACTCAACGTTTTATAAAATGTAAGTGAAGTGAGAGGGAAGTAATTATGGAAAGTTTATAAGTGTTTCCATAGAAATATGATACTTATTTGAAAAGTAATGTGTAAAATGTTCAAGATTTAAATGAATATTAATATTAATGATAGAATCGAATTGGTATGGATTGTTGTTTTAATTATGTTATATATTTATAATTTTTTCTTTTTAAAATACATTATGTAGTTTTAGAATGTACCAAGCAGAATCCGAACGAAAGTTATGTATTATATTAAGTGTTATAATTTTAGGGGAAAGATATAAAGGCGTCATACTCCAATCAGTGATCACAGGAGAAATTTTGCTTAATGAGAAAAGATAATAGACAGCTGAAACAGGACAGACAAAGAATATAAGTATGATGATTTGAATTGAGATGAAATAAATAAAATAAAATTAAGAAAGTTGACAGAGGGGAGAAGTTATATAGAAAATGTAGAATGGTAATAAGATATGGAATGGAATATAAAAATGAGCATGAATTTGAATTTGTGTCTGCACGAAGAGATGTAACCAGGGATCAGGCTGCTTTCAAAAAAGATGTTTTACGTTTTTATGTTCTATGTTTTGTTTGTTTATGTTTGTTTTTAAAAATCAATAAAATTTTCAAAAAAAGAAGAAGATAAAAGCCAGCTGTGAAGCAAGCACTATTTGCAGAAGCCAAAGACATTTTGAAACTCCAGCCTCATGGACATTGCAGTATCTTAACTTGGTATTTGAAGACCCTTGTGTTGCAAAATATTTCTTATCGGTTATTCTTGGCAACCTCGCACAGTTTTGGCGAGGCTTGTGCTTATCAAAGTTAATTAGTTTGCAACATCCTTTTAACCGGGGATTCGTAAGAATCATTATAAGGTTTCTGTTCCCTTTGGTTCATGTTTGCTTTATTGGAAAAGGGTTTGGGTCAGAACACTATGTTTTTTTTTTTGTTTTAAAAGGTTTTAATATTTCTAACCATAATATATATACATATTTTTAAAAAAACCAGTAGCCTCCCAGAATCAATGATTGAGATGGGCAACTGTAGGAATTGAATGAATGAATGAATGAATGAATGAATGAATGAATGAATGAGCAAGCCATTTTTCTCTGCTCCAGATTAGAGACAGGCAGCCATATAAATTGAATAAATTAATGGATGGGTGAATAAATGATGGATGGATCAAAGTATGAATAAATAAATAAATAAATAAATAAATAAATAAGCAAGCCATTTTTCTCTGCTCCAGATCAGAGACGGGAGGCCAAATAAATAGATGGATGGATGGATGGATGGATGGATGGATGGATGGATGAGCGAGTCATTTTCCTCTGCCCAAATCAGAGGTGGGAAGCTGTATAAATTGAATAAATGACTGATAAAATGAATGAGTAAATGAATGGATAGATGGATGAGTAAATAAATAAACAAGCAAGTAAGCAGATTGTCTCTGCCCTGCCCATCAGAGTTCCATATCAATCAAGGCTACAAAAACAAGAGTCACTGCCAACAGAGATTTGGAGCACCTTACAGCTGTCACACGGTTGCACCTGTCTTCCTGGCAGCAGGTTAAAGTATATAGCGATGGCCAGCTGGATTTGGAGATGGGGCATTTGACTGCACAGCCTTTTTGAAGCACGAATCCAGACAAAGAGGTAGCTAAACAGGAAAGGAAACACACAACAGGTTGAACGATTCAGACTTCTGCTTTTTTTTCTTTCAGGCTTGAGGTACAGTTAGTCAAATATTCTCCCCCCACCCAGTTGGACAGTGATGACATCTTCAATCAGACGTTTCCACAGCAGGGAAACATCTGAATCTGTTGTGTGTGTGTGTGTATGTTGTGGGGGGCGTGAAAAGGTCCCTCCTCTGTTTGTATTGTTGAGAAGAAAAGGCATTTCCAGGGTCTTCGTACTCTTTCCTATAATTAGTCCAATAGAAGAGAGCCATGGCATCCTTGGTGCTCTCCGAGATTGGTAGCTTTCTGGCAGATGACCATGACCTAACTACTGGTAAGGAAGCCATTACTGCTTCTCAATCAGAGGTGGGATTCAGCCGGTTCGCACCGGTTCAATCGAACCGGTTGTTAAATTACCCACCACCTGCTATCAAAGTGGATCGCTGGGTGCTGCGCTGCAATGGAGAAATGGGCAATGCAGCGGCCAGCACGAGGGAAGGAAGAGGCTGCTTTCCCTCCTGATCCTCCTCCTTCCTTTGTGCCGGCCACACTGTTGCCCATTTCTCCATTGCAGCAGAGCACCCAGGATCCACTTTGATAGCCGGGGTGTGTGTGTAATTTAACAACCGGTTTGCCCAGGATCAGGTTGGCCATCACAAAACAGTTGTTAAATTATTTGAATCCCAGCGCAATTCCCAACCTGCCACACATCAAGGAGAGAGGGAAAGATCGGAATGACAGTTCCAGATAGCAACGAGAAACCGACCCGTGGGAAACAAGGTCATCTCAAATGAGGTATGGCAGAGCCATGAACATTTCCCAACAATACTTGGACACCTAATTGTACAATGTGACCTGCACTAATGGGGAGGGGTGGTGGTGGATAGAAGATGCTGTACTTTAACTATAAGAAATGCGTGGGAATTAGTCAGAGCTGGTTTTCATGCTGTGCCAAAATGATGTACCCAATAGTTTTGCATTAAGGGAAGGAAACGTTTCAACTTTGCTAGCTTGGTTGGATTCGTCAGCCAGAACTTTGACACTTTGCCTTGTGGGACTGACAATTGTAGACCTGGCATTTAATTTCCTCTAAATGGGGTTACATTAAATATCTGGGAGACAGGGGTATCATCCTGACTGAATCTCGGGTACATGAATTGGTTCTGTACCCACTAGATTCAGAAGGCTGCTTTTTGGACCATCCACCCTCATCCTAAATTGTTTTTTTTTTTTGCCATTTTAAAGGCCACTTCCAAGAAAAAAAAATTCCATGTGCCAAAACTGGCAGGGAAAATGAGAAAATAGTGTAGAAAATTAGCACCCACCCCTCTCCTAGAAGAATGAAATATTTTGAGAAATATTAAAAAGGCAGAATATTATATTTCCCTGGATGAGAAATAGAAAAACATGCTCTTGGAAAGCAGCCCCCCCACCTTTCTTGATGGCCCACAGCAGATGCCAGCACTTAAGAGATAAAGTGATAGCTAGCTCTATTCATAAGCAAATTCCCTGCAGCAAGTTTTGAACAAAGGTAAGGTTAGCCTTCAGCTACAATAGGAATTGCCGAACAAGCCCCTTCATTGCATCAGCCCAAACTTCAACCAAGCTTAGCTCAGACAAGCTTAGCTCGGACTCCTAGGATTTGCACACGGCCCCATGGGAGTCTGACAACAGCCAATAGAATACATGTTCTTGCACAGGAACAGGAAGTTCAAGTTCAAAGCCCAAGAGAAAGTATAAAAACCCCTCACTCTTCACTCCATGCGTTCGCTGCAGCAGAATCTATGTGCTTGATGGTTCTGCTCCATTAAACCATCTTTCCAATCAGTCTCCATGTTTCCAGTGCCCTTCTCCCAGTTTGGAAATGAACCAGAATATAGGAATATAGAATGCACAGATGCATGAGCTGAATAAAAAACTTTGCCGGCTTCTTCTCTTGTTTACAAAAGCAAAAATGTGCAACTTTCAGTGGAATGGCAGAGTAATCAAATACAGGTCGTCCTCGACTTACAACAGTTCATTTAGAGACCGTTCAAAGTTACAACGGCACTGGAAAAAAGTGGCTTAGGTCCGTTTTTCACAGTTATGACCATTGCAGCATCTCCATGGTCGTGTGGTCAACATTTTCAGACTCTTGGCCACTGACCCATATTTATGATGGTCGCAGGGTCCTGGGGTCATGTGATCCCCTTTTGTGACCATCTGCCAAGGAAAGTCGGCGGGGAAGCCAGATTCGCTTAACAACCCTGTGACTAACTTAATAATGGTGGTGATTCACTTCACCCCTGCGGGAAGAACGGTCGTAAAACAGGGCAAAACTCACTCAGCAAGTGTCTCACTTAGCCACAGAAATTTGGAGCTCGGTTTTGGTCATAGGTCGAGGACTACCTTGAAGCCACGATCCTGCAGCCAGACTCTGATAGACAGGGCATCCTCGACTTATAACCACAATTGGGTTCCAAGTTTCCATTATTTAAGCTGGGCAGTTTTGAAGTGAGTTGTACCCCATTTTTTTAACCTTCATTGCCACGGTTGTTAAACAAATCAGCGCAGTTGTGAACTGAATCTGGTGGTTGTCCTGTACACAGCAACAGACGTAAGTGTCAGCGGTCCAGCAACCCTCCATTCCAACCAATAACTCCGAGACAGACATCAGCATTGCAAAAAGGCATTAAGAGTTGTAAATTATGAAGTTTCTCCTCTGGAAATATCAAATTGCTAACTAGAACATACAAAACTTTTGCCAGACCAATACTCGAATACAGCTCATCAGTCTGGAATCCGCACTGCACATCAGACAATTGAGCAAGTCCAGAAGTATTTCACGAGAAGAGTACTACACTCCTCTGCTCACAACAGAATATCCTACACCACCAGGCTTGAGATTTTGGGCTTGGACAACCTTGAACTACGTCACCTACGGTTGTGTGCTACAATGTCCTACCAGTAAATGACTACTTCAGCTTCAACCACAACAATACAAGAGCACACAACAGATACAAATTCAATGTAAACTGCTCCAAACTTGATTGCAGAAAGTACGACTTCAGCAACCGAGTGGCCAGTGCCTGGAATGCACTACCTGACTCTGTTGTTCCATCCTCTAACCTGCCACTCCTTTAACCTCAAACTATCCACTATTGACCTCACCCCATTCCTAAGAAGTCTGTAAGGGGCGTGCATAAGTGCACCATCGTGCCTCCCATCCCTGTCCTATTGTCCCCATTTATTCGTATCTATTTCCTGTATTCTTACTCATGTTTATACTTATACCTATTCTCTTGTAAGCAATTGACAAATCAAATAAATAAATAAATAAAATAAAAAATAAAAGAAGGAAGGAAAGAAGGAAGGAAGGGGGAAGGAAGAAGAAAAAAGGAAGGAAGAAATGAGAGAAAAGGGAGGGAGGGAGAGGGAAGGAGGAAGGAAGGGGGGAGGAAGAAGAAAAGGGAAGGGGAAGGAAGGAAGGAAGGAGAGAAAAGCATGGAGGGAGGAGAGAAAAGGGAGGGAGGGAGTGGGAGGAAGGAAGGAAGGAAGGAAGGAAGGAAGGAAGGAAGGAAGGAAGGAAGGAAGGAAGGAAGGAAGGAAGGAAGGAAGGAAGGAAGGAAGGAAGGAAGGAAGGAAGGAAGGAAGGAAGGAAGGAAGGAAGGAAGGAAGGAAAAGAAGGGAGAGAATATCCATTCCTAAGAGGTCTGCAAGGGGCGTGCATAAGTGCACCATCATGCCTACTGTCCGTCCTATTGTCCCCATTTATTCATACCTATTTCCTGTATTCTTACTCATGTTTATACTTATACCTATTCTCTTGTAAGCAATTGACAAATCAAATAAATAAATACATCTCGCAAAGAAAGGGTCCTTTATTTGGATAGTGACTGGCACATCTGTGGAATCCCGAACCTGAAAGTTTTGGGCTTCTTTGCAAAAATTGCAACTAGAAATCGATCCCCGCCTTAGCTATCACCACCTCACATAGTCCAATCACCACCCGTCCCAAAGTAAGATTCCCGTTTCATTATGTGCCACACTCGGTGACCTTGAACCAACCGAAAGAATTTTATTTTGTCTAACTCGATATACTCAAATGAATTCCGCCCTCCCACTTTCCCGGGCTCAATTGTGGCAGTGTGGGAGCATCGGATCTTAATATGGTTTCCAAAACTGACAGTAAGTACATGCCAGTGGCCATGTGCCTGGGGGAGAGGGGATGCAGGGATGTTGTAAGCGCAAGGGCCGGCTGTAAGTCATTCTTTGTTCACTGCCGTTGTAACTTCAGTCGCTAAATAAATTGGAGGTAAGTCGAGGACTAACTGCATCCCACATAGAGTGATGCAGCCTGAGTGGTGTGTGCTACATGCTTTACCTGTGTACCTTGTGCAGAAATACTCATGATGAGAACAATTTTTAAGGCTTGTGCACCCGGAGTAGCTTGTCTGATTGCAAGAGTAGCACATCAGTGATGGGACTGCATAGAAAAAAAATGGAATGGTGTTAGTTATGAATCCTGAAACTGAAAATACTCAGGATGGAAGTAACCAGACAGATAAAGCTCTTCCTTTTAGTTCAGTTACTTTTTTTAAACCTGCAGGTAGTACCGAAATGACTCCTCCTCCTCTCCACAAACCCCACTCCCTTCTAGCATTGATGATGTTACCTAGTTGGGTAATGAAAGGTCTGCAAGGAAACAACCAAGCTCAAAGAGCATCAAGGACCCCACAATCTTCCTCTTCCTCTTCCTCCTCCTCCTCCTCTCCACAAACCCCACTCCCTTCTAGCATTGATGATGTTACCTAGTTGGGTAATGAAAGGTCTGCAAGGAAACAACCAAGCTCAAAGAGCATCAAGGACCCCACAATCTTCCTCCTCCCTCTTCCTCTTCCTCTTCCTCCTCCTCCTCCTCTCCACAAACCCCACTCCCTTCTAGCATTGATGATGTTACCTAATTTGGTAATGAAACGTCAGCAAGAAAACCGCCAAGCTCAGACAACACCAAGGACCCCATAATCCTCCTCCTCCTCCTCCTCTCTACAAGTCTCCTCCCTTCCAGCACTTATGATGTTACCTAGTTTGGTAATGAAAGGTCTTCAAGGAAACAACCAAGCTCAAAGAGCACCAAGGACCCCACAGTCCTCCTCTTCTTCCTACTTCCTCCTCCTTTCCACAAACCCCATTCCCTTCTAGCTAGCACTAATGGTGTTATCTAGCTGGATAATGAAAAGTCTGCAAAAAAGCAATCAAGGTCAGAGGACACCAAGTCCATAGTTGTCGTCCTCCTCCTCCTCCTCCTCCTCCTCCTCCTCCCACAAAGAGTAGATTTAAGGCCCTGGTTCTTGCCAGGTAAACAGGAAAAACTGGTTCCAGCCATGCAAAAGTTCCACGCAGAAGTGATTAGAAGCTCTGACTTTAAGAAGGAAGCCCTCCCTGCCTTTGACCCTGACTTGGACGGAGAGATGGGACAAAAACATCACACCATTTTGTTTCCTCCTTCTCCTTCTTTTAGACAGCTTCTGTCCACAGGTCCTGAAATATGAGGAGCTTGGAAAAACAACAGGTCTTGGGGATGGTTATGAAATCTAGGAGAGACAAGCTGGAACAGGGTCTCTCGAAAGAAGAGCAGTACCAAGATTTAGTCAATAAATCTTGAAGCAGGAGGACAGTTGGGTTAAAAAGCTCATTAGAAAACAAAATTAAGCAACTGATGGAAAATCCGCAAGAAACCACATTTGCTGAAACCTGATGGGTCCTATACCGTGTTCCTTCTCCTGCTCTGTGTGTGTGTGTGTGTGTGTGTGTGTGTGTGTGTGTGTGTGTGAGAGAGAGAGAGAGAGAGAGAGAGAGAGAGAGAGAGAGGTGAGTGAATCACACTCCTGCAAGTAGAAGAAAAAGTCCGTGCAATATTGCAGGTAATCTTTGTGAAAAGATTACCTGGAATATTGTGAATTTGGTTTTGCCTTCTTCCTAGGTGTGAGAAGGAATTTCTCGCCAAAAGCAATCTTTTAGGTTCACCAACCAGGATTAGAACTCCGGTTCCCTCCTTCCTAGACCAACTCCTTCACCCTCTAGACCAGGGGTCCCCAAACTTGGCAACTTTAAGACTTGTGGATTTCAACTTTTAGCATAGCTGACTGGAGAATTCTGGGAGTTGAAGTCCACAAGTCTTAAAGTTGCCAAGTTTGGAGCCCTTAGTGGTGCATGTAGAAGAATGTCTGATATACATCCTCCTGGTGGGAATGAAAACCTGTCTACAGAGAAAAGTTTGGAGACTTCCCCAAACCCCAAAAACTTTAACCTTAGACTGTCTACTATTGACCTCACCCCTTTCCTAAGAGGCCTGTAGGGGCGTGCATAAGCGCACCAACGTGCCTACCGTCCCTGTCCTATTGTTTCTCTTATTCTTTTATTTTTCTTATATGTACCCATTTCATGTATTCATAACTATGTATACACTTATACTTATTATCTTGTAAACAATTGGCAAATCAAATAAATAAATAAAATAAATAAAGAATAACAAAATGAAAGAGTTAGAAGGGACCTTGGAGGTCTTCTAGTCCAACCCTCTGCTCAAGCAGGAGACCCTATTATTGTAGACAAATGGCTCTCAGTTTCTTCTTAAAAGCTTCCCATAACTTCTGAAGGCAAGTTTCAATAAGGATGACATATGGAGAGACCAATTCAGGTTGTTAGGATTAGAGTTAGGGTTAGGGTTACGTTTGAATTGTCATATGGAGTCGACTGGGACTTCAAATTTCTTTACTACCGGTTTTCTTTCTCAAATTTCTTTACTACCTGTGGGTGTGGTTTGGTGGGCGTGGCAGGGGAAGGACACTGTAAAATCTCCAGTCAGAGGCGGTATATGCCGGTTCTACTCCAAACTACTCAAAATTTCCGCTAACAGTTCTCCAGAACTGGTCAGAACCTGCTGAATGCCACCTCTGGAGTCAAGGGTCTCTCTTTCCTGAATATCCAAGCTGGGATTGGCCTGACAACCAAATCAAGTCAAACACTTGAGGCAACAAAATCAAGTATAGTTAGCTGTCTAAAGAAGGTGTTACAGAGACCTGATACTTGAGCTTTCAGAAATCTCTGTCTAGGAGATGTTGCTATTGGCCACTAATTCGAGGACTACCATGCCCAGATATTCCTCAAATGACACATGCTCAGCCCTGAGGATTCAGGGTTCAGATTTACACATCCACCAATTTGGAAAAAAAAAATTTATTACAGAATAAATGACTACAGTATTTGTGCTTAAGGTCTACACCCATGATGGCAAACCTATGGCACGTGTGCCACAGGTGGCACGCAGAGCCATTTGTGCTGGCACGTGAGCTGCAGGCAAATTTACCTCACTGCACATGCGCGCACCTCACCGCTGATTTTCGGCAGGTTTGAGGCCTTTTGGGGCCTCCCAGAGGTTTGAGGAAGGCTTCTGCAGGCTTTGCAGGGCGAAAACTAGCCCCATTTTGTCACTTCCTGTTTTTCCGACAATACCGGAAGTGGCAAAACGGGCCTAGTTTTTGGCCTGCAAAGCCTGCAGCCTTCCTCAAGCCTCTAGGAGGCCCCAAAAGGCCTCAAGCTTGCTGAAAATCAGCTGTGAGGTGCAGTGCAGGTAAGGGGGTGGGGGTGGGGATTGTGTGCGCATGTATAGGGTGTGGGTGGGCACGCATTGCCTTCTGGGTTCTGGCACGCAAGCACAAGCATGCAAGCGCGCACACAATTTTTGGCACAGGAGCTCAAAAAGGTTAGCCACCACTGGTCTACACAATCTAGACTCTGCTATTGTGGAAAAAAAATCCAAGGAGGAACTATCTAATCGTACGCAAGCAGGAGTTTGAATCTATTTTTAATTTATTTGAGGACTATGCAGATATATGCCACCTGTTCCAAATCGGCAGAACCTCCATCTTAGTGAATGAGGGAGGTAGATGTACTTTGCCTTGTATATGCAAAAATGTTTGCTTGCGACAGCAGAGAAAGCTTTCCAAATACAGAAAGTCCTCAACTTACAAACATAATTAATTACAGTTGTAAGTCTGCTTCCATGCCTCGGGCAGGATTAGAACTCACCATCTCCCATCCCAAAGTCACCCAGACAGCTTTCATAACTAAGGAAAGACTAGAACTCACAGTCTCATCCTGATGGTTGGCCAAAAAGTCACCCAACAGCTTTCATGGCTAAAACGGGATTAGAACTTGCGGTATCCTGGTTGATTGGCTCAAAGACACCCAACTGGCTTTCATACCTAAGGCGGGACTAGGACTTACCATCTCCTGGTGATTGGCTCAAAGTCAACCAATCGGCTTTCATGGCTAAAGAGAGATTAGAACTCATAGTTTCCTGGTAATTGGCCCAAAGACACCCAACTGCCTTTCATGCCTAAGATGGGACCAGAACTCTCACAGTCTGCTGGTGATTGGCTCACAGTCAACCAATCATCTTTTATGGCTAAGGGGAGATTATAACCAGGGTCTCCTGGTGATTGGCCCAAAGTCACCCCATTAGCTTTAATTCCTAATGTCTGGAACGAGTTCTGGAATTCGTCGCTGCCACAGGATGAAGGAGGGGGAGTGATATAATGGAAATTTTGTTAGAAGGAGGGGGGAAAAGTTTAGTTTAAAAGTTCAAGGTTATTAAGTATGTCGCAGTTAGATATTTCAGCTGCAGAGTAATTGGTTTATGTGGTTAATGAGGTATAGAAAAGGGGGTGGGTGTAGGTTGGATTTTGTGCGTAGTTTTGGGAGCGTCTTCAGTGCTGAAATTCTACAGCTGATGCCAGTTTCTGTATTAATAAAGAACCTTGAGGTGATGCCTGTCTCGGAGTTAATGATTAATTCAGACAATGTCTGGATCCCCTGACACCTAAGACAAAACTAGAACTCACGAGACCCCAGGTGACTGGCCCAAAATCACCCAGCCAACTTTCATGCCTATGGCAGGATTAGAACTCACTCTCTCCCGCTTTCTCGCCTGGTGCCTTAACCATTACACCAAACTGGCTCGACGTATCCAGCATCCCCAAAGGAAACAAAACAATGAGTACCACCCTACCCATGATGCTCACCTTTCTTGATGTGTAAGATAATGGTCAGCAATACAACTGGAAGATGAGTCTTCATTTCATTGCCCGAATTCAACCACGATGACACTGCCGATTTTGGAGGCCCCCTTCTGGTTTTGGTTCAGAAAAGCATTGTGTCATTAAGGAAGTTAAGACAGGGGGTCTCCAACCTTGGCAACTTTTAAGACTTGTGGACTTCAACTCCCAGAATTCCTCAGCCAGCTTGAACTCTGGAAATTGAAGTCCACAAGTCTTAAAGTTGCCAAGGTTGGAGACCCCTGAGCTAAGAAACACATCTTTTCACGTCCAAGGAACTGACACAAAAGAGAAACCAAGAAAGGATGGAGGGAAATTAACCAAGGAGAGAAGCAACCTGGAATTAAGGAGAAACTTCTTAATAGTGAGGACAATCAACCAGTGGAGTTTCATCTTCAGGATCTGGCCTTGTAAAGAGCAGCCAGGTTGGATCTCCTCTAAGACTGACTGGTTGGACCACCTTGCAGTCCCAAGGATCCTCAGGAGTTTTCTGGAGTCTTCTGAAGAAACTACAAGCAGATTAATTTTCAAGCGAGGGCAAAAGCCACTTTGATTATGTCCCCTTTTCCAACTTGCACCTCGCTGGACCTGATGTGTTCAAAGACAGGACTTCAGAAGTTGCAGGAGAACAGCTTACCCAACAGCAGGAAAACAGCACCATCTAATGTCTACCTTGGTGTTTCCACCATTACCCTAATTGTTCTGTTGCCTTGTGCTATTGGGCTAATAGAGCTAGCTCCATGCTTTTCTACCGGGCTTTTCAGCTGTTCAACAGAACTGACAATCTATAAGGAGTGAGGAGAGGACAAAGACCTCACCTTTCCCCCTTTTATCCTCATAAGCAGTTCTAGGAGACACACTTCTAGGTCAGGGTGTTAGTTTCTCCAGGATTGAATGCTGAGCTCTGAGTAACACCCTTAACAGAACTACAGAGTTGGAAGGGAACTTCCCAGAGTTGTGGGTGCTCCATCACTGGAAATTTTCAAGAAGTGTTGTGGTTCACCGGCAGGAGGTGCGGATGGCTGAGGTCTCGGAGAGCGAGGACTCAGATGAGGGGCCTGCATGTGATGCAGGGATGGGGCCAGGACCATCAGGGAGTGGAATGCTGCCTTCAGAGATTGTGGAGGCTGGCAGCAGTGAGGAAGAGTCCCCCGAGGAGCCTGTGCCCAGTGCACATGCATGCAGGGCTGCTCGAAGGAAAGAGCAGCTGCAGTAGCACGGGCGACTTGGGAGTAAGGCTGCAAAGTAACGGCCCCTCCCTTAAGAGATGAAAGCCAGCCGAGAAACTGGAGTTCTTTGCAGGAAGCAAAGAAGTTTTTGCACTCAAGCCTTGTGGACGTTCAGAATATCTTGGTTGGTGTTTGGAGACTCTTTGTGTTTGAAATATTTCTTAAAAACTTTTATCTGGTGTTCTTGGCAGCCTTGCACAACCTTGGCAAGGCTGTTCTTATCAGAGACAATTAGTTAGAAACAGCCTTTTAACCATGAAGGAACAGAATTCGCAAAGAATCATTAAAAGGTTTTGCTGTTATCTCTGTTTCGTGTTTGTTTCCTTGGAACAAGGTTTGGGTCAGAACAAGAAGAGACTTGACAGTTTTATAGGTGGCATTTGCTTCCGGCAAGATTAGCAAAAATGCTTAGCAATGTGTCCGCCAAATGTTGGAAGTATAATTAAACCCAGGTACTTATTGTCATATGTGGTGGACTTGCACGGAAGCAAGAAAATATTGGGACAAAAATACAAACATGTATGGAAAAGATGATTAAGCAACATATAGAACTGAAGCCAGAAATATTTTTGTTGGATATAATGCCAGAGGACTATAATAAAGGGATTGTCCATTTAGTTTTGCATGTACTGACAGCTGCAAGGATTGTATTTGCACAATATTGGAAAAAATGAGAACACTCCATCCAGGGGTGGGATCCGACTGGTGTTAACAACAGGTTCGTTGATTTTACATTTTGCTTTCACTTACAATTTTAAAACTTGAAACTCGAGTTTTGTTACGGTCTGTTTACCGTGGGTCTTGATTGATGAAGTTTCTATCTAAAATTTTGCTTTCTTGGTACAATTTGTTTTTTTCAATCGATGGAACTATGGTTATGTTCTTGATGTATTGGTTTATAAACTGTGAGTATAACTATGCCGTAAACACACGTCTCAGCATTGCGATATGGCTAAATCCACGTCCAGTTCCAGATCTATCATCCCTTACCTGCTTTTCGACTGCTCCTGTGCCTTCCTCAAATAGACCCCTGAAATATTTTTGGAGTTACGCCAAGCCTTTTCAACAGTATACAGCCTGAAAACTGCCATGGAACAAGCCATTGTTGTACGGTTAATGTTCCGTTGGAGTCAGAAGTTCTCCAGAGTCTTCTGATTGGTGATTTTCCCAATCAAGTAACTATGGACTGCATCCAACTCAACTGATCTCCACCTTGGCAACTTGAAGATACATGGACTTCTAAAAATCCCCAAATTCCCCAGCCAGCCATGCTCTGGCCTTCTGCCCTGGACACACAACCAAGCCTTGTGAACATTCAACAGAGTTGAGGTCACCCTGAACTCCAAAGGGAGAATATTCCAGAAGGCAAGGGACTACGGTAGATAAGGTGTATCTCTTAGTCCCTGCCAGCCAACATTCCTTGGCTGAAAGGACCTATATTATGTCCCACCTGGGAGGCCAAACTATAGAGAGGGAGAAATGACAAGGGAGAAAACTAACCCTTGGGTAACCTGGCCCAAAACCATGAATGGCTTTTAAGGTGATAACCAGCACTCTTGAGTTGCACCTGTGAAGATATTGGTAATCAATACAGCTCGGCTTAAGCAGATGCTGGTGGGAAGATCGTCTTTGTTGGGATCAATTGTTTGCTTTGGCATGCACACACACACACACACACTCAATTTGGAAAAACTCAAGCTTTGACTTGTGTTTCTGCCTGCGCCTTGCCTCATGGTCTTATCTTGACTCCCTGGACCTTGCCCAGGGAGCTTACACCTTGTCTTTGGACTTCCTCTCTGCTTTTTTTTTTTTTTTTTTGCAAATTGGTTGTGTTGCTTACTGGTTTTTGTTTGTGGGTCTGTGAGCTTTTCAGGGAAATTTGAGGGGTGGAGCCTTACCGGGCCATTTGTTGTGGAATTGAACAGAATAATAAAGAACTTTACAGAAGCATGCCTCTGCCTAAGTGACACACAGAAAAAGACACACACACACACACCCTACACCTAGAGCCCATGATTGCCTTTGGGGATCATTTTAGCGGTGTCCTATGGGGACATGATTGTGATTCTGTGGTTTCCAGCAAATAATAATAATAACAACAATAACGATAGTATAGTAACAACTACTGGGAACATCAGGTTGAGAAGGTCTTGGAGAATGAAAAAGTCAAGATCTTGTGCAACTTCAGAATTCAGATGGACAGGCAATTGGCCCATAACATGCCTGACATAACAATAGTTGAGAAGAAAAAGGTTTGGTTCATTGGCATTGCAATACCTGGTAATGCACGAATTGTAGACACGCAGCAAGAAAAACATCACAAAGTATCGGGACTTACAAATTGAAGTTGAGCGACTTTGGAAAAATAAATCATCATGTGTTATCCCAATTGTGATTGGAGCCCTTGGAGCAATACCTAAAAAGGGCTGCCTCTCTATTTGGAAATCCTGAATTTATCAGACTTGAATACCCTGATTCTACAAAAAAAACCTCAAGTGATGGATGTTTGTATAGATACTCAGTCATCCAGGTTATCCTTGTCCCAAAGATGATTTTTTCCAGGAGGAGGCAACTGGGCTTTCTGGTTGTAAGATATCCCTGGCTTGAACAGAGGGTTGGACTAGAAGACCTCCAAGGTCCCTTCCATCCCTACGCCCTAATGTAATCATGTGCCTGTTGATTTTTTTTCAGGGCTCCCCTGAGAACAGGGCGCGCCAATAAAAAATTGAATAATCAGCACCCTAAAAAACATTATCCTGAAAAATCGTAATTGTCAACTAAAAAAATATTCCTTTGGTTTTTTTAGTTGCCAGTAGAAAGGGAGTGGGGGAAAACAGTGCACTCCTCAAATGCCTTGGCAGCCCAAAGCTGCAAGAATATTACTGGAGAGCATGATTGATGACTCTTGGCTATGGGTGTGTCCCATTGGAGAATATACATCCAGGGAGTGGGGGGGAAGACCAGGATCAAGGCTGAAATGAATGATGTGTCGGCTGCACCCAGGTAATGCCAACATGGCCACTCCTAATAAATCTTTTTTTTTTTTTACTCTGAAAGATGCGGATAGAGACTTACGATTTGAATGGGGGTGGATTTGTTGGAGCCCTGACAGTAATGGGACATGGCAAGGAAAAGAAAGAGAAACAAGAAAGGGAGTTGTTATGGATCCAAGTGTTTATTCCATTGAAAAGGCCCACAGCAGCAGCAGCACCACACAATCATGCTTAATGTAAAATGTAATATATTTTAATGGGTTCAAATGTTAACAGTGTGATTGTAACAGACAAAAATGCGTTTGCATAGCAGACCTCCACCCAAAACTGTGTGCATCTTCTCACCCAAGCAAAAACATTTTAAGGCCTCTGAAATGATTTCAAACTTTGCCACAGCGGCCGAGAGCGGCGTTTCTAGATCTCATTGATGTTAAGGTGTGTGGACTTCCATTCCCAGAAGTCCACACATCTTTAAAAAGTTCAATGGAGAACTTATGGCCCAAAGATTCTCTCCTTTTAGCTGTGCCTCCGCCTCCCGACAATCCAAAGCGACGCTAGAAAACACAACACCCACCCACCCCACCCCCGAAAAAAAAAGTATTTCCATAAAGCTAATAAAATCTCAGATTAAAAAAGCAGAAAAGAGAATGGCATTCTCGAGACACACAAATTTTCTGGACCTCGTTCATCCGCCTGATGCAGCCAGAGGGACGCATCCCCACATCACAGCCTGGATCCAAAGAGATAGAAGAAACTTGCAAGCGTAGCCAAGGCCAACACCAAGTGGTTGATTTGGATGCTGTTGGCCCCGCTGGTGTTGCACAAAAAGGAGGAACAGCACTGGACCGATACGGCTGCGATGCCAATATTGACCCCGACGCTGGGGCAAACTGCCACACAGCCCTTGCTGATCGATTGAGCGGAATATCCACCTGTCGGGAAGGGGGGGAGGGATAAGAAAGAAGGTTAAACCTCTGAGTGTTTATGAAAGAACAGAAGACATTTGTGGACTTCCTGCGAGTCACATACAACAACAGTGTTGTGGCCTGTCGGCTGCTGGCCCCTCAAACAGCCGAATAAGAGGAGGTGTGGGAGTCAGGGTCGGCAACCTGGGAGTTCCGTGGGGGAAGAGGAAATGGAGCTGGCAGAGAGAGCCTGGGCCGTCCATCACCCCTCAGATGGAGCGTCAACAACCCCCAGGTCTGGAGGTGGCTGATGAGGAAGAGGAAGAACAACTGGGTCCATTGCCTGATGCACAGATGGCAGAGGAGAGGAGAGCAGTGGAAATCTATAGGCCGGTCCTTGGGATGGAAAAGCCACCGCTGCTAGCGAAGCCCCCACCCTACCTCTGGGGATAAAAGGCAGGGGGCGGAGATGTGGCAGACAAGTATTCATCTTCCGGCCGGCTGTACTTGTTAGCCTGCGGTGAGAAAGCAACTTTTGCCGGGG
This sequence comes from Notechis scutatus, assembly GCF_049901735.1. Classification (NCBI taxonomy): domain Eukaryota; kingdom Metazoa; phylum Chordata; class Lepidosauria; order Squamata; family Elapidae; genus Notechis; species Notechis scutatus. Next base: position 207,568,690 of record NC_142011.1, read on the forward strand.
TTCCTAACAACGGAATCTTTTGGGTTAACTTCAGAGGGTTTGTAGCGTTCGGAAAGCTGGGTCAGAACAAGCAGACTGTTAAACAGAGAGAGAGACTTCATGGTTGGAGGCCAACAAGTAACCTCAACGTAAAACCACAATTAAACCCAAAAGTTCCATTGCTCTAAGTGAGGCAGGGGTTAAGTAGGTTTTGCCCCATTTTACGACCTTCCTGGCTGCAGTTGTTGAACGAATCACTGCCTTCCTAAGTTGGTAGCACGATAGTGAAGGGAACCTGGGTTCCCCGTTGACTTTGCACGCCAGAAGGTTGCAAAAGGGGACCAGGTGACAACGGGAGACATATATTTACAGTGAGAAGAGGGGGGGGGAACAGTTGGGAAGAAAACACAATATCCCTCAGTTCCAGGTTCTCCAAACTTTCTGGATTGCTGGCCCAGCGTGGGGGGCGGAGAGCGGGGATGGTTTTGGGCCAGGGTTAGGCTCACCCACATGCGCGCACACAGTGGAGCCTGAATCTGTGGAGGACAACGGAGCTGACAAGAGATTGAGGGGGCGGCTTTCATTGGCTTCAGAGGAACGTGGGCAGGAGCAGGGCCCCTCAGGATTGGGACAACTTGTAGGCAGGGAGGAAAGGGGACAGGATGACCAAGAGAGGGCAAGCAGCGGACAGGAGGAGGAATGGAGCTCAGGGGATGAGCAAGGACCACCCCCTCCTGATCCATGAGCAGGGAGAGTAGAAAGAAGGCGGGAACCGCACAGGCTGACCCGACAAATTGGTAGGACTGGGAAGCAGCTTGAGGCTGCTGTGTGTTTGTGTGCGTGCTTTGCTCTGGGACTTGCCAGACACCTGGGAGCGTTTGGGGGGAAATCTGGAGCATTAAAGGGGAGTTTGAACTCTCAGCAGTGTGTGTGACCTTTGTGCCTTGTCCCGGGTCATCACACCCAGCTTCATTTGTGTGAGCAACGGGTGCGCGTGAGTAGAGCTGCGAGCACCGGCACCCCCGCTGTGTGAGACAGACTGCACATGCACACACACACACACCAGGCCCTCCACTCATGTGGCCCAGTTGCGAATAGGCCACGGCCCGGGAGCGGGCTGTGGCTTAAAGTTTTGGGACCCCTGATTTAGCAGGCCAACCCATGGAGGAAGGGATATGGTCCTCCTGCCATTTCAACACGCCACAGTAACATACCAATCCCACCACCGGTATACGTGGTGGCACAGTAATTGTCCCCATTGGAGCAGGTTTGCATCCCCCAGCACTGCGAGTTCGATTCGACGTTGTCGCACGACCAACAGACCAGTGAGAAAACTAGGGGGGGAAAAAAAAAAAGATTTCGTAAAGATGAGATATGCAGTGAAACTGTTTATTTATTTTTACTTTATTTTTTTTTATCCTGCCTTTACTATACTTAGAAATAACTCAAGGTGCCGATTTTTCCCACAATAATAACAACCCTGTGAGGTGGGCTGGGCTCAAAGAGGGGGACTAGCCCAAAGTTATCCACCTTCCTTTCATGGCTAAGATAGGATAAGAACTCACAGTCACCTGGTGAGTGACCCAAAGTCACCCAGTCAGCTTTCATGCTTTAAGGAGAGACTAGAACTCATTACCTCCTGGTGATTGGCTCAAAATCACCCAGCTGGTCTTCATGTTTAAGGTGGAACAAGGGCTCAGTAGCTAAGATGCTGAGCTTGTTGGGTCAGAAAGGCCAACAGTTTGAATCCCTAGCGCCATGTAACGGAGTGAGCTCCCGTTACTGGTCCCAGCTTCTGCCAACCTAGCAGTTCGAAAGCACTTAAAAAATGCAAGTAGAAAAATAGGGACCACTTTGGTGGGAAGGTAACAGCGTTCCATGCGCCTTCGGTGTTTAGTCATGCTGGCCACATGATCACGGAGACGTCTTCGGACAGCGCTAGCTCTTTGGCTTTGTAACAGAGAAGAGCACTGCCCCCTAGAGACAGAAATGAATAGCACAACTAAGTACATATCTGCATGGGGAACCTTTACCTTAGAACTCATTGTCTCCCGGTGATTGGTCCAGGACCCAACAACCTTTCATGCTTAAGGTGGGACTAGAACTCAACACCACCTGGTGATTGGTTCAAAGTCACCCGACTAGCTTTAATGTTTAAGGTAGGACCAGAACTCACTGTCTCCTCTGGGACACAACTGGCTTTCGTTTCAAGCATGAAAACCAACCAGAGGACTTTGGGACAGTCAAATTACAAATGAGTAATTTATTTAAAAAAATAATGATTTGTTCAAAACAAATCTTCAATACAGCTTCATTCCCTGTTTTTCGGTGCATAATTCATCCATCGGCTCCTGCAACCCCTAATTTAATAGAGAGATAGAAGCAGTGGTTAAGAGTGCAGTACTGCAAGCTACTTCTGCAGCCAGCTACCTACAATTTGGCAGTTCAAATCCCACCAGGCTCAAGGTTGACTCAGCCTTCCATGCTTCCGAGGTAGGTAAAATGAGGACCCAAATTGTTGGCGGCAATATGCTGACTCTGTAAACCGCTTAGAGGGGGCTATAAAGCACTATAAAATGGTATATAAGTGTTATTGCTATTGCTATTAGTCCTGCTTTACAAAGACCACACATCCAGTTCTGGTCATCACAATACAGAAAAAATGTTGAGACTCTAGAAAGAGTGCAGAGAAGAGCAACCAAGATGATTAGGAGACTGGAGGTTAAAACATATAAAGAATGGTTACAGGAACTGGGCATGGCTAGTCTAGAACCAGGAGAGACAGGATAGCAGTCTTCCAATATTTGAGGGGCTGCCACAGAGAGAAGGAAGGGACCAAGCTATTTTCTGAACGCCAAAAGGTAAGATAAGAAACAATGGATGGAAATTGGTCAAGAAGAGATTCAACCTACTGTAGAAATAAGGAGAAATTTTCTGACAGTGAGAGCAATCAACGAATGGAACAACTTGCCTTCAGAAGTTGTGGGTGTTTTCATCACTGGAGGTTTTTAAGAAGAGACTGGACAGCCACTAGTCTCAAATGGTATAGAGTTTCCTGCTTGAGCAGGGGGTTGGACTAGAAGACCTCCAAGGTCCCTTCCAACTCTATTATTCTATGTTCCATGTTCTCCCGCCCATTCCCTTAAAATACCCAGTAGAAGCAGTGCATTGGAAGTAATGCTGTAAGTAATACTCTGATTTTGCTTTCTTTGGTGTGGCATTTTTGGAGTGTATGGAAGTGGTGGCTTCCTCCACAAAATAGGTATATTAATCTTCCTTAAGTGACTACTTTTAAAACTTTCGCAATTATGATCCCACCTGAAGGTAGAAACATAGGAGAAGAGATTCACACAGCATCCATGAAAAGCTAGAGATCGCCACCTACTGGCCATCAGCTCACACTGCAGGAGATATTGCCACCAGTTGGCTATCAACTCTCACTGCAGGCCTCCATAAGATAAAATAGTGATAAAAAAACCAAAATTAGTAGTTCCCCTTTACAGAACCAGGGAATTGGGTAATAATTTTGCCAGGTAATTAGACAGTCACCTATTAAGCTACAGTCTAAAAATTGTAATCATTGAAGCTTTAAAAGTTATAATTAACTGGCTGACAAACCATACTCAACGAGTAGTCCTTAATGGTACGACATCTACGCGGAGGGATGTAAGCAGTGGGGTACCACAAAGTTCCATCTTAGGCCCAGTACTTTTCAATATCTTCATAAACGACAGATGAGGGAATAGAAGAGGAAATTACCAAATTTGCAGATGATACTAAGCTGGCAGGAATAGCCAACACCCTAGAAGATAGGCTCAAGATCCAGACGGATCTGGACAGACTTGAACCCTGGGTCCTAACTAAGAAAATGAAATTCAATGTGGAGAAAAGTAAAGTCTTCCACTTAGGCAGAACAACCAAAAGTACACATATAGACTGGGAGAAACCAGGTTTAATAGCAGTCACTGGGAGAGGGATGTTGGAATCTTAGTGGACAACCAGCTAAATATGAGCCAGTAGTGTGAAGCAGCAGTCAACAAAGGCAATGAAATCCTAACTTGCATTAACAGAGGGATACAATCAAGATCAAGGGAAGTACTAATACTACTCTATAAAGCCTTGGTAAGACCACACTAGAATACAGCATCCAATTTTGGTCACCATGCTATAAAAAAGATGTTGAGGCTCTAGAAAAAGTACAAAGAGCATCCAAGATGATTAGAGGGCTGGAGACTAAAACATATGAAGAACAGTTATTGGAACTGGGCATGGCTAGTCTAGGGAAGAGAAGGACCTGAGGAGACAGGAGCCAAGCTATTCTTCAAGGCACCCAAAGGCCAGACAAGGAATAATGGATGGAAACTGAACAGGGAGAAATTTTCTGAAAGTGAGGACAAGCAACTTATGGAACAGAAGTTGCCTTCGGAAGTTGTGGGAGCGTTATCACTGGAGGCTTTCAAGAAGAGATTGGACTGCCATTTGTCAGAGATGGTGTAGGGCCTCCTGCTTGGGTGAGGGGTTGGACTAGATGACCTACAAAGTCCCTTCCTACTCTGTTAATCTGTTAAAAGCCTTAGTGAGACCACACCTAGAGTACTGCATATAGTTAATTATAATTATTGAAGTTTTAAAAATTTAATCACCCACACTGAATTATCATTATTTTCATTTTGCCACTGTAACTCAAATGGTTGTCCAGACTCTTTTTGAAAAATTCAACTTAGTCCAGGTGAACAGCCGAATATTCCAAGCAAACTCCTGACTCAAAATTGTTAAAAGAGTCGAACTTTTATTTTCATTTATATCTTCAGACACTGGAACTCAGGAACCGGTCATAAGTAGCTTTTACTTAGGCTTTTTAAAAGCAATTACTATAGCACAGGGTCCCCAACGCGGTCTGCGGACGTCACGTCCGCGGAACAAGTCTTACCGGGCCGCTGGTTGCTGGCGCCGCCATCTTTTTGGTAAAAAGTGCTTCCGGTGAGCTTTTCCGGGAGAAAGCTCACCAGAAGCACTTTTTCATCAAAAAGATGGCGGTATGCGCTTCGGTGAGCTTTTCCGGTAGAAAGCCATTTCTACCGAAAAAGCTCACGGAGCGATGCGCCATCTTTTGACGAAAAGTGCTTCCGTGAGATCACCGAAGCACTTTTCGTCAAAAAGATGGCGGCGCCCAGTTGATGCCGGATACCGGGCTGCGGCGCCCAGCTGATGCCGGTACCGGGCCGCGGCGTCAAAAAGGTTGGGGATCACTGCTATAGCAGAATAATAGAATTACAGAGTTGGAAGGGGCCTTGGAGGTCTTCTAGTCTAACCTCCCGCTCAAGCCGGAAATCCTATTGTTGAAAGGCTGTCAAAATGCCTTTCTTCGGAGGATTCGAATTTTCCCGCTGGGAGAACTCCGGCGCAAGGATACGGACAACTGCTTGAAAGCCGGATCTTTTTTATTTTTCAGGAAGGCGAGAGATAGCGAGGAGGCTGCGTTCCTGGGCTAGCTACCTTCGAATGGTAAGTCCCTGATTTTTATACCCTTTTCTCCCTTTGTGTGAGTGCTTGTGTTTGTACTTCTTAATGTTTTAAATCCTGTCAGGGGTTGTCTTTCTTCCCGCCGGAGGGTAAACTCCGCAGGGTGTGGAAGGCAAACTTTGCGGGGTGGTTTGATTGTTTTATCGGTTTCGTCCTAATCTCTTTTAGCTTAATGGTTTCTTATATTTGTTTTCTTATATCCTGTCTGTCTCCTTTGTAATATATTTTGTGTCTTTTCTCTGTTTGTTTTGCTGATTTGCTGCATGTCTTGTGTTTGTAAGGGTTTTCTTTTCTTGTTTCCCTAGTTTTCTTAATTATTTGGGCTTTTGTCTAAGGGGCTTCTTTAATACCTTTTATTTGATTCCTTTTCCTATGCAAGTTTGTTTTATGGCTGGCCTGATGTTCCCTTTGGGCTTTTCCTGCTTGGGTGACACCACTGTCCTCGTGAAGTTCCCTTTCCACACTATATATACCATTCCGGACAAATGGTTGCAAAGTCAAGTCCATGAAATTCATTTTTTAAAAAAGGTTAAAAAGTAAAGGAATTAAGCCTGAGAAGACACGCATGAAAACTTTACCCAGGCAACTTTCCATAAAACAGTAACACAACTTTGGTTGCCCACCCTCTCTTTTTGTTATATTTGGGTTTGTCCCTAACTGCATCCTTTGTTTGCCCTCCCCTCAACAAACAAACAAAACAAAACAAAACCACAGCATAAAGACAGTCTGAAAAATTGCCTGTTCCCCATTCCTGCTTTCTCTTTTCAGCTTTTAGCTTTCGATTTCCTAGCCTGGTTTTTCAAACAATATGCAAGGAACATGTCTATTATTATTTTTTAAAGGATAGTTCTTTTTGTTCCTCATTCAGCTTTCATTTCAGGTTTTTTTTTTTAGCTTTCTGTTTCCTAGGCTGGCTTTGTTCCAACAAATTACATAAATTTTCCATCTGGCTTTCCTTTCAGGCTTTTAACTTTCCATTTCCCAGTTTTGTTGAATCATTGACAAGGGCAACCTTTAAAAAAACAGGAAAGTTAAGGACACGAGGAAGGCCAACTCCCTACAAGGGCCAATGCATAGCAGACTTTCCTATCAGAAGACAAGGAGAATAACGGAATAATAGAGTTGGAAGGGACCTTGGAGGTCTTCTAGTCCAACTCAAGCAAGAGATCTTATACCATTTCAGACAAATGGCTGTCCAATCCCTTCTTCGGAATAGCAGGAATAAGCCAACACTCCAGAAGATAGGCTTAAGATACAGAAGGATCTTGACAGACTTGAGCACTGGGCACTATGTAACAAAATGAAATTTAATGGTTAAAAAAAAATCTACATTTAGTTAGTTAACTTTATTGTCATTGCACCTCGTACAGTGAAATTAAATACTATCTTCAGTGTACAATTTATGACTATGAAAATAAACAAACACACATCTACCACACTCCACACACTGAATTGAAATTTAATTTAAATTTAGGCAAGAAAAAACCAAGATGATACTTTGCTCGGTAGTAGTAATTGTGAGAGGGATCTTAAGAGTCCTATTGCACAATCCCTTAAATAGGAGCCAGCCGTGTGCAGCAGCTGCCAAAAAGGTTAACACAATCCTAGGCTGCATTGACAAGAGGGATAAAATAAAGATCACACAAAGCGTTAATACCATTTATGGTGCTTTGGTAAGACCACACTTGCAATGCTACATCCAGCACTGACAAAAAAGTGAGTTATGACCAAATTTTTTGCGCTTACGACCTTCCCCCCCTCCCCCATCACGTAATCAAAATTCAAACGCTTGGCCACTGGTTCATACTTGTGACCGTGGCAGGGTCCCAAGGTCACGTGCTACCCCTTTTTGCGACCTTCCGACAAGCGAAGTCAACTGGGGGGGGAAGCCAGATTCACTTAACAACCGGGGCAAGAAAGGTCGTAAAATGGGACAAAGCTCACTTGACAAAGTATCTCACTTAGCAAGAGGTATTTTGGGCTCCATTGTGGTCATACCTCAAGGACTATCTCTACCTGTACTCATCCTTAACCCCTATGCCCGCCCTGGACAGCTGCTGCTTCTTGGGATGACACCTTCTTCTCAAGATTGGCCAACAGGTGATCTTCCAAATGCTCCTGAACTATAACTCCCAGTACCCTACTTAACAAGAGATATTTTGGGCTCTATTTCGGTTGTAAGTAGAGACTGTCTCTATCTGTACTCATCTTAAATCCTACGTCCACCCTGGTCAGCTTCTTCTTCTTCTTCTTGGGATGACACTTTCTTCTCAAGATTGGACAACAGGCGGTCTTCCAAATGCTCCTGAACTATAACTCCCAGCACCCTTCCCTACTCCTTTCCTGGGTTGGGAGATGTTGTTCAACTACTTCTACACAGCGATCTCTGGCTCACTTTCTCTGGCTGTGAACTGGGAGACCAGGCTTTTATCTCTTGAAGGTCTGAAGCAGATGCCTTCTCACCCTCTGGGGTTAACCCTCAAAGTCCACATTCTTTCCTCCTTAGATAAGTGTTCCTGGCACTGATTCTCCCCTCCCTTCCTTCTTCTCGTGACTTCCACCGCCAAAGTTGCAAAAATCCCCTTTCCTGATTCATCAGGAATCTTTAGTTTAGTTTTAGTTTACTTTATTGTCATTGCACCTCGTAGAACAAAATTAAATACCATCTTCAGTATATACATTATGACTATGAAAATAAAACACAAAGATACATCCTTCACATCCTATATGTTGAATGGAAGGACCCCGATATTGAATTAATATTGCAGTAGACAGCAGAATTCAAAAGAGCTACTGCCCTTTTGATCATGAAAATAAACTCGCGCGTCCTTCACCCTTCACACATTGAACAGGAAATCCCCGACACCACACCAACACTGCACTATACAGCAGAATTCAAAAGAGCTACTGCCCTGGGATAGAAGCTGTTTTTCAGCCTATTTGTCCTTGTTTTTATTATTCTCTACCTTCTGCCAGATGGTAATAGTTTAAAAAAAGGGTTCCCAGGATGAGATGGATCTGTGAAATTGTTTTTAACTTTTTTAAGGCAGCGGGAGCTATAAAGCTCTTCCAAACAGGGGAGAGGGCAACCCAGGATCCTCTGGGCAATGACGTTCACCCTCTGGAGTGCTGTCCTATCTGCCTCTGTGCAATTGGCAAACCATACAGAGGTGCAGGAAGTTAAGATACTCTGTATGGTGCAGCGGTAGAAGGTCACCAGCAGTTTTTCATTCAGCTGTTGTTTTCTGAGTCTATTTGTTTTCTGAATCTATGCATAGAGGCATTTTTAGACCCCCTGGATTCAACCATGTTATGACTGGGCTTCTATAGATGCCCCATGGAGGGTTTGAGAATTTGGAGGTTAGGAAAAGCTGGCAAGTTTTTTTTTTTTTTTTAATAAAATAAAACGAGCCATAAATGACAACTTGGAAATTTAAAAAAAAATGGTTCTGACAAATATGATTCTTCTGAGCAGGATCTGGTGTCCTTTTCAGCTGAGGAACTGAAAGTAGATCTATGGGTTTCTGCCCCATCTTCTGCTGGGAAGGAGTGGGCAAACCTGGACTCTCAAAGTTCATTCTATTTTTTTTTAATCAAGTTTTTTATTTTATATTCTTTATACATGTCCGTCAGAGGTGGTGTTCAGCAGGTTCTGACCAGTTCTGGAGAACCAGTAGTAGAAATTTTGAGTGGTTCAGAGAACTGGCAAATCCCACCTCTGACTGGCCCCACCAACCCCATCTATTCTCTGCCTCCCATTGAGTCGCAGCTGATTGGCTGGGTCTTCTTTGGTTGCCCTGCGCAGGAGAACGGAGCTGGAAAGCAGGTTAGTGGGGTGGGGAGGGAATGGGGATTTTGCACTATCCTTCCCCCTGGAGTGGGTTAGGAATGGAGATTTTGCAGTATCCTTTATCCTTCCCCTGCCACACTCACAGAACCGGTAGGAAATTTTTTTGAATCCCACCACTGATATCAGTACATGAATGGTGGGATACCTCAGTATCATACATTTTGATACAAATAGAGTGTTATTACTCCCAATTATTACAATTCATTATTTCATATCATTAACACATATCTAATACTTCCGCCCTTCATTTTCTGTTCCTCCCTCTTATTCGTATAGTAGTATATATGTACTATTATTCCCCTCTTATTTCTATCTCTATTTTAAATCCCACCCCCCAATATCTTTGTAATATTCAAAGATGTGTCTTTTTAATCATATTTCCTTTATTTATGTCTTCCCATCTATTTATGTTAAAAATGTCATCCTGCTTTCTTCTTCTACAGACTGGGTGAAACCTTCTATAGACTGGGTGAAACCAGACTTAACACAGATCCCTGTGAGAGGGATCTTGGAGTCTTAGTGGACAACCAGCTAAACGTGAACCAGCAGTGTGCAGCAGCAGCCAAAAAAGCTAATGCAATCCTAAATTGCATTAACAGAGGGATACAGTCAAGATCAAGGGAAGTACTAATACCACTCTATAAAGCCTTAGTAAGACCACACCTAGAGTATTGCATCCAATTTTGGTCACCACACTATAAAAAAGATGTTGAGACTCTAGAAAAAGTACAGAGAAGAGCAACCAGGATGATTAGGGGACCGGAGACTAAAACATATGAAGAACGGTTACAGGAACTGGGCTTGGCTAGTCTAGAGAAGAGAAGGATCAGGGGAGACATGATAGAGGTCTTCCAATATTTGAGGGGATTGCCACAGAGGGGAGGAAGGGGTCAAGCTATTTTCTAAAGCACTTGTAGGCCAGACAAAGAATAATGGATGGAAACTGAACAAGGAGAGATTCAACCTGGAAATAAGGAGAAACTTTCTAACAGTGAGAAAAACCAACCAATGAAACAGCCTGCCTTCAGAAGTCGTGGGAGCTTAAATCACTTGAGACTTTCAAAAAGAGATTGGACTGCCATCTGTCAGAAGTTGTACAGGGTCTCCTGCTGGGGCAGAGGGTTAAACTAAATGACTTAAAAGGTCCCTTACCAACTCTGATTATCTGTTATCTGTTATTTCCTTCATTAACCAATATCTCAATATACACTTCTAGTAGCAATCATAATCCTTTAAGCATTTAATATACACCTATTCATATCTTACCTATCATCCAATTCATATATTTCTACTATTAATATACACATGATCACATTACATACAAGATAATTATCCAACCTATATAAATCTAATATCTATACACCTAACCTGGACTCTCAAAGCTCATTCTGAGCAGAGTTCCCTCAGGACTTGGCAAATGGGCTGAAATACTTGGCCTGGGTTTCCTCCTGCCCTCCATTTTACACTTCCAGATGTGGCCTCCTAACCAGATGGCCCAGTTTCTTCTTACACCCCCACTGTTTCTGTCCCACTTTCACATCCTTATTTGGAGAAGTTATTGAATGCGGATGTACTATTTTTGTTCAGTCACCCACTCTAGGGTAATGTTTGTCGACCATTGTCTAGACTTTTGAGTCTTCTCCATTCTTTGGTTGTCCTGTTTTTGGAGGAGTCCCAGGGCTGGTTGGAGATGGTAAGATCTTGGCTGTAGAGTAGTATTTCCCAACCAAGGCCAGTTGAAGATAGGTGGACTTCAACTCCCAGAATTCCTCATCCCGCTTGAAGAATTCTGGGAGTCGAAGTCCGCCCACCTTTAATTTGCCAAGGTCCAATACTCCACAGACAAGATCTGCCCTCATAGTGGTCCATCTCCAACCAGCACTGGGGCTCCTCCAAAAATTGAGCAACCAAGAAGCTGAGAAGACCCAAGAATCCTCCAAGGACAGGATGCCCCACTCAACCCAGCAGACGTTCTTCAACTCTCCAACCTTGAGGGCCTTCAGCAGGGGTCCTCAAACTTGGCAACTTGAAGACTTGTGGACTTCCAACTCCCAGAAATCCTCAGCCAGCATAGCTTTTATAACTTCAAATAGAGTTGAAGTCCACAAGTTTTAAAGTTGCCAAGTTTGGAGACCTCTGGCCTACAGCGTTGACCATTTCTAGTCCATTGTGCATGGACCAATGCAGCTTATCAGTTCTTCATTTTTGGGAGGTGGCCTCCAGAACAAATTTGGAAAAGGTGAGGGAGTACGTTGCAATTCTTTGCAGCCTTTTTTCTACCTAAAATGAACCTGCAAACTGCTGAAGAGCGAAGACACTTCCTCCACAGATCACAACAAAGCTTTTACAGAATGTATTAACGCATACTCTCCCACCTCGACAGAATTCCTGCCACTCAAATTTAGGCCAAAAACAAGATGGGTATGCCAGGAGCGAAGGAGAAATCTCCATGCAGGCTTCAATTAAATCCATGGTGGTGGTGTTGTTGTTTTTCAAACTTGGCAACTTTTTAAGACCTGTGGACTTCAACTCCCAGAATTCCTCAGGCAGCATATTGGCAGGGGAATTCTGGGAGTTGAAGTTTATTTATTTGTTACATTTTTTTTTGCAGCCCATCTCTTCTCTAAAGTTATTCTGGGGGGGAGGGTTAGGTTGTGTTGGAAATGCAGATTTTGAGGAGCTGAGTGGAAGGTATTGACTTCTCCATCCTATGAAGAAAAAGTTCAGCAGTTGAAAGCTCGTTATGAGCTAATTTGCATGTTTTTCGCTTTTTGTTACTAAATAAAGAAGAACGGGTGAGAAAAAAAAAACCACGCTTCTTCATATTGTTGCACAGCTGTGAAAATCTCAGACTTTTGGTTCCCATCTCAAAGTCATGTGCAGACTCATCATGGTTAGATCGTGCACAGACCACAGCAGAACAATAGAGTGGGAAGGGACCTTAAGAGGTCTTCTAGTCCAGCCCCCTTGCTGGAGCAGGAGACCCTGTACCATTTTAGACAAACGGGTTGCCCACAATCTTCTTAAAAACTTCCAGCGACGGAACCACCCGCAACTTCTGGAGGCAAGCCATTCCACTACTTAATTGGTTTCACTGTTAGGCAGTTTCACCTTAATGCATAATTTTGTGTTTATTATTTGTTTGTTTTTCTCATTTTTATGTAGTGTATTTTGGAGGTGGTAACATTTCATTTTAATGTATGCTGATTAGTGTACATTCAAAGGGACAATAGATTATAACTATTTGTTGTATATTTTGTTCTATTCTACTCTGGGGAATTTCCCTATCAGAAAATTTACCCTCAGTTCTACAGGTTGCTTCTCTCCTTTATTCTCTCCCCCATTTCACACGAGACAAATCACCAACCAAGGTTAACACCTCACAGTTTTTAGCTTTTAAGCAGGTCAAGTTAGGCAGCCCATTCTCGGCTGCACTGTTCACTTCCTTTATCGCTCTTATCAAACCACCATATTTGCTGGAATTACACAGTTGGCTCCATGCTGTCCCTCAACCATATTTTTTATCTCAATGAACCAGATTCTCTTAAACAGCTCAGCAAAATTGGCAAGATTCCCCTTTTGGGTAGGGAAAAACTGTCCACTTGTCTGAAAAATCTCAGAACAAAGCTCCATTCACCACTTGGTGGACAAAAAAAAAAAAAAAAATCATTCAGACAAGGAACAGCCAAACAAGCCAACAGTAAACAACCCACGGTCTCTCCCACCAACACTGACAGGGCAAGCCATTAGAATAGCAGTGGGGAACGATGGCCCTTTTATGACTTTATGAGACTTCAATTCCCAGAATCCCTGAGCTAGCTATGCCGGCTCAGGAATTCTGGGAGTTGAAGTCCACAAATCATGAAGGGGCCCAATTTCTTCACCTCTATACTAGAATATAAATTGAAAGCAAACCATACTCCTTACAAACACTGATGATGCTACCTAGTTAGGTAGTGAAATGTCTGCAAGCAACCAAGCTCAGAGAGCATCAAGAACCCCACAAAATCTCCTCTTCCTTCTCCTCCTCTTCTCTACAAACCTCACTCGCTCACTTATAGCATTGATGATGCTAACCAGTTAGGTAGTGAAACGTCTCCAAGCAAAAATAATCAAGCTCAGAGAACACTAAGGACCACGTAGTCGTCCTCCTCCTCCTCCTCCTCCTCCTCCTCAACTCCACTCCCTTCTAGCACTGATGATGTTCTCTAGTTTGGTAATGAAGCGTCTGCAAGAAAACAACCAAGAGATCACAAAAGGCCCCACCATCCTCATCTTCCTCTTCCTCCTCCCCTCTGCAAACCCCACCTCCTCCAGGCACTGACAAGTTGTGTCATGAAAGGTCTGCAAGAAACCTACCAAGTTCAGAGAGAATCAGGGACCCCACAAATCAGCTACAAATATTCTCCTTTATTGGTATTTTTTTTTAAAAAAATCCTCCACCTGGAATTGATCCTGCAGAAGCAAATTTCCCCTGGCATAACCCAATTTTCCTAGGCTTTCTTTCCCCCACCCTACCCATTCCCCAAATTTCTTCTGGAGGCCACTCCAGACAACGAAGAACCATCTGAAATGGTAGGGACTCTCCTGCTTGAGCAAGGGGTGGGACTAGATGACCTCCAAGGTCCCTTCCAACTCTGTTATTCTATGTGAGACCTTCTGTGTGAGATTTAGAAGCTCCCATCCACATAATTGCACAATTGACCAGAAATTGGTGGAATACTATCGGCTCGCAAGGTTGAAATTTCTACCCACTGGCTTTTCACAAGGAGAGAAGATCTTAAATTGACACAATAAACACTCCGCCAAGAGGAGGCATGGGTCAGATGGACAGAGTTGGAAGGGACCTTGTAGGTCATCTAGTCCAATCCCCCACCCAAGCAGGAGACCCTACACCATTTCTGACAAATGCGGGTAGTCCTCCACCCCGGGCCACACGTGAGCCCAACGTTCCCGCTGCTAAGCAAAACGGTCGCTAAATGAGTTTTGCCCCATTTTACGACTTTTCCTGCCGGCGCCTATTTAGTAAATCGCTGCAGTGGTTAAAAGTCAGTAATATGGTTCTTAAGTGACTCTGGCTTAACGAACCATCGTCCACCACCCACTGAGTTTGCTTGTCAGAAGGCCACAAAAGGGGATCATGTAACCCCCTGGGACACTGCAACTGTCATAAATACGAGTCAGTTGTCAAGCGGCTGAATTTTGATCACATGACTGCAGGGATCAGGCATGATATTCCGCTCTGAAAAAAAAAATCGGGCCGGCCAAAAGAGACCCCCTGCCGCGCGCCCGGGGAGCGCCCGCTGCCTTCCCTCGCCAGGGCCGGGCGGCGGCGTGTTGCACAGAGGCTGGTCTGTGGCTGGCCCAGCTCCCTTTTCCTGCCGCTCAGCGGCCTCCGCTCGCACCGCCTGGGCTCCGCTCAGGTATCTGGCTGGGGCTGTCAGGAGTTGCTACCGCCGGCGCAGCTCACGCGGCCAGTCCGCGTTGCCTCGGGAAGGAAAGGCAAAACCGGGAGCCGCTGCTGCCGTTGCAAAGCGCCGCCGCGGCTCTTCCTTTTGCCTTTCCCTTCCTGAGGCAACGCGGACTGGAGCCAACGCGAGAGCTGCGCCAGCAACTCCTGACTCAGGGCCTCCGAGAGGAGGGGAAGGAGGAGAAGGGGTGGGGGGAAAGGAGGGTGCGATTCCCAAAAAAATCGGAATTCCGATTTTAATCGGAAGAATATCATGCCTGAGGGATGCGTGTTGAGTCCCTTACTCTATACTCTTTATGTGCATGACTACATTCCCACTCACGCTAGTAATAATATTACTAAATTTGCAGATGATACAACAGTGGTGGGACTTATCTCCAGGGGTGGGGGGATGCCTATTAAGATGAGGTGGACCAACGGTTGCTTTCATGGTGTGGAGACAATAACTTGGTCCTCAACACCAATAAGACCAGGGAGCTGATAGTAGACAGATCAGACCTCCAGCCCTTGCTTATCAATGGAGACCGAGGGGAGCAAGTGGCCACTTTTAAGTTTCTGGGTGTTACCCTAAAAGAGGACCTGACCTGAGGTGCTCACATTGCAGCCCTGGTCAAAAGGGCCCAGCAGAGATTATACTAACTGAGGCTTCTCAGGAAACAACAACAGAATGGAAAACTGCTGGTGACCTTCTAATGCTGCACCAGAGAGAGTATCTTAACTTCCTGCACCTCTGTATGGTTTGCCAATTGCACAATGGCAGATAGGACAGCATTTCAGAGCGTTAACATCATTGCCCAGAGGATCATGGGTTGCCCTCTCCCCTCTTTGAAAGAGCTTTATAGCTCCTGCTGCCTTAAAAAAGTTCAAAACAATTTCACAGATCCATCTCATCCAGGGAACCCTTTTTTTAAACTATTACCATCTGGCAGAAGGTAGAGAATAATAAAAACAAGGACAAATAAGCTGAAATAGAGCTTCTATCCCAGGGCAGTAACTCTTTTGAATTCTGCTGTATAGTGCAGTGTTAGTGTGGTGTGGGGATTTCCTGTTCAATGTGTAAAAGGTGAAGGATGCGTGGGTTTATTTTCATGATCATGGTCATGATGTGCACTGAAGATGGTGTTAGATTTCGTTGTACGAGGTGCAAACACAATAAAGTAAACTAAACTAAACAAGTGTGAAAAACTCTTTTTTCGGTGTCGCCATAATGTCGAATGGACACTAAATGAATTTGTTGTAAGTTGAAGACTTCTTATAAAAAAGAATCCAAGCCGTGGTTTGTATGGTGCTTTAAAGGCTAAAGGAGTTGAAAACTAACTCGGTTTACCATTGCACCTTTTTTTTTAAACCTTTGGTGGAACTGTAAGAAGGCTAAGAGATTTTTGGAATCGAACATGTGCTTGAATTCAGAGAATTCTTAAACCACATGTACAATTAAAACTGGAGGTTTTTCTTTTAAGTTTGATGTATAAGCATTTGGGGGGAAATATATGGGATTTTGTTTCTGTAAGGCAGCCAGAGTTTTTTATATGCAGAGGTGGAAAGATCTCTAGATTCCCACAATGGATTAATTGAGAGTGAAGTGAATTAAACTGACCCAAATGGCAAAATTAACTACCCTGGTTAAAGAAAAGTCTTTATGTATTTTTCTTTCTATGTGGAAATCACTTTTGGATTTTGTGCTGGAAACCAAAAGAAATAGTACATTGATTTTAGGATTTGACAATTCAAAACATTTTTGATTATAGAAATGCTTGCAGTTATTTAATTTTAGATCCAAAGATTACTTTGGATTATTTTATCATGGTGAGCCTATTGAGGAAAGCTGGAAACTTGTTTTTTTTTTTCTTTCTTTTTTTCTTTATCCCTTCCCTTCTATTTTTTTCTCCTTTTTAATAACTTTGGGTGTTTTTCATACGCTTAATTAAATGTCTACAAAAGATGTCAACCCAAAAGATTTCATCTTTTGTAGATATTTAATTGAAGTGTATGAAAAAAAAAACCTAATTCAGCTTAGTAACTTTTATTAATTTTATGGGCAGTGAAATGACAACTGTACCGATAATCAATCCTGTGCAATTTTCATTTTTTCTTTCTAAACTCAGCAGAAAGTTTATACTTTTATGTAAAAGTTAAGTTGAGGTTTGATGTTAATATGTTATTCTACTGCATCAAAGGGAGTTGGAAGTCAATGCCTTTTCTTTCTTTTTCTCCAAACTTTTCCCCTCCCCTATCTGTCCTACTATTTTTGAATCTTATAGTATTGTGGGGGACACACACACCCCCCGGCTGAGAATTAAATATTTCAGGAAATATTAAAAGAGGCAGAATGTTGTATTTCCCCAAAGGAGAAATGGAGAAACATGCTTTTAAAGGCAGAAAGGCTGCCCCAGTCTTCCTGCTATAAGAAACAGCTTCCAGCAGATGCCTGAAGTCTTTAGAAATGGATATTTTGTGTCCATTAAGAAATCCAGGCCAATCTATTCATAAACAAATTAAGAATTTACATCCCCCCCCACCCAAATTCTAAGGACAGGTTATATAACCTTTAGGACATAATAGGATTTACTCACCACCATTAGAATAACAAAAGGCACAAGGCTCACTATATTGCACAACCCACCTGGAGCATCTCAATCACAAAATCCCAAAGAATGTATAGAAGCCCACCCAAAGTGACAATAAAGTTATTCTAAGTCTAAGTCTACCTATCCCCACCCTATTTTGTCAGCCACCCCAGAAACATCCTGCTGTCCCTGAAGTTTCTGGCATCCAAACAAACAGAGACATTCTTTTCTTCAGCCAGCCTCCATTATTCTTTCCAACTAGCAAGCCACCCATTTTATTTCCAGCTTCTTTCTCCCAGCTTGGAACCATACCGGATATTTCTTCCAACCATTATTAATGCATAAACAAACTAAATTTATTCTCCCCCCAAAAAATTATGGGCAGTGAAATGTCAACTGTACCTAGTAATACATCTTGGGCAATTTTCATTTTTTTCTTTGCAAGCTCAGCAGAACGAAGCTATTAAAAATGCACATCAAAATTGTAACTTCATCATCCTGTGCTCCTCCCCCACCCCTCAACCCTGCCCCCTCTGTAGTTTGATGAATAGGTAATAGATAATACTCCCATTTAATAATAATGGAATTCCCACTTCTCCTTTGGGCTCATGATATAGGAAAAGAAGTGGCAGAACTTGGAGGCAGAGTCAAACAAGGAATCAGCCTAGAATCCCTACGTAGCCACAAGCAAACTAAGTCCAACCTCCTTGTCTATGGAGATTCTCAACCATGCAGATTGTGGTTGTCCCAAATGTGTGTGTGTGTGTTTTTTAAAGCCCACTGGGCGTTCTTGATTTTTTTTTCTTGAAATTGTTTCACTTCTCTTTCAAGAAGCTTCTTTAGTTCTAACCGACCAGTGGGGAATGGAAGCATTTTTATATAAGCAAAATATTTCCAAGGAAAACAACTTAACCAAGTCTAGTTGACATTTGGAAAGCATCTTTGGGACAACCACAATCTGGATGGTTGAGAATCTCCATACATACAAGGATCAATGGGACTCAAGGTAGCAATTGTTCATTGAGAAGATTCCTGTGCATAGGCTTTTAGCAATAAATTATTTCAATTTTAACCTTAATGTGTGGACCTGGTTCTTCCATCCTGACCAGTATCACTAAAAGTTTGCACTTTTTTGACTTGTTCACCCACTGGGGTGCTTTCTGCCCCACTTCCAGTGTAATGTTCTCCAGATATGTGGGTTTCCAACTTGCAAATTCCCCAGTGAAAACATCTGGAGGGCTCCGAAATGGAGAGGGTGACAAAACCCAAATGAGAGAAAGTTTGTGGATATGGGGTTTAAAATATATATGATAAAAGTGAGATGGAAAAAGATGCTGTGGATCTAAAAATGGATTTAAAAATGTCAAGAGAGCTATAGGAAAAGAAGCCACCAATGAAACCAGCTGAGGTCTTAATAATGAAATGGAAAATACAAATAATAAATCAGAAGACCGACAATGGCTTCTTATGGCGCATTAAATGAATGAAACTGTTCCCAAGAAGAAAGAAGCCTTTGATAAAGTAGACCACAACCTACTTCCTGAGCAAGCTAGAAAAACATGAGATAGATACAATAACAATACCACCAGAGGGGTTTTTTTAACTGGCTGATAAATCATACTTAACATATAGTCCACAACAAACTATATCTACACGGAGGGAAGTAAGCAGCAGAGAAATCCCAAGGTTCCTTTTTTTGGACCCAATATTTTTCAATGTCTTCATAAAAGATCTAGTTGAGGGAAGAAAAGAAGAAATCATGAAATTTGCAGACCGCACTACGCTGGCAAAAATAGCCAAAGCCCTGCAAGACAAGTTCAAGATATAACAAGATCTTGACCGACTTAAACACTGGATCCTATCCAACAAAATGAAATTCAATGTAGAGAAGCGTGAAGCCTTAGGCAAGGAAAAAGAAAAAAAGCACATATATAGACTGGGGGGAAACCAGGCTTAAGAGCACTAAATGTGAGAAGGATCTTGGAAGTCTTAGTGGACAACCAGCTAAATATGAGCCAGCCGCGTGTGGTGGCAGCCAAAAAAGCCAATGCAGTCCTAGGCTGCATTAACAGAGGGATAGAATCAAGATCACATGAAGTGTTAATACCACTTTATAATGCCTTGGTAAGGCCACACCTGGAATACTGCATCCAGTTCTGGTCACCACACTATAAAAAAAGATTTAGAGACTATGGAAAGAGTGCAGAGAAGAGCAACCAAGATGATTAGGAGCCTGGAGGGTAGAACATATAAAGAAAGGTTACAGGAACTGGGTGTGTCTAGTCTAGAGAAAAGAATAACTAGGGGAAACATGATAGCGGTATTCCAATAGTTGAAGGGCTCCTAGAAAGACAAGGGGGTTAAACTATTCTCGAGCACCTGAGGGCAGGACAAGAAGCAACGGTTGAAAACTAACCAAGGAGAGAAGCAACTTAGAACTAAGGAGAAACTTCCTAACAGTCTGAACAGTTAACCAGTGGAAGAGCTTGCCACCAGAAGTTGTGGGTGCTCCATCACTGGAGGTTTTCAAGAAGAGAAATCATTTATCTGAAATGGTATAGAGGTTGGACTAGAATGGGGGTCTCCAATCGTGGCAACTTTAAGACTTGTGGACTTCAACTCTGAGAATTCCTCAGCCAGCTTTGGCAGCTGAGGATTATGGTAAGTCCACAAGTCTAAAAGTGCCAAGGTTTTGGAGACCCCTGGACCAGAAGACCCCCCAAGGTCCCTTCCAACCGTATTATTCTATTCTGTTCTGTTCTATTCTACTGAAGAAGGAGCTCTGCAGACGATAAGAAATAAGCTTGAGGCACATTGTTTGATGGGATTAAAGGTTAAACTTTCTAAAGGTAAACAGAAGTATAAAGGGAAATTGCAACAACAAAACTGGGGGCAGATTCCCCACCCACCCCCACATACACAGAGGGGCACGCGCCCTCTCCTCCCCATGAGAGAAGCTCTCCAGATTGGGGAAGCCAAGGATGGGAATCCCCTCCCCTGCCTTCTTCCATAACAGCAATCCCACTTGGCTCCCCTCCCTGCCCTTGCTCCCCAGACAGGGGCCCTTCTGCAGGCTGGCCTTGAGTAAATAAGGAAGGCAACGAAACAGCCTCCCGTCCAGGACCTGTGCCAGTGGGCCCCTGACCAAGTGCAGAAAGCATTTCTCTTCCTGGCTTCCCAGGAAAGGCAGCGATTCCTCTTCTCCAGAGAGAAACTTAAAACACCCTGAAGCTCAACCCTGCCCGAGGAGGCATTAAGCACAGTTTAGAAGGCCAAGAAGCTTTGCTGGGGGAAAAGGGAAAAAGAAAGGGAGAGAGGCAGGGGAGAAAAAGGAACGAATGAAGCGGGAAGAAAGAAAGAAATGGGAGGGAGGGAGGAAGAATTAAGTAAGGCAGGGAGGGAGGAAAAATAAGTAAAGGAAGGAAAGAAGGAAAATAAGTAAACGAGGGAGGGAGGAAAGAAGGAAAAAATAAGAGAGGGGGGGAGGAGGGAAAATAAGTAGAGGGGGAGGGAGGGAAGGAAAATAAGTGAACGAAGGTTTGAGGGAGCAAGGAAGGGAAAAAATAAACAAGGGAGGCAGGAAGGAAGGAAAAAATAAATAAACAAACGAGGGAGGGAGAAAGGAAAACGTGCGCCACCTCGTCTTCCCCCTCCACCCCGCGATTCATTTGGGGAAAACGGGATCCGTCTCCGCAAGCCCCGAGGCGCGCGCGCGCGCGCGCTCCACCTCCCCACCCGGGCGCAAGACGCGAACGTGGGTGGGTGGGCGCAGGAAAGGAAGGCAGGGAGACCCCACCACCCCCGGGAGGAATAAGGGAGGGAGGCTCAAGGGGGCCGGGGCAGAGGCCTCACCGCCGTCCACGCAGAGGCAGGCGGCCAAGAGGATGGCCAAAGGCGCCTTCATCCCGATTGGCATCTTCGCTTCAATTGCTGCGCTCCGGATCGAGGGAGAGAGAGAGACCGAGAGAGATGCGTCTGGATCGCTGGGCTGCAATCTTCTGGGGTCGGGGTGGGTGGGGAAAAGCAAATGGTTGGGCTGGGGAGGGGGCTGCGGGCAGGCGACCACGTGCGGCACTAGGCGAATCCAGCCCGGGCTGGGCGTTGCGCAACTAGAGCCATCCTTCATCCGGTCCCGCCTAGGTGTGCTGCGCTTTCGTTTCTCGCGTGAGGCTGGTCGAGGGCTGCCTACACGGCCCGGGATTCCTATAGGTTTCAGAAGGGTTCGTTTAACGCGAGGAGATCGAGCGAGCGATCAAAAAGAGAGCTGGAAGGGACCTTGAGGTCTTAGCCAGCCCCGCAATTGGCAGGCAAACTGGCTTTCTTAAACGCATTAGTCTTGAGGTCTTCTAGTCCAGCCCCCTGCTCAGATGTGCCATTGGAGACAAATGACTGGCCAGGCTCTTCTTAAACGCCTCCAGGGATGGAACAGCCACAACGTCTCCAGTCAAGAGTCCACTGATTAATTAACAAATAACACAGTTGAAGGACTTGAGGTCTTCATCCAGCCCCGCTCGATGTTATGGCACAAGCTGCAGTCAAGACTGATTAACAAAATAACACAGTTGGAAGGGGCCTTAGAGGTCTTCTAGTCCAGCCCCCTGCTGAAGCAGAAGACCCTATAACATTTCAGACAAATGGTCGTCCAGCGTCTTCTTTAAAAAGCTCCAGTGATGGAGCACCCACGAATTCTGGAGGCCAGCCGTTCCACTGGTTAATCGGTTTCACCATCAGGAAATTCCTCCTTAATTCCAGGTTGCTTCTCTCTTGGGTTAGTTTCCATCTGTTCCTTCTTGTCCTGCATTCAGGTGCTTTGGAGAATAATTTGACCCACTCTTTTTTGTGTCAGCCCACCAAACATTGGAAGACTGCTATCATGTCACCCCTAGGATAATTAACCAGTGGGACAGCTTGCCTCTAGAAATCATGGGCGCTCCATCACTGGAGGTTTTTGCAGGGGTCTTCAAAGTTGACAGCTTTAAGACTTGTGGACTTCCAACTCCCAGAATTCCTCTTCCAGTCATGTTAGCTCAGGAATTCTGGGAGTTGAAGTCCACAAGTCTTAAACTTGCCAAGTTTGAAGGCCCTTGTGTTAGAGTACTACGAGAACAGGAAATGCATCACAGGAACAATAGAGATGAAACCTGGAGGGGCAATGTGATACAGGAAACCACTTCAGTAGAGGGGAATAATAGAGCTGCATATAAGATAGAGCAAGGGTCTTCAAACTTGATAGCTTTAAGACTTGTGGATTTCAACTCCCAGGATTCCTCTTCCAGTCATGTTAGCTCAGGAATTCTGGGAGTTGAAGTCCACAAGTCTTAAACTTGCCAAGTTTGAAGACCCTTGATCTATCTATCCTATTTCTCTCTTTCTATCTATTCTACCTCTCTTTATCTACTCTATCTACTCTATCTATTCTATCTTTTTCTCTCTCCCCCTCTATCTATCTATTCTACCTCTCTCTATGTATCTATTCCAGGGGTCTTCAAAGTTGACAGCTTTAAGACTTGTGGACTTCCAACTCCCAGAATTCCTCTTCCAGTCATGTTAGCTCAGGAATTCTGGGAGTTGAAGTCCACAAGTCTTAAACTTGCCAAGTTTGAAGACCCTTGTGTTAGAGTACTACGAGAACAGGAAATGCATCACAGGAACAATAGAGATGAAACCTGGAGGGGCAATGTGATACAGGAAACCACTTCAGTAGAGGGGAATAATAGAGCTGCATATAAGATAGAGCAAGGGTCTTCAAACTTGATGGCTTTAAGACTTGTGGACTTCAACTCCCAGGATTCCTCTTCCAGTCATGTTAGCTCAGGAATTCTGGGAGTTGAAGTCCACAAGTCTTAAACTTGCCAAGTTTGAAGACCCTTGATCTATCTATCCTATTTCTCTCTTTCTATCTATTCTACCTCTCTTTATCTACTCTATCTACTCTATCTATTCTATCTTTTCTCTCTCCCCCTCTATCTATCTATTCTACCTCTCTCTATGTATCTATTCCAGGGGTCTTCAAAGTTGACAGCTTTAAGACTTGTGGACTTCCAACTCCCAGAATTCCTCTTCCAGTCATGTTAGCTCAGGAATTCTGGGAGTTGAAGTCCACAAATCTTAAACTTGCCAAGTTTGAAGACCCTTGGTCTAGAATAGTCACTTATTGAAAATGGTACAGTTCTCCTGCTCGAGCAGGGGGCTGGGCTAGATGACCTTCCAGTTCATTCTATTAAAGTCTTTTTCTTTTTTTCTAGACTTTCCCATTTCAGAGTAACGATTGTCCAATATCTTAAAAACATCCAGTTGTAGGAGTACCTACAACTTTTGAAGGCAAGTTAATTGTCAGGAAATTTCTCCTTAGTTCTAGGTTGCTTCTCTCCTTGATTAGTTTCCATCCATTATTCCTTGTCTGGCCTTCGGGTGCCTTGGAAGATAGATTGACCCCCTTCCTCCTCTCTGGGGCAGCCCCTCAAATATTGGAAGACCACTATCATGTCTCCCCTGGTCCTTCTCTTCCCTAGACTAGCCAGGCCCAGTTCCTGCAACTGTTCTTTATATGTTTTAGTCTCCAGTCCCCTCATCTTCCTGGTTGCTCTTCTCTGCACTCTTTCCGGAGTCTCTCAACCTCTTTTTTATAATGGGGTGACCAAAACTGGATGCAGGACTCTAGATATGGCCTTACTAAGGCTTTACAGAGTGGTATTAGTACCTCACTTGATCTGGATTGTATCCCTCTGTTAATGAAACTTAGGATTGCATTAGCTTTTTTGGCTGCTGCTGCACACAGCTGGCTCATATTTAGCTGGTTGTCCACTAAGACTCCATGAGCCCTTTCACAGTTAAACCTGGATTTAACCCATTCTATATGTGTACTTTTGGTTTTTCTTGCCTAAGTGTAAGACTTTACTTTTCTCTACGTTGAATTTCATTTTATTAGTTAGGGGCCAGTGTTCTAGTCTGTCAAGATCCATCTGGATCTTGAGCCTATCTTCTTGGGTGTTAGCTATTCCTGCCATCATCTGCAAATTTGGTAACTTCCCCTTCTATTTCCTTATCTAAGTCATCAATGAAGATATTGAAGAATATTGGGCCTAAGACAGAACCTTGTGGCACCCCATTGCTTACTTCCCTCCATGTAGACTTAGACCCATTAAGGACTACTAGTTGAGTACAGTTTGTCAGCCAGTTGTGAATCCATCTGGTGGTGATGCTATCTACCCCACTTTTTTCTAGCTTACCAAGAAGTAGGTTGTGGTTTACTTTGTCAAATGCCTTGCTGACGTCTAAGTATAATGTCGAGATCCATCTGGATCTTGAGCCTATCATCTAGGATGTTATCTATCCTGCCAGCTTAGTATCATCTACAAAACTGATAAGTTGAATTGACTCATTTGGCCCAGGTCAGAGAACCCAAGAATCACAAAACCAGTTGGACTCACACAACCAGCTAGACGAGCCAACAATGAGGCAGCAAGGTTTCTAGGTGTAGCAATGCAACTTTTATCTCCCATTG
Organism: Notechis scutatus; assembly: GCF_049901735.1. Taxonomy (NCBI): domain Eukaryota; kingdom Metazoa; phylum Chordata; class Lepidosauria; order Squamata; family Elapidae; genus Notechis; species Notechis scutatus. The sequence goes on from NC_142011.1 coordinate 207,593,583, forward strand.
TCGAAAGAACTGTAAGAATGACTGTTTGTTTGGAGCACAGCCTAGGATACACAATCAGATGTTTATTTCCCACCCACCCGCAAGCCAAACATTAGAGAAATTAGCACGAGTCATCCAATGACTCAATGCATTAATTTGTTGGAAGAATTATCCTTCTGGGTTCATTTCCAAGTGGGGGAAAAAGACACTGGAAACGTGGAGGCTATTTGGAAAGATGGTTTAATGGTGGACAGGATCACATGGCTTGGAGCTCCAAAGAAGGAAGGCATGCTCACATGCTTCAAGATGAAGGAAAAGGAGGAAGGGCTGGTATGCTGAGTGTGCCTGGGTTTTATACCCTCTGTTGGGATTTGAATTTGAGCTTGTATTCTGACTGGTTGACAGACTCCCATGGGGCCATGCGGGACAACTCTGTAGACTGTCCTGAGTTCCAGGCTTGGTTGAGCCTTGCTGGAGGATGATGCACTGAAAGGGCTTTTGAGCAATTGCTATAGGTTTACCTGGAGATCTTTGTTATGTATAGTATTCTGGCCCGGGCCTTAATGGCCCACCTATTAACAAAGGTGGGGGTGAGCTTCTGCTTCTAAGGTGAGTTTCTGCTTCCGAGTTTCTACTCTTTTTTTAGAGGAAATATCCTGCCTTTTTAATATTTCCTAGGATATTTCTATTTTCTAGGAGAGGGGTGGGTGCTAACTTCCTACAGTAATATAATTAAGGAGAGAAGCAACCCACAACTAAGGAGAAATTTCCTAACGGTGAAGACAATTCACCAATGGAACTGCTCGCCTCCAGAAGTTGTAAATTCTCCAACGTTGGAGGCTTTTAAGAAGAGATCGGACAGCCACTTGTCTGTTTGAGCAGGGGGTTAGACTAGAAGACCTCTGAGGTCCCTTCCAACTCTGTTATTTTTTATATATATATAAAAGTTTTATTGATTTTAACGACAAACAAAAACATAATTGAGCATTTCCCAACTCTGTTATTTTATGTTCTAAATTCTGCGCTTCAGTTGGGCCGCTTATTGTGAATTGTCTCTGGCTGACCTTGCCGAATTGCATTTGCTTTCAGATTCTTCCCTGAGATCGACAGCCAGTACGGGCAGCGTAGAAGGCCTTAAACCATTTTTTTTAAGCCAGTCCCACCTCTGACTCAGAATGAGGTCACCTCTCTTTAACTGCCACCCACACAGAATCTTTCGTCGCAAAATTTAAAGCCTCCTCGTGGCCATCTATCTCATCAATCTTCCGGAGATTTCACGGGTCGAGCCTGTTGGAAGTTAAAAACCCACCCCTCCTCTCCTAGGAAAATGAAATATCTTAGAATATACTGAAAAGGCAGAATATTTCCCCTAAAAAGAGAAGTAGAAACTCACATCAGAAGCAGAAGCTTAACCCCCCCCCCACCCCACACACACACACCTTTGTTAATGGGCAGGCCATTAAGGCCTGGGCCAGAGTATTCTACATAACAAAGGCCTCTACCCATCTCACCCCCTGGCCTGGGAAGATTGCATCAGCCAGCACTCAGGTGAAGCCCTGTGGTCCAGACAAAGCCTACAAAGTTAGCTAAGACCCCCACCCCCTGGGAGTCTGACAGCCAATGGGATACATTTCTTAGACAGCAACAGAAAACAGTGAGGTGGGGTCCAACGGAGGGTATGTAACTAAGGGTCTCCCAGCATCTTGCCCCTTCTTTTTCCTTCACCCAACATCTCGAAGCACGTGATCGTCCTTTTCATTTTGGAGTTCCAAGCCATGTGGGCCTGTCCAGCATTAAATTATCTTTCCAAACAGCCTCCATGTTTCCAGTGTCTTTTTTTCCCCCCACTTGGAACTGAACCATCTTTCCAAACAGCTTCAGTTGTCTTTCTTTCCCACTTGGAACTGAACCCAGAAGGATATTTCTTCCAACACACCCATGGCGTTTTCTTGGCAGTGACCTCAAAAAGGGTTGCGTGCAAACAATGTGCCTGCCATTTCTGGGATGTGCCCGGTCCATCCTACAGTCCTGGAATTTCCTAAAGGTTGAAGCGTTATGCAGTCCTGAATCTGAATGTTAGCAGTTGGAGATCACCCACGTTAGTTTTAGAAACAATTTGATGAAGTGGTGAAGGCATCAAACTGGCAACTGGAGAGAGCAGGAATTAGAACATAGTGTCAGGGCTCCAACAAATCCACTGTTGGAAGAAAATTCCTTCTGGGTTCAGTTCCAAGTGGGGGGAAAAGACACTGGAAACGTGGAGGCTGTTTGGAAAGATGGTTTAATGGTGGGCAGGATCACATGGCTTGGAGCTCCAAAGAAGGAAGGCATGCTCACATGCTTCAAGATGAAGGAAAAGAAGGAAGGGCTGGTATGCTGAGTGTGCCTGGGTTTTATACCCTCTGTTGGGATTTGAATTTGAGCTTGTATTCTGACTGGTTGTCAGACTCCCATGGGGCCATGCGGGGGCAACTCTGTAGACTGTCCTGAGTTCCAGGCTTGGTTGAGCCTTGCTGGAGGATGATGCACTGAAAGGGCTTTTGAGCAATTGCTATAGCTTTACCTGGAGATCTTTGTTATGTATAGTATTCTGGCCCGGGCCTTAATGGCCCACCCATTAACAAAGGTGGGGGTGAGCTTAACAAAGGTGGGGGTGAGCTTCTGCTTTTGGGGTGGGTTTCTGCTTCTGAGTTTCTGCGTAGTGGTGGGATTCAAAAAAAATTGGTTTTCTATATTTATTTTTTGATTTTTTTTAATTTTAAAAACAAATATAAACAAACACAAAACGTACAACATTAAATAAAATCTTTCTTCCATTATACAGTGTGTCGGTTTGTTGCAGCAGATCCTGTTTCCAAATCAGGACACAAGACCACGAAAGGTTGGAGAATACAGGTTTTTATTTGTGCACAAAGGTTCAGAGCATTAGCATGGCAAATTCTGAACCCCTGGCTCTTCCTGAGGCGTCACTTTTATACATTTCATAACCTCAGCCTAGCCCGGGACGTTTCTTATGTTAAACTATACCAAAAAGGAAAACTACATATCTGTTATTTTCCAGACCCAGATCCTTATTCACTGAAACATGCTTACTTCCAGTTCCTTAGTTCCTTAGTTCAGCAATTTCGTGGTTTTGCACAATATTTCTATAAGAAGCAAGGTAAGGGGTCAGAGGATTTCTGGCAAATGCATATTTTGTTTTTGACCTTCCAGGCTGCTTCATTCCCCCCTTTGAAACTCCATCTAAATCAGGGTCGTCTGGGTCGTCCTGATTACTGTGGAGTTTCACACATGGGGACAAGGTCTTCACAAGTTTTCAATTCCTCATATTCCCATAATGCCATAGCCCGAGCAGTAGCCGTCCTCCCTACTTACATAGAAAGACTGTTGGAGATTATTCTGACAAAGATTAATGCTGTCACAAAAGTAGGCAATTACAAATCCTTCTCAGATGAGTCGAAGTTGGAAAAACGAACTTTCTTTAAACAATACAATTTATAGTTTGTTCCCCTCGCAAAATATATTTGCGGTTTAGGTATTCTATCGAGACAGGGAAGTTTAACCAAACTGAACAGGAAACTGTTAGTTAGGCAACTGAGCCAGAAACATGTTGTGGTTTCTTCAACTCGGATAAGCACTTTAAACATATCAGCTTTTAAAATTGGAGACTCCTCTAGGTCATCTAGTCCAACCCCCTTTTTGATACATAAAATTCTTCAAAAGAATATCCTTCCACCACACACACTATCCCTAACACATTAACATCTGTTTTACCTGTTCTTATTTTCAGCCGTACGTAGAGGGTCAGCTTCCGGAGTGACACCAGTAAGGCCTCTTCTGCCCCGTATGTTGCCTGCCCATTGCCGGTAGGGCAGTTATAGGGGGCACCTCTTCAAGCGTACCACTCATGAGACTCACCCATGAATCCCCTAATTGACTTAAATCCCCTATACTATTTCTCAAACTAGTACCTATGACAGGGGGTCTTCCAAACATCATTGCAAAAGGAGACAACCTAATTCCTTTGATTACTTCTGATTCTTCAAACCTTGATAGTACTATACCTCTTATAAAGGGAATCAAACAGGAGAGAAACATTTGAACCCAGAATCCTAGTATAGCAGACTTTGTTTAACCCTTCACCAACCCAATTTGCTACACTCCAAAATTTTTATTAGGGCTAGCTGGTTTCGCACAATGGTATTTTCCACACTTTTCGTTCGCTAAGTTCCCAAGACCGCAGTCATCTCCTTTAACTTTGTCGTCAGATTTAATTGTATGTCCATTAGCTCCCAGAGTGCCATCCCCCACCTATGTGTAGGCCCTCTTAGAGTTTCAAGCATCCAGGGGCATCACTGGTATCTAGGGATTCAAGGTGCTCCTTGCTTTCCAAGCCTGAATTCATTCCTTCGAGAGGGATTCCCCTATGTTGCTTTATGAATCTCATTACACAGGGTCCAACCCACCCAGTGGGGAGGCTAGTATAGGCATATTTTTCACATTCCCTATACATAACTTCTGGGGTAATCCAGTTGCTGTTATTTGCTGCACGATTCTTACAACAACACACTAGTCACATTCTTTTTCTATTAGAACTTCACTCAGTCCAGTCCCATTGGGCAAAACACAATAGCCACCCACAATCCAAATTTGTTGGATTCCATTAATCTCCCATATTTGATTCCACACACACGTACGCAAAACACACAAATGTCTCGTTGAAGCTATTTTAGACAAGTTCTTCCTCCCTCCTTCCTGTCACACGGCGTTAAGGTTCATTCGACACCTAGCTGACTTGCAGTAAGTTATACTTATATATCTGCAAAAAATGCTTCCCCTGTAATAAGTTGCATAATAAATAAGCTTATACTTCTACTAGTTATATTTTAAGCTCAGCATTTTTCTTAAAGTCTTATCTTTTGCTTTACAAATTAATACTCATTTCCCAACTCAGGCTATTGATACTGGAGTTAGCTTTTCCCATTTAGTAGGGGCTAGTTGCAATCAGACTGTTGGTCTTGGTTTTGGTCGTGTTGCTTTTTCAAGGTTCCTAAATTGTTCACATGTTCGTAGGCCACTTTGGCCGCATACATAGTTTCTCTCCTTCCCTTCTATTGAAAGTCCTCACATGTAATTTCCCAACCTCCACCCTCCAAACATTCAGTATGTACACCAGTCTCAAGACAGTTATAAGATCAGGTGAATTCAGCAGTGGGATTTGTTCTTATAATTTTAAATTTGATGTGACACGGGTTGGTTTTTATTTCTTGATTTAGAAATTCGAATTCTGGCTAATGTGGCATCCCAGAGGGATTATGCTTCAAGATGTCCAGGATGCCCCAGTATCCACTAAAAAATTCAATTCCGCAATTCCTTGGTCCCACTTGCAATATTAACCAGTGTTCTTGGTGGAACCTCAGATTGCAATGACTCCCGACATATTTTATTTTTCTATCATCTAATTTTCTCTGTTCCTCTCTCTCTCTCTAGCTTTAGTAAATCACACACATTTCTCCATGAGAGCTTCCTCATTTCCCCATACAGGCAATTTCTTTATATGAAAGTACTCCCCTTTTAATCTGGGATGGGGGTCAACACACAGACATTTACACCAACGTTTATTTTTTTCATCATCAACGTACTCACACATTTATACTGTAATCAGACTGCTTGCATAACCAATTTCTCACACAAAAATTACATTTCATTCTTACATTCTTTCTCCAAGCAAATCAATCATTACTTACAATTCATTGCTGAGAACTTTTTCACACAAGTCAATGAGTTCCATTCCTCTCTCTTTTTTCTTTTTTTTGTTTTTTGTTTTGGACTCCCGGCGGATTCGCCATAAATGTTGCAGCAGATCCTGTTTCCAAATCAGGACACAAGACCACGAAAGGTTGGAGAATACAGGTTTTTATTTGTGCACAAGGTTCAGAGCATTAGCATGGCAAATTCTGAACCCTTGGCTCTTCCTGAGGCGTCACTTTTATACATTTCATAACCTCAGCCTAGCCCGGGGCGTTTCTTATGTTAAACTATACCAAAAAGGACAAGTACATATCTGTTATTTTCCAGACCCATCCTTATTTACTGAAACATGCTTACTTCCAGTTCCTTAGTTCCTTAGTTCAGCAATTTCGTGGTTTTGCACAATATTTCTATAAGAAGCAAGGTAAGGGGTCAGAGGATTTCTGGCAAATGCATATTTTGTTTTTGACCTTCCAGGCTGCTTCAGGTTGGTACATATCTCTTGTGCACAATATCAACAGTCATTCCATCCTGTTTTTATATTACAATTCATAATGTGTATAACTACTATCCGCTTAGCATCATACTATTGTCAAATCATTATCAGACTGTGTTTATAAATTCATCTCATCTTTTTTGAGCAAGAATCAATTATTATAAAGCCTAGTTTATGGTATCATTCACTTCCAAATAATCAAACATAGAATATCACATTTTAATCCTTTCCATGGTAATCACTTATAGCTTATCATTACATTATTTTATCTTAACTATTATATTATGTTTATATTATATTATTATATTTCTCTAATAATCTAACCATTGATAAAATAAGTCCCATATTTTATAATATTCTTTTTCTTCTTGCTCTCTAATAGCAAATATCAATCTACTCATTTCTGCACATTCCATTATTTTCTTTATCACTTCATCCTCGGAGCTTTTTCATATTTCCAATTTTGCGCGAATGCAATTCTAGCTGCTATCAAAATATTAACAATCAAGTATATCAATTCTTTATGGATTCAAAAATTTTTACTGTTGGTTCTCTGGGCATGGCTTGATGGGCATGGTGTGGCTTGGTAGGTGTGGCAGGGGAGGGATATTGCAAAATCCCCATTCCCACCCCATTCCTGGGGGAAGGTTACTGCAAAATTTCCATTCCCTCCCCATCCCGCTAACCTGATTTCCAGGTCTGTTCTCCTGTGCAGGGCAACAAAAGAAGACCCAGCCAATCAGATGGGACTCAGGAGGCAGAGAATAGATGGGGGGCGGGGCCAGTCTGAGGTGGGATTTGCCACTTCTCCGAACTACTCAAAATTTCCACTACCAGTTCTCCAAAACTGGTCAGAACCTGCTGAATATCACCTCTGCCTTGGAGGTCTTCTTCAGCTACCTGCTCAAGGAAGATAACCTATATCAGTGGCTAACCTTTTCGGTACCAATTAACGAAATGGGAGTGTGTGCGCATGCGCTGAAAACCAGAGGAGCAGCTTCCCGGTGCGTGCATGCGGGAGCGCCGGAAACTGGAAGCTTAGCTTCCTGGCACGCGTATGCACGCTGGCCAACTGGTCTTCCGGTTTCTAACACACATGTGCATGCAAAGACCAGTTGGCCAGTGCACACATGCACTCCGGGGAGCTGTTCTTCTGGTTTCCTGCACTCGCACACACACGACCAACTAGCCGGCATGCATGTGTGCACCTGTCAGCCTTCAAGATCTTCTACCTTTGCTTTGCATCTTTCGGCTGCCATAAGTAACGGGGGGAGGAGGGGGGAAAGTATGGGAAGCGAGCTGGAGGTGTTACAAACGAGTATTGTATAAACTGAGGAGGGGGGAGAGTACATTCTTGCTTAGGTTTCTATTTCTTGCTTAGTCTTTTCTTCTCTGCGCAGCTGCAAACCTTTATCAAAGTATGCCAAGGTCAACGGACAGAGGCCTCATCACCCCCTGAAGATGTCCACATGATGAGATTCACAACTTTTAATTGGAAGAGCCATTTGAACTATTGGGGGTGGGAACATTGCCATCACTTTGTATATGTGATTTTACGCGCCTATTTCCTCAGATTCAGAATTCTCTCCTTGCTACCACTTCATGTCCAGTAAAAGGTATCTTTTCTCTAATTAAAACAGTCTAAGTATTTCTTTCTTGGATTTTGAATGGAGCACCAGCTGACAGCACCAGAATCTGGAAAAGCAACAAGCGGTGGCTGGTGTGCCTGGAGAGATGGCTCTGCATGCCACTTTTGGCACAAGTGGCATAGGTTCACCATCACAGTCCTATACCATTGAGGACAAACGGCTGTCCAGTCTATTTTTGAAACTCCAGTGAAAGAGCATCCACAACTTTTGGAGGCTACCCATTCCATTGATTGATTGTCCTGATGTTAGGGAATTTCTCCTTAATTCTAGGTTGGATCTCTCTTTAATGTTCTTCCACCCATTATTTCTCCTCCTGCCCTCAGATGCTTTGTAGAATAGGCTGACTCCTAGGAGTTGACAAGTTGGCTAGGAGCAGAGGTGGTATTCAGCAGGTTCTGACCAGTTCTGGAGAACCAGTAGTGTAAACTTTGAGTAGTTCGGAAAACCGGTAGCAGAAATTTTGAGTAGTTCAGAATACCACCTCTGACTGGACCCGTCCCCATCTATTCTCTGCCTCCCGAGTCCCATCTGATCGGCTGGGTCTTCTTTTGTCGCCCTGCACAGGAGTACGGAGCTGGAAAGCAGGTTAGTGCGGTGGGGAGGGAATGGTGACTATACAGTATCCTTCCCATGCCATACCCAACAAGCCATGCCCATAGGACCAGCAGTAAAAAAAATTTGAATCCCACCACTGGCTAAGAGACAGTGAGTTCTAGGTGCAAAGCCACCAGACTTGAAATTCTAGACCTAGAAAACCTAGAACTACGCCGTCTTCAGTCCAATCTAAGTATAGTATATAAAATCATACATTGCAATGTCCTACCAGTCAATGAATACTTCAGCTTCAATCATAACAACACAAGAGCAAACAATAGATACAAACTCAAGGTTAATCGCACCAAACTTGATTGCAGGAAATACAACTTCAGCAACAGAGTGGTCAATGTCTGGAATACTCTACGTGACTGTGGTTTTTTTCCCCCAAACCCCAAAAACTTTAACCTTAGACTGTCTACTATTGACCTCACCCCTTTCCTAAGAGGTCTGTAGAGGGCGTGCATAAGCGCACCAACGTGCCTACCGTCCCTGTCCTATTGTTTCTTTTATTGTTCTTATATGTATTCATTTCATGTATTCATAACTAGGTTTATCCTTATACTTATTATCTTGTAAGCGGTTGACAAATCAAAATCAATCAATCAATCAATAAATAAATCTTGGGCCAGTCACTGTTTCTCCACCCTAGGAATCAGGCAATGGCAAACCACTTTTGGAAAACCTCATCAGAAAAGCTGGAGGGATTTGTGCAGGCAGCCTTCGAGAATGCGACAAGATGGAACAGAGCAAGAAAAAAGAAAAGAAAAGTTGGTTCAAGGCTGCCATCTGCTGAGGGATTTCATTACTGATTTTTAAAAGCCAGTTTTGTTTTGTTTTTTGAATCGTCGTTGAATAAATCAGAATTCTGTGTATAAGCAATGATCATAACTTGGCAGGCGAACTAGGCGATGCTTTTAATCCATAATATATATTTACTTGTGAAGACGATAGCAGGCTGTATGAATTTAGGAATGGTAGTTTATTTAACCATGATTAAAATCAGTGGTGGGATTCAAACATTTTTACTACCAGTTCGGTGGGCGTGGCTCGGTGGGCGTGGTGTGGCTTGGTGGGCGTGGCAGGGAAAGGATACTGCAAAATCCCCATTCCCTCCCCACCCCACTAACCTGCTTTCCAGCTCCGTTCTCCTGTGCAGGGTAACAAAAGGAGACCCAGCCGATCAGCTGGGACTCGGGAAGCAGAGATTAGATGGGGGCAGGGCCAGTCAGAGGTGGTATTTTCTGGTTCTCCAAACTACTCAAAATTTCCTCTACTGTTTTTCCAGAACTGGTCAAAACCTGCTGAATACCACCTCTGATTAGAATATTGTATGATACTAGTCCATGTCAAAAAATCCAGAAACTTATTTCGATATACCAATAGTCCTCAACTTACAACCAAGCTCAAAGTTTGGAATGGAATGGAATGCAATGGAATGGAATAGAACAGAACAGAACAGGAATGCAATGCAATGGAATAGGACAGGACAGGACAGGACAGAACAGAACAGAACAGAACAGAACAGAATAGAATAGAATAGAATAGAATAGAATAGAATAGAATAATAGAGTTTGAAGGAACCTTGTGTTGTGGCCCCAGTTCCCGAGCCTATGCTGTCGGAGGAAGAGGACCTGGAAGATGAGGAGGAGGAACTGGGAATGCCTTCCTCCCCAGGACCTTCCTCCCTGATAATGCCTCAGGTTCCATCAGACAACCGAGAGGAACAGCCTGAGATTAATCAGGAGGAAGGGATATCGGAGCAGTCCCCGACAGGGAGTCAAGAGGAAGAGTGTTGGCTCGATCCTAAACAGCGTCATAGGGAGAAACGTGAGCAGCAACGTAGGAGGCATGGGAGGGTCAGAGAGTGAGCTGAGTCATTGAGCCACACCCCACAGGGGATAAAAGTGGGTGTGTTTTGTCCTGAAACTTTGTATGGGACAAAGTTTAACCTTACTTCAGATTTTTTTCGTGAATGACTATTTTTGTGGACTGCCTTGTGATTTTCTGTGAGTAAAACTTTTATCAGTTCGGACTTGGCAGGCAGGACACGTGGGAATGCCAAGAATATGATCAGTTCCAAAGAATTAACTCTGTGAAGTCCGAGCCAGCTTGCCTGCCTGTGTTGGTGTGAGTTTGTCCTCTTTCATATTTTGGGAAAGAGGAAAGGCGAGACAGAACACCTTGGAGGTCTTCTAGTCCAACCCGCTGCTTAGGCAGGAAATCCTACACCATTTCAGACAAGTGGTTGTCCAATCTCTTCTTAAAAACTTCCCGTGTTGGAGCATCCACAACTTCTGGAGGCAAGGCGTTCCATTGATTGTTTGTCCTCACTGTCCAGAAGTTCCTCCTGAATTCCAGGTTGCTTCTCTCCTTGATTAGTTTCCATCCATTGCTTCTTGTCCTGCCTTCAGGGGCTTTGGAGAATAGCTTGACTCCCTCTTCTTTGGGGCAGCCCCTCAAATATTGAAAGACTGCTATCATGTCATCCCTAGTCCTTCCTTTCATCAGACTAGACATCCCCAATTCCTGCAACCGTTCTTCTTCGTATGTTTTAGCCTCCAGTCCCCTAATCAACTTTGTTGCTAAGTAACCGTGGGAGGAGGCTGGGGAATTCTGGGACTTGAAGTCCACCCATCCTTAAGTGGCCAAGGTTGAGAAACACTGCCGTAAAACTGTTAAGTTCGGACGGTGGGTCCCATGAATAGACGAGGCTTGAGTAGTGAACAACAGCTCTTTATTTAACAGCTAGATTCTGAGACAAAACCCTAGCACGCGGCAGCTCTTCTTATAGAGCTGGCCACGGCTAGGCAGCCAATGACAACTCTTTGAGTTTGCCGCGCTTGGTTTCAGCCAATCGCGGCAAACCCTGTAGGAGCCAATCATGAACGTTCAAACCCTCCAATTACGATTCGGCTTGTCTGGACCAATAGGATTGCAGGGTTTCGAGCCTGCTAATATGGAACAAAAACATCTTCCCCTCAATGTTCATTTCCATGGGAACGTATCCGACCATCTGTTCTTTATTCCCGAGGAACAGATCCCTTCACAGACTGCTATTTTAATCCCTTTTATCTCGGAAGAGCCAAGCAACCTATTCAGAATTCAAAGTGGCCATCTCTGAAAAACACTGATTCCAAATATTCCAATATTTGGGTTCCAACATTTGAGGGGCTGCCACAGAGGTGGGGTCAACCTATTCTGCAAAGCAGGGGTCTCCAACTTTTCCAACTTTTGCCGACCGGCTGGTTGGGGGGGGAGGGAAGGAGAAGGGTTGGTTTCGCACAAGCAGCAAGCACACAGGCTTGTGTGCGCAGCTGCATTTATTCAAGCAGTGTGTCAGGGTTCCAAATAATACACCCAAAACAAGTAAATCTCTGAGTGCAAGTAGATTCCTCAAAGAATAGTAGATTCCTAAAAGAATTTATTGGATCTATCATGTTGGCACAGTTCTGGTGAAAACCAACTCTGAAGGTTTTTCGCCTAATTTTTTTCCTTCTCCAAACCATCAGTCACATGGTCCAATCAAGATGCCGTCCGGTCACCTGGTAACTTCACTCCTCCTCTCCTCTGACCACCTGTGGAAGTGTCCTTGGTTCCCAGGGGAAAGTATTTTATTTTGGCTACAAAACCCCAGCTCTCTATATTCCTCCCCCCTCCCTATCCCTCAGGTCCAGTGTGGCAACACTGAAGCATCAAAATGGCTGTGGTCAGGTCAGCTTCTGGGTTGACAAGATGGGTGCACACGGCCCTGCTTGCAGAAAAGGAGCTTTCTGTGCCGGCGTGAGGGCCTGCTTCTTAAGCAAATTGAGTTATGTCCCCATATCTCCTACTGGTGCGGCCTGGTTCCAAATGGGCCGCAGCCCAATACCAGGTTGTGGCCTGCAGGTTGGGGACCACTGATCCAGGGATGGGCTTCAAAAAATTTAGCAACCAATTCTCTGCCCGGTTGCTGGGTGGGTGTGGCCATGGTAGACGGGGCCTAGTCGGCCTCCTGCACCATGGCAGGGGGGGCTGTTTTCACCCTCCCCAGGCTCCGGAGGCTTCGAGCTTCCAAGAGGGCGAAAATGGGCTCCCTGGGCTCCGGAGGCCCTCTAGAGGCTGGAAACGGGCCTGTTTCTGGCCTTCTGGAGCCTCTGGGAGGCCTATTTTTCATCTTCCCCAGGTTCCGGGGGCTTTCCTCAAGCCTCTGGGAGGGCAAAAACGGCCTCCCCGGGCTCCTAGAGGCTGGAAATGGGCCTGCTTCTGGCTTTCCAGACTCTCTAGGACGGGTCGCCAACCTTTTGGACCTCAGGGACCACCAAACTCATAATTTTAGGTCCCTGGGACCACTAACTGATTCTGTGGGCATGGCCTAATTTGTGGGTGTGGCTTGGTGGTCATGTGACTGGCTGGGCATGGGTTGTATTGATTTTTTTATTTAAAAAAAGAGCAACTTTTACCCAAAATCAGGCAAAGCAGGCAGGCAGGTTGAGTTGCTCACAGAATCACAGATTCATTCAGAGATCTATCTTTATGCAATCTGCTACCTGAGTCTTTCACATAAAATTTGCTTTCAAGCAAACTCACAAAATTAACTCACAACGCACCCTGCATGTAAATATTGAATTTTTTATTTAAAAAAAGAGCAACTTTTACCCAAAAGCAGGCAAAGCAGGCAGACTGAGTTGCTCACAGAATCATTCAGTGATCTATCTATCTGTCATCGGCTAGCTCAGTCTCTCAAATGTGCTTGCTGTGAGTCTGCACTGAATTTACTTGAAAGCAAACCTTCAGTCCTAAGGGAGGTTCGGCTGTACTTACAAGCAGAGCCGGAGATCTAAAGACTAGCTAGAAAGCAAGAAATCCAACCATTTCCTGCTTCCTAGCTAATCTAAATCTCCCAGCACAGCAGAACAGATGATGGTCGGAAAAAGGAAAAATAGCAATTTAGCAGGTAAGTTCACCAGGTAAGGAGTGAGTGGGCAGGGAGGGTTCCCACGGGCCATGTGGGCAGCGCAGCCTTGTGTTTCTGCACAGCCTGGATTAATTGCTTTGTGGGGGTGCTCTGGGGGTGAGATTTCTCTGCGGCCCACCAAAATTTTCTCACAGCCCACCAGTGGGCTGCGGCCCACCAGTTGACAACCTAGGAGGCCCATTTTTCACCCTCCCCGAGCCCTCTGTACAGGCCTTACACCTACCTGGGATCCAAATTGGGCCACGTGGAGATTCCTGAGAGAGGCGAGGCGGGGTGAATGTGGGTGAGGCCAGCCAATCATTGCAACTACCTGTTCAGCGAACCAGATGTAAAATTAACATCCGGTTCACCCAAACCGGTGCAAACCATTAGCAGCCCACCCCTGCCCCTGTCCCAAAGCACCTAAAGGCAGGGCAAGGATGGAAAATCATGTCTGACTTAACAAATGTCTTACTTAACAACAGAAATTTTTGGGCTCAGTTGTGGTCACAAGTCAAGGACTACCTGTATAATAATTTCATTGAAAGGCACAACTGCACACCTGTACTTTAAAGACTTTCTGGGTAGGAAGAAACATAAGACAAGCAAAGATTTATTACCTGCTTTTAAAACAGCTTTATTCGTTTGTAAAAAAAAAAAAATAACGTTATTTTATTTTTATGTTTATATTGTTGCAATTTTATTTGTTTTTCCCCACCTTCATGAACAGGTAAATAATAATAAAAGTTGTTGTGCAAAGTGCTAAACTTGGCTAATGTTAATCCAGGTTGAGCTTCTTGGAAACTTAACTAGCCATCCATTTGGTTCATTTACAATCCAATGCATTGCACAAACCCAGATAATTGTTTAATTCAGCAAGTAGGTTAACACATTGTTTCTCAGCCTCTCCAACTTTTAAAATGTGTGGACTTCACCTCTCAGAATTCTAAGATGTTTGGACTTCAATTCACAGAATTCTAATGTGTTTTGACTTCAACTCCCAGAATTCTAAGATGTTTGGACTTCAACTCACAGAATTCTAAGTTGTGTGGACTTCGACTTACACAATTTCCCAGCCAGCTTCAATTCTTTGGACTTGAAGTGCATACATCTTAAATTTGCCAAGGTTGAAAAACATTGGTTTCACCTGTTAGCCTATACTATAAATTTGTAAGCAAGATAAAGTAGTTACAATAAAACTAATTTTCTATTTTTCCCTCCACAAATATCCCCAAGAGTCTAGACGATTTCCTTCACTAGTCATCCTAATCTGGTCATTGTAAAACCAATCTGCATCAAACAAGGTGGTTATTTAAAGCTCAACAACATGCCCCATTCACCCCACACACACAGAAAGACAAATTGCAAGGAAGGTTTAATTTCCTTTTTATGATTAACATTATTCAGTTTGGGAGCATTATGAAAAATACACACTTTACAAAGGTTTAAGGGAAAGAGAGAAAATGTAATTGATTGTTTGAACGGTGTTCTTATTTTCCCAATTTGGATTACTTTCCCCCTATGGAGCCGTGGTGGCACAGTGGTTAGAGTGTAGTACTGCAGATTACTTCTGCTGCCTGCCGACTGCCTGCAATTTGGCAGTTCGAATCCTTCCTGGACTCTGCTTTCCATCCTTCTAAGGTGGGTAAAATGAGGACCCAGATTGTTGGGGACAATATGCTGACTCTATAAACCTCTTAGAGAGGGCCATAAAAGCACTGTGAAGCGGTATATAAGTCTGAGTGTTATTGCTATTCTGGATAGGGAAAAATCTGGGCATTTTAGAAAAAGAAGCTTCAACTTTAAAGGTGCAGCTCACCAGAGGTGTCTCAATATTGAAAACACCTGAATTACTTCTAAGTAAATCTTGAGGGGCTGCCTAATGTCCCAAAATGGTCAAAATCCAAGGAATTATTCAGAGAATGTTCTACACAGAGTGAATGAAATCTGTACTGATTACTTTCCATGTGGGGGGTCTACTTTCCTTATATAGATTCCACCTCTAGAATGCAGTACCCCTTGTGAAAATTAACCAATATCGCTAAGCCAAAATAATAGCAATAGCGCTTATATGCAGCTTTACAGTGCTTTACCTGTACAAAATGTGGCTTTTGCCAAATGATTTATATGCGGTCAACTGATTCAGGAAAAACATGGCACTGGCCACATCCCATACAGTTAGATACAGATATAGATATCAATATGTATAAATAAATATATTTATTTATTATATGCTGCCCATCTTAATACTGTGTGATTCTGGGCGGTATCATTGAGAAAAGCTCCTTTCACCTTCTCTAAATAAAACAAACCCTTATTCAACCATGAACCCAACCAGCGGAAGACCATACCCAATCCAGCATGGCTGAATGTTGCATGTAAACCCAATCCTCGTCAACTGTACGTTGTGTTTTAGGGCTCAGCACGTGGCGTGAGTCCAGGCAATTTATTCTACAAACTTTGGATTGTGTGAAACTAGGCATTCATTCCTACACAATGGACTACACGTGAAATATACTCCCTTGCAGTGGTGGGATTCAAAAACTTTGGCCACCGGTTCAGTGGGCATGGCTTGGTGGCCGCGCGTTGTGCATGCGCACACACTTTGCATGTGTGCACATGCCAAACACGCACTTTGCGCAGGCACAGAGGGGTTCCAACTCAACTCCTGCAAGCCTGCACTCTCCTAGTTGCTTCAGCAGCTGCCGCGTAGCACTGTTCTGTGCCGCGCAAAGCAGCTGCGCTTCAAAAGCGGAGGGTAAAAGTGAGTATGGGAGCCCAGGTGGGCGGGCCCAACAACAGAACAGTAGAGAGAACCGGTTTGGTCTCCGCTGCTCATCGCCGCTACCGGCTCGGCAGAACCGGGCTGAACCTGGTGAAATACCACCACTGCTCCCTTGGTGTTCGGAACAGCCAAGCTTAACAACAATTGATCTTACCAAGCTCCAAGTATAAAGTAAGCAAGCTGGAATCATCAAACCCAACCCTCCCAAAAGTGAATTTCCTTGCAAGCAAGGTTGTTTCAAGCAGGAAGGAAGGGTTGAGGTTCTCCCCCCCAGGAGGGATAAATCAGGGGTCCCCAACCACTGGGCCCCGGACCGGTACCGATCCGTGGATCATTTTGTACCGGGCTACCTATTTTGCTTGGGCGCCACCATTTTGTTTTGATGGCGCTTGAGAAAATGCTTCCGGGTGTGCTTGTCGGTCGTCGGTTGGAAAGCGGCGTTTGGGTGCTGAAGGAATCCTCGCGCCTTAGTTTCGTCGAAGGGGGGGGCGGCTTCGAACGAAGAGCCGTCCCGATGGTGGTGGAGTCTCGCGTTACTCAGGAGGAGATTAAGAAAGAGCCCGAAAAGCCCATCGACCGCGAGAAGGTACAAAGGAGGAGTTGAAGGTGGCAGGGAGAAGCGGGGGACAGCTGGCTGGCCGGTCGCTCAGCTCGCCTTGCCTTGATCGTGCGTGCTGATGCCGGTACCGGTCCATGGATCATTTTGTACATTTTGTACCGGGCCGTGGTACAAAAAAGGTTGGGGGCCACTGGGATAAATCACCAACCACAGGGCTGTTTCTCAACTCTATAATCATGCATCTTGATATCCGCTGCCCATAACTTTGGTCAACTCATGTGGGTTGGCGTTCGCAAGGAGCAATTGCAGAGAAATTACAAAACACCTGCAAAATCATGATTGGGGAAGAAAGGAGAATCAGGCCCTTGACCCAAGAAACAGTCCATGTAAATCGGACACAACCGAACCAAGGACTAGGCTTGGATTATTAGTTGAAAGAATTGAAGGCAGAGCCAAGAAGCAAGAGGGAAATTCTTTTTAACCTACAATTTTCCAGGATAGGTTCGAGTCCTCCCTGGTGGAGCTGCCATGAGCTCATGTAGTCTCTCATCACAGATTGACTCCAATGATGTAGAAGACACTGGCCAAGGTGCCCACCAACAGCAACAAGGAGCTCTTTTTCACACTGATGGCACCACTTGTGTTGCAGAAGGAATGTTGACAGCATTTCACTGAGAAAGCCATCACGCCGATATCAAACCCTACTTCAGGACATTCGGCAGAACATCCTTTGCTGATCATTTCCTTGTGGCCTTCACCTACAGGAGAGGAAGAAAATTAACATGATTGTTTTGTCTCCATCATTTAACTTTATTTTTTGGGGGTGTGGTGGCCTAGAGGTAGAGCTCTCGCCTCACCATCAGGAGGCTGTGAGTTCGATCCTAGGCAGAGGCAGATTTTTTTTCTCTCTGGGCACAATGAGAATATATCTGCTGAACAAAACTCCGCATTGGCGACAGGAAGGGCAACTGGCCATTAAAACACTCTGTTTCATTCAGTTGCCCTGACTCCACCCCGCAAGGGATTATGGGCTCATTAAAAGGAGATAATGATGATTTAATTTTATTTTTTTTCAAGAGTAGCTAATTGAAATCATAAGTCTGGGTGTTCTGGCTGCCAACTCTTTGGAAGAAGAACTCAACTACTTTTTAAAAAAACAACAACTATTATAACTAAAATTAGAAAAGGAAAGGATACAAAGTTGGTTTATTTGATCAAGCTTAAAATAAGACTATTTTCTATTCTATTTCATTCCATATTTTCTATATCCTATAACCTATCCTATTCTATTTTCTATTACATTCCATTCCATATTTTCTATATCCTATATCCTATCCTATCCTTTCCTATGCTATCCTATTCTATTTCATTCCATATTTTCTATATCCTATTTCCTATCCTATTCTATTTTCTATTCTATTCTATATTCGATTCCACTCCATTCCATATTTTCTATATCCTGTATCCTATCCTATCCTATTTTCTATTCCATTCATATTTTCTACGTCACATATCCTATATCCTATCCTATCCTTTTCTATGCTATCCTATTCTATTTCATTCCATATTTTCTATATCCTATCCTATCATTTCCTATGCTATCCTATTCTATTTCATTCCATATTTTCTATATCCTATATCCTATTCTATTCTATTTTCTATTCCATTCCATTCCATATTTTCTACATCCTATATCCTATCCTATCCTTTCCTATGCTATCCTATTCTATTTCATTCCATATTTTCTATATCCTATATCCTATCCTATCCTATTTTCTATTCTATTCTATATTCTATTCCACTCCATTCCATATTTTCTATATCCTATATCCTATCCTATCCTATTTTCTATTCCATTCCATTCCATATTTTCTACATCCTATATCCTATCCTATCCTATCCTTTCCTATGCTATCCTATTCTATTTCATTCCATATTTTCTATATCCTATATCCTATCCTATCCTATTTTCTATTCTATTCTATATTCTATGCCACTCCATTCCATATTTTCTATATCCTGTATCCTATCCTATCCTATTTTCTATTCCATTCATATTTTCTATTCCATTCATATTTTCTACGTCACATATCCTATATCCTGTCCTATTCCATTCCATTGTAAAAGAAGCATTTTGCTTGCAATTCTAGAGTGAAAAGTCCCCACAGGGATAAAAATCACTTACCAGAACCTCTACCAAAATATTTTGTATAGCAGTAGCGATCGGTGTCATCACAGACCTTTAGGTCGATGCACTTGTTGTTATGGTCCACTTTGTCACATGTGAAGCATATGAGCGAAGACATTGCTAAGGGGGCACACAGAAAGAAGCAAAGACCCTTGCATTATAAAGTCACATCATGAAATGAACAGAGACACCCGGGCAAATTTTGCCAAGTTTTACAAAAATCGTAAAATAAAAATAAATAGATAAATGGGAATGCAGGTAGCTCTCAAACGTAGGAGGACAACTGAGCCCCAAACTTCCGTTGCTAAGTGAGACATTTGTTAAGGGAGCCTTGCCCCATTCGGCAGCCATTCTTGCCCACAACCTTCTTGAAGTCAAATCACGGAAGTCGTTAAGTGAATAACTTGGTTGTTAAATGTTTCCCCCTCCTCAATGACTTTGCTTATCGGAAGGTCACAAAAGGGGGGTCGCATTTGACCCTGGGATGTTGCAATCGTCCTAAATACGAGTCAGTGGTCGAGTGTCTGAATGTTCATCATGTAACCCTGGGGATATTGCAAGGATTGTTTTTTTTTTTTAAACAAGTTTTATTAATTTTAACAAACAATACACAAACAAACAAAATGTAGAAGTTGTGGGTGCTCCATCACTGGAGGTTTTTAAAAAGAGATTGGACAACCATTTGTCTGAGCAGGGGGTTGGACTAGAAGACCTCCAAGGTCCCTTCTAACTCTGTTATTCCATAATTCTGACACTATCTAGTCTATGCTCTGGTTAGCACCTATCCCAATCCGCACATTTGAATAAAAAGCGGATTCTTTCATAGTACTGCATGATTCCTTTTTTTTTTTTTAACTGTAAAGGATAAAGTATATAGTCAGAAGCTCCCTTTAATCTGGAATGAAAGCTTCACAGAGTATAAATTGTGAATTTTGCCTTTTCCTCTCCCTTGGGCTGAAATGAGACTTGGGGAGAAACTTGGAAATTCGAGATCTGTGAACAAGTTTGAAGTCTCGACATGGCATGTTTGCAAGTGCCGTGGAATTTAACCACAGGGTCTGAGCCAAGGATCAGAATACAGCTGGAAGGGACCTTGGAGGTCTTCTAGTCCAACCCTCTGCTCAGGTAGGAGACCCTATCCCATTTCAGACAAGTGACTCTCCAGTCTCTTCTTAAAAACCTCCAGTGATGGAGCACCCACAACTTCTGGTGGCAAGCTGTTCCACCGATTAATTGTCCTCACTGTTACGAAGTTTCTCCTTAGTCCCAGGTTGCTTCTCTCCTCGATTACTTTCCACCCATTGTTTCTTGTTCTGCTTTCAGGTGCTTTGGAAAATAAATTGACCCCCTGCCTCTCTGTGGCAGCCCCTCAAAT
The DNA here is from genome assembly GCF_049901735.1 of Notechis scutatus. Classification (NCBI taxonomy): domain Eukaryota; kingdom Metazoa; phylum Chordata; class Lepidosauria; order Squamata; family Elapidae; genus Notechis; species Notechis scutatus. Next base: position 207,613,895 of record NC_142011.1, read on the forward strand.
ACCGGAATTTAGACAGACAAGACACCTTCAGAAAGAGGAATTGACATTTAAACAGCCGTCATTCCCATCTCTCCTTGCTCCCCCTCATTACAAAGACTGTCACACTCACCACTCAAGAATGTCTCTGAACTTTGTTCCTCCTCTCACAGAGTTAAATTGAACCACTACGGGTCAGATTGTTTTACAGCTTTGGAAAGTATGTGGTCAGCTAGTTTTTCTTCTTGTAAATTATTCACATTTTACTTCACTATTTTGACCCCGAAGGGTGGGATTTCTTGGAGGTTTTATTTTACACACATCCTACCTGTTTTGGTCAATTGGTATCTGTTTGGAAAGTAGGGGGAACCTGGAAGCCCCACAGAGAGTATCCTTAGGTGGCGGATTGGGGACCCCCTACCCAGTATGGCTTTTATGCTGTAATGGCGGGTTGGAAGGAATCAAATGCTTCCTATGTGTTCTGACCTAGGCTTCACAAAATCACAAAGCAGACTCCTTGTCCTGACAAAACCCCTTTTTGTTAGGCTAATGTGAATTTGTATTCACATCCAACAAAGTCCTGGAAAACAGTCTTTCAAGAGTGAATTGCAACCACAGACCTTATCAGGCTTGGAGAGCTGCCAGGCCGATAGCTTCCAAGCACAACGCTGTAGCAGAAAATACGTGGCAAGGAGTCTCTGAGAGTCATGAAAAAAATCTTCACACTAATTAAACAAACTAATTGTAAACACTACTCCCCTTTCGCTCCTCTTTATTCCCCTTGAAAGGGGTCATTCACCTGAGCCTTTACTCCAGAGTCGGCCCTTGTTCCTTAGCTGTTCCCTTCTCCTGGCAGCTCTGTGCATGCGCACATCGGGAACAGGCTCCAGCTGTTCTTCTGCCCCACTGATCTCCAACTCCAAAGGCAGCTGATAACTGTCAGAGGCCCTGGCCCCATCTCTGCCTCTGACACAGAGTCTTCGTCAGAGCCTTCCCCCGACTCCAGGACTGGCCCATGTTCCTCCTCAACCTCCTCACTGTCCGAGTCTGCCAGGACACAACAGTGACATTTGGAGGGGGGGGCTACCCAGTATGGCTTTATGCTGTAATAGCAGGTTGAAAGGATTCAAATACCTTCCATAGACCAACAGGCCTGGTGAGGGGAAGCTGGCTCATCAATATTGACTGAAGGCAGAGGCCATATTGGTCAGAACAGTTTCAGAAGAACAGCGCACGGTGTGGTGTCAGCCACTTGAGCAGTGTGTGCACAGCAGTGTAGAAAGCAAACCGAAGACGGCTACGCTATAGATTTCCCAGGAAAATCATGACAATGGCGGCAAAACCTAAATTAAATGGCCCCAAGTGCAAAGGAGGCCCAGGCAAGAAGAAGAACCTCGTGGCTTCAAAATCTACAGGACTATTTTGAACAAAACTCAGCAGTACTTTTTTGTGCGGCTGTTGATAACAATAGGATGGCCAGCATGATCACCAACATCCGATGATGGATATGAAAGGAGGAGGAGGAGGAGGAGGAGGAGGAGGAGGAGGAGGAGGAGGAGGAGGAGGAGGAGGAGGAGGAGGAGGAAGGAAGAAGAAGAAGAAGAAGAAGAAGAAGAAGAAGAAGAAGAAGAAGAAGAAGAAGAAGAAGAAGAAGAAGAAGAAAGAAGAGAGAGGAGGAGAGGAGGAGGAGGAGGAGGAGGAGGAGGAGGAGGAGGAGGAGGAGGAGGAGGAGGGGAGGAGGAGGAGGAGGAGGGGGAGGGAGGAGAAGGAGAAGGAGAAGGAGAGGAGAAGAAAGAGAGGAGGAGGAGGAGGAGGAGGAGGAGGAGGAGAGGAGGAAGCAGGAGGAGGAGGAGGAGGAGGAGGAAGGAGAAGAAGAAGAAGAAGAAGAAGAAGAAGAAGAAGAAGAAGAAGAAGAAGAAGAAGAAGAAGAAGAAAAGAAGAAGAAGAAGAAGAAGAGGAGGAGGAGGAGGAGGAAGCAGAAGGAGGAGGAGGAGGAAGAAGGAAGAAGGAAGAAGGAAGAAGGAAGAAGAAGAAGAAGAAGAAGAAGAAGAAGAAAGAAGAAGAAGAAGAAGAAGAAGAAGAGAAGAAGAAGAAGAAGAGAAGAAGAAAAGAAAAGAAAAGAAGAAGAAGAAGAACAACAGGAGGAGGAGGAGGAGGAGGAGGAGGAGGAGGAGGAGGAGAAGAAGAAGAAGAAGAAGAAGAAGAAGAAGAAGAAGAAGAAGAAGAAGAAGAAGAAGAAGAAGAAGAAGAAGAAGAAGAAGAAGAAGAAGAAGAAGAAGAAAAAGAAAAAGAAGAAGAAGAAGAACAGGAGGAGGAGGAGGAGGAGGAGGAGGAGGAGGAGGAGGAGGAGGAGGAGGAGGAGGAGGAGGATCTGTTTCCAACTGCCTCCTTGCCTTGCTTGGATATTCAGGTAATGTGAATATTGCTTGGATATTCAGGTAATGGCTTGTGAGAAAGTCTCAAAAGGGGATCACGTGATTCCCCGGGACACTGTAACGGTCATAAATACGAGCCCGTTGCCAAGCATCGGAATTCTGATCACGTGACCCTGGGGTTATGCTGCAACGGTCATAAGCATGAAATACGAGGTCATTACGTCACTTTCTTCAGTGCTGTGGTGACTTTAAGTGTTCATTAAAGGAATGGATGTAAGTCAAGGACCGACCTATATTGTTTGATTTTAGAGCATTCTTGCTTAATAACCAGAATAGACAGTTGGAAGGGACCTTGGAGGTCTTCTAGTCCAAACCCCTGCTTAGGCAGGAAACCCTATATCATTTCAGACAAATGGCTGTCCAATCTCTTTTTTAAAAACTTCCCTGTGTTGGATCATTCACAACTTCTAGAGGCAAGTCATTCCACTGATCAGTTGTTCTAATTTCAGGAAATTTATTCTTAGTTCTAGGTTGGTTCTCTGCTTGGTTAATTTCCACCCATTGCTACTTGTCCTGATTGACCCCTTCTTCTTTGTGGCAGCCTCTCAAAAAGCAGAATACTGCTATGGTGTCCCCACTAGTCCTTCTTTTTTTCTAGACTAGCCATATCCAAATCCCGTAATCATTCTTCATGTTTAAGTTTCCAGGCCTTTAATCATCTTTGTTGCTCTTCTCTGCAATGTTTCCCAAGTTTCAACGTCTTTTTTTATAATGTGGCAACCAAAACTTGATGCAATACTCCAGGTGTGGCCTTACTAAGGCTTAATAATAAAGCAGTACTAAGACACTTCACATGATTTTGATTCTATGCCTCTATTTATACAACCAAGGATCTCTATTCGACAGATGAACAGAGTTGGAAGGGACCTTGTAGGTCATCTAGTCCAACCTTCCCTCCAGTGGTGGGCTGCACATTTTTTAACAACCGATTCTCTGGTTGGGTAGGCATGGCCAGTTGGTCATGTGACTGGGTGGGTGACATCGTTCATCACACCCAGCCCCACGCCTCAAAGGAAGAGGTAGGATTCAGCCGGTGGGGCTAATCCCACCATTGGCTGGCCATTTTCAGGCTATTTTTGGCCCCAAAAAAATGGCTCAAAAAAACCAGCCCAGAAATAGGCCAAAAATGGCCTGAAAAACTTCCTGAAAATGGCCCCAAAACAGGCCAAAAAATGGATGGGGGTCAGGCCAGCCAGTGGTGGGATTTGCTGGTTCACTGAACTATGCCTAATCTTAACTACCGGTTCACGAGAACTGGTGCGAATTAGCAGCATCCCACCTCTGAATCCCTCTTCCCCCCATTAGGAGACTGTTCTGACAGATGTCAGTCCAGTCTCTTCTTGAAAGCCTCCAGTGATGAAGCTCCCACAACTTCTGAAGGCAACTTCTTTTCCATCGGTTGACTGTTCTCACTGTCAGAAAATTTCTCCTTATTTCCAGGTTGAATCTCTCTTTCATCAGTTTCCATCTACTGTTCCTTGTCTGGCCTTCGGGTGCTTTGGGACATCTATCTATTTGGATCTATCAGAACGCTGGCTTTCCACAGGTTCCTTAGCATTGCTGGATGTGGCTTGTGGTTTGAACGCAAGCACTAATAGGTTCCCAGTGGAATTTGTGGTTGAATTCATACAGGTCTTATGAAACCAAAAAAGTTTTCTCCTTTCGTTATATCTTGCCTGCTGGTATTCATGGGCGTGTGCTGCTCCAGGCAACCTGCTGGCCTCTTTTCGAAATGACCTCTTAGCGAAGAGGTAGAGCAAGATTGTTTTCCAAAGCGGGTGTTCAGCGTTAGGGATGAATCAATCCCAACCTTTTCAAGGTTGTGCCTTCCGTGTTGAAGCCCCCTGGGCTGGTCTAGAAGAATGCCCTCACTACATTTGAGATGGAGGGGTGGGGGTGGATCTGCAGAAGAATGCCTTGATTGGAAATTCATGGCAGTGGAGAAGGTCAGGGTGGAAATGTAACTGGGCAAATGGTGGGGGAAAAAAGGAGGAGGAGGAGGAGGAGGAGGAGGAGGAGGAGGAGGAGGAGGAGGAGGAGGAGGAGGAAGAAGAAGAAGAAGAAGAAGAAGAAGAAGAAGAAGAAGAAGAAGAAGAAGAAGAAGAAGAAGAAGAAGAAGAAGAAGAAGAAGAAGAAGAAGAAGAAGAAGAAGAAGAAGAAGAAGAAGAAGAAGAAGAAGAAGAAGAAGAACCAGGAAGGGGGAGGAAGGACTGTGGAGTCCTTAGTGTTTTCTGAGCTTGGTGGTTTTCTTGCAAACATTTCATTACCCAACGAGGTAACATCATCAGTGCTAGAGGGGAGAGGGAGGAGGAGGAGTGTGTGGTCCTTGATGCTCTCTGAGCTTGATTGTTTTCTTGCAGATGTTTCGCAGTCCAATTAGGTAACGTCAGGAGTGCTACAAGGGAGTGGGGTTTGTGGAGGAGGAAGGGGAAGGAGAAGGAGAGGAAGGTGAAGAAGAGGAAGAAAAAAAGGAGGAGGAGGAAGAGGAAGAGACTGGACTCCCAAACTTTATTGTCACTTTAAAGTGCACTAATCAGCATACATTAAAATGAAATTTCATTGCATACAGCTCTCAAAAAGTCACCACTTTCAATATATACTACATAAACATGACAAGATAAATAAATGCAAATTTAAGCATATATCCACATATATTATATGACGCAGAGAAACAACACAGACTAGGCGGATGTGTATATATATCTTGCAAGTTTACCAGACAGATGGCCTAGGGCAGAGGTCTCCAACCTTGGCAACTTTAAGACTTGTGCACTTCTGGGAGTTGAAGTCCACAATTCTGGGAGTTGAAGTCCACAAGTCTTAAAGTTGCCAAGGTTGGAGACCTCTGGCCTAGGGAACAAAGCTGTTACAGAATCTGGAAGTCCTGCTAGAAATACTTGGAAATCTTCTCCCACAGGGGAGCAACAGAAACACACCCTGAAGTGAGTGTGTGGGCTCTGTGCAACTGAAGAAAGGAGAAAGGAGAAAGGAGAAGGAGAAAGGAGAAGGAGGAGGAAGAGGAGGAGGAGGAGGAGGAGGAGGAGGAAGAAGAAGAAGAAGAAGAAGAAGAAGAAGAAGAAGAAGAAGAAGAAGAAGAAGAAGAAGAAGAAGAAGAAGAAGAAGAAGAAGAAGAACAAGAAGAAGAAGAACAACAACAAGAACAAGAAGAAGAACAAGAAGAAGAACAAGAACAAGAAGAAGAAGAACAAGAACAAGAAGAAGAAGAAGAACAACAACAACAATAACCAGGAAGGGGGAGGAAGAGAAGGAAACCAAGCCCTCTCTCATTCAGCAATTCAAACTCCCAGAAACTTCTCCCAAGCAGTTGCTGCTTCTTAATCCGTTCTGAAGGAAGGCATTTTGAGTGGGAGGGACCAGCATGAGACAGACAACCGGGCGAGTTTGTGTTTGTGTGTGTTTGCTTATAGGTGTGGCAGGGTTTGCAATGACTTCGTCCTGTTGCTGTTTGCTATTAGGTTGCAGTTGCTGGCAGATTCTTTCCAAAATCCCTACTTAAGTCCCATCCCTTCTGTAGTGGTGATATTAGAGTTTACACATTGCTCGAAACCCCAGGCAGGCAGCAAAGGTGAGGGTTTTTGGTTCTCCTTTTCACACACACACAGACACACACCAAACCTAGCAGTGGAGAAAGATATTTGGCCATGGTCTGGAAAAAAACAACCCCTACTTTTTCCCTATCTGTCTGTTGCTAAGTGAGACAGTTGTTAAGAGAGACAAACATCCCACTTAACAACCTTTCTCCCCATAGTTGCTAAGTGAATCACTTAGCAAACATGAGTTTATTTTGTGTTGACTTTGCTTATCTGTGTTCCTGGCATCTTCCCAACTGTGTTATTGCCATGCCTTCACATCTGGAATTCTTGTTCCTGCCCTGCCGAACAAATTCCCTCATTTTGCCTTGATTGGACTTTTAGTTACAGTTTTTGTTGACCATGTTTTGGACTTGATTCTCTGCAGCCAAAGGTTGTTCCTGGGAGAGTTTTTCTCCAGCCCATAAGGTAACCAAGGACATTGGGGACAAAGTTGGAGCTAATAAAGGGACTCCTACTGATTATCTGACTGTGTTGCCTTTGTGCCGTGTCATCACAAGGTCTTTTGGAAGGGTAGCGGCATTGTCGGTGGTTTTGAATAGTTTTACATCATCTGCGAAAAGAACGCAGTTGCTTTTCTGGGAATTCTGGGAATGGCCGTCTTCACATCTGAATGGTGGCACCCAGGCCGGGGAAGGTAGCTGGCAGCGTTGAGAAATTGGCAAAAAAAAAAATTGAGGTAGATCAACAAAGAGATGTTTTCCCCTCAAACGGAAGTTGACTAAGTGTGTTGTGACTTACGAAAGCTGACTCAAGCATTCGTGCAGACTTCAGGACGACATAGGATGCCGGGCTGCCCTGCTTCTGTCTATTCCTCCAACCCACCCCTTAAGCCCTTTTACAGGGAGGGGTGGAAAATAAGGCAGGTGTCCCATGCCCTGCCCTGGCTGGGATGCTCTTTATTGCCAGCCTGTTTGGAGGCCTGTTGCAATTAACACAAAATGATAGAGAGTCTCAAAGGAGGGGCAGTTTTGAGTCCCCGGAATGCCAGCTGCTGACCTGTCCCGTGTCACGCCCTGTCTGCTTCGCCGTTGCATGCAAACACCTGGACGTAAATAGCTACAGGAATACTTGGAAGTCAAAGATGGATGGCATTAGCAGAGATGGCTAAATTGACAGTTTTGTTCAAGGGAAAAAAAAAAATACGAATACTTTTGTTCCTCCCTGGAAACCACTTCTGGACTTTGTACTTGAAAAAAAAAACATGAAAGTTTGATTTTGGGCTTTAGCAATTTGAGAGCTTATAGCAGGGGGTCTTCAAACTGGACAGCTTTAAGACTTGTGGACTTCAACTCCCAGAATTCATCCTCCAGTCATGTTAGCTCCGGAATTCTGGGAGTTGGAAGTCCATAAGTTGCCAAGTTTGAAGACCCTTGGCTTATAGAAATGGCTAGTTAATATGATCATGTAAAAAGTAAAAAAAAAAAAAGTTGAGGTTTGATGTTAAGGCTTTATTCTACTGCACCGAAGGGAGTCGGAAGTCAATTGCCATTTTTTCTTTCTTTTTCCCTTTTTCTTTCCCTCACTTTTCTTTTCTCTTTTCCCTTCCTTGTTTTACTTTTGTAATTTCTTTGAATGTTACATTATAAAATAATTTTTTTTATTATTATTTTTTAAAAAGGAGTATTTGGAAGTAAAGGAGGAACAGCAGTGGAAAACCCAAGATAATCCTTCCGTCTTCAACTCAGGAATAATTATAATTATGCTTCATTCATAACATCAAGACGAAGGTAAAGCGAGGATTTCTGTTTGTTTGTCTGAAGATAAGACATACCAGCTATATTCAGAAAATGTTGAATTAATGGGCATTTGCAGCCTTTCAGAGTTTCCGCAAAGGGTGCTCAATTCTGGATTTTATCTATAGGCGGTCCTCAAATTACGACCACTAGAGAGCCCCAGATTTCTCTTGCTAAGTGAAAGATTTGCTAAGTCAATTTTGCCCCATTTTATGACCTTTTCTTGCCACCGTTGCTAAGCGAGTCACAGCCGTTGTTCGATTATTACCATGGTTGTTAAGTGAATCTGGTTTTCCCATCAACTTGGCTTGTCAAGAAGATTGTGAGAAAAACGGTCATAACTCACTTTTTTCAACGCCAACTTCAAATGGTCATTAAGTGAACCATTGTAAGTTGAGGACTACCTGCCTTTGTCTGTCTGTCCCTCCATCCAATTTATCCATTTTACTGCAAGATAACTCTGGGCAGGTCAACATGTTTTTTAAAAATGGAAAAATAAAATAAAACTATAATAAATAAAATACTGCAAAACTATAAAAATACAAAAATTGGACAAACTCCTCCTTGCTAGCAGTACTGAGGGGCCACAAAAAAGCATCTTCCCAAAGGGGCATCGTGCCAACCCTTTTGTCTGCAAAGCAGGAAGAGGGCTGGACTAGATGACCTCCGATATCCCATCCATTCTACGAATCTGTGTCCACAAAGGCTGGTTTTTCCTTCCTTCCTGAAACCAAAGCGAATTCACATGACACGCCTGCCCGGTGACCCTACTGTAGTTTTCCTAACTGATCCAAGATCGGGTTAACCCACCAACCCTCTAACTAACCCCAATGGTTTAGGTTTATGCCCCGTGTTAGGCGAAACGATGATTGCTTGTTTTTAAACCATGGATCTCAAACTGCCCAGCCGCATTTTTAACTTTTCCAATCTGGCAGATGGATTTAGTTTTGGGGTCGGGCTATCCTTGGCACCAGGACAATGAGGGTCATTGAAGAAACCATAGTTGGCTTAAACCAGGCTAAATCAGGATGCTAAAGAGCCATTTGTAGAGAGAGATCTGGTTTTGTTTTTTAAACAAAGATGTTGAGACTCTAGAAAAAGTGCAGAGAAGAGCAACCAGGATGATGAGTGGACTGGAGGCTAAAACATGCAAAGAACGGTTGCAGGAACTGGACATGGCTAGACTAGTGAAGGACCAGGGGAGACAGGAGAACATCTTCCAATAGTTGAGAGGCTGCCACAGAGAAGAGGCGGTTAAGCTATTTTCCAAAGCACCTGAAGGCCAGACAAGGAATAATGGATGGAAATTGAACAAGGAGAGATTCAACCTGGAAATAAGGAGGAATTTTCTGACAGAACAATCAAGCAAATGGAACAGAAGTTGCTTTCAGATCTTCATCCCTGGAAACTTTCAAGAAGAGACTGGAATGCCGTCTGTCAGAAACGGTGTAGTTTCTTCCCCAAACCCCCAAAACTTTAACCTTAGACTGTCTACTATTGACCTCACCCCTTTCCTAAGAGGTCTGTAGGGGGCGTGCATAAGCGCACCAACGTGCCTACCGTCCCTATCCTATTGTTTCTTTTATTTTTCTTATATGCACCCATTTCATGTATTCGTAACCATGTATATACTTACATCTATTATCTTGTAAGCGATTGACAAATCAAATAAATCAAATCAAATCAAATCCTGCTCGGCCGGTGGGGGGGGGAGTTGGTTGGACTAGATGACCTACAAGGTCCCTTCCCACTCCGTTAATCTGTTCTTTCAATATTTCCCCCATCCAAAAGAACAATTTGCGGGTTGAGACCAGATCCCGACAACCACGCCCAATCACTGGACGGCTTTTGGGCGAGCCAACGTTTAACCAAACCTGGCATTGCAGGTGGTCCAGATCTTTGAATCCCACCTGAATGGTGGGGGGGGGCGCTTCAGCTCCCCTGGCACCTTAGGACCTCCGCCCGGCTGGGATGGCGTCCGATTCCCGCCCCGAGCCACGAATTGCAGCATCGCGATGCACTTCCTAGGACGTAGCCACAAACCAGGTGGGTTTCGACCTTCCTACCGGGGGAAGTGGGGGGGGGAGCCTTACCTGTCTGCGTGCAGAGGAGGCCGGCTAGCAACGCGGCGAAGAGCGGCTTCATGGTGAGCGGCCGGTGGCGGTTGAACGGACCGGAGGAAGAAGAGGAGGAAGAAGAAGCGGCGGCGGCGGCGCCTGCATCGCTCAGCATTTAAGGAGCGCGCGGCGAGGGCGGGGTGAGCAGCCGGTGACACCTCCCCTTGCCCTGCGGAACGGCCGGAGACCAGCCTCTGCGGCGTCCTGCTTGATCCCTGCGTCGGAGACACAGCCGCGGGGAGAGGGGCTGAGCCGGGAGGTGTGTGTGGCATGCCTTCTAACCCCAGCCTTTTCCACCTTCCCAGCCCAGTTCTTCTACTCTCCAGTTGGAATCCCTTATCCAGCCAGTTGGCCAAAATTGGAAACACACACACACACACACCTTGACTAGCTAGAGGCAGGGGGCAGGGGCTGACATCCCAGGGGTACCAAAACTACTTTCCCGAAAGGCAGGCTGGACTTCCTTGGATTTTTTTTTTCTCCTTGAGAATGTTTTACTTCTCTTCAAGAAGATCTGAAGAAGTTGCTTGGATGAGAAGTGAAACGTTTTCAAGGGGGGAAACACACACACACACACACACACACACACACACACACACACACACAAATGTCCAGTTGTCTTTGGGAAAAGCATCTTTGGGGCAACCATGGCCGGAATGATGGAGAATCTCCATAGACATGACAGTGCAATGGTCCTCTCTCTTCCAGCCACAACGCCAGGTCAACTGTGGGGGGTGACCCTCCAGAATGCTCCATTCCACCCGTGGGACAGGGTCCTTCTCCCCACCTTCCATGGAGACTTTGGGCTACCATAACTGGGAGGGGCTACAGGCTCCCTTCCTGGAAGAGGCAGCTGCTCTCCTGCCCAGATCTCCAATGGATCGTTCTGGTTCTCCTGGTTTGTGATGGAGGCTTTTTTTTTTTTTTTTTTGGTCTTCTCTTCGGTGTGTTTTCCTTTCGTTCCCTGCTCTTTAAAGACGATGCCCCCTTTTTTCCTGCTGCTGTGCATTTCCTCTCGCAGGGATTACATCGCTTTGCGTCTTGCCCAGCTCAATGACAGAGGTTGCTTCTCCGCATCCTGAGACCAAGGTGGCCTTCAAATCATCTCTGTCCTTGGGCAGAAAAAAGGGGGAAGAGAAGCGAGGAAGGATAAGAAAAAAAAAAGAAAAAAAAGGAAGCATTGACTTCCAACTCTCGCTGTTGCAATAAAATAAGGCATTAGTATCAGATCACAACTTTTTGCCTTTTCACAATAATATAAAATGGCCATTTTTTAATAAAGATCTGTCAATCTATTCAGTAAAACCCAAAGTCAGGGTTGCATTCTTCTCCACATCAAGGACAAAGTTCAGAAGCGGTTTCCAAGTGGAAACAAAAGTACTTATGTTCTTTTCTTTAATCAAAGTGGTCCGTTTTGCCATTTCAGCCCACTCCATCACCTTCTGCAATCCTTTGTCCATGGTAGGAATCAAAGTGCATACAATATACCATTTTTGTGCGTACGATATAGTCTCGCTGTTTTCAACATACATAATAACAAAGCTCCGTATTTTTTTTTCTCCAGTTCTCTTTCCCATTAGTCCCTTGCTTCTCTTTTCCCTCTGCCACACCACGGCTTTTCAAATTGACTTTTGTATTTTGCATCTTATCATGTTTTATTACTCAATAAAAATGCTAAAACTTGAATCATCTCCGTCATTGAAGCCGTGCCTGTATGACACCCCAAACCATAAGCTGGTTTTGAAAAACCCAGAACTTTTCTTCGTCACCCGATTTGGTTGTGAATGGAAGCGTTTGCCAACCAGAGGTTCTGCTGTATTCAGCGCTGGTCAGTAAAACAGCTGAAGCGCGGCAGAGTGGAAATCAGGCGAGCTCACAAAGAAGGAAATAAAGCACAGCAAAGGGTAGAGGTGGGTAGGTGGGGCCAACCGCTCATCGGCGCTACCGGTTTGCTAGAACTGGTGTGAACCGGCAGCCATTCCATCACTGGACTCCACAACCATCATAAATGCGAGACCGTTGCTAAGCACCTGATCATCAAGATGCTGCAACAGTGAAAAAAACGGTCGTAAGTCACTTTTTTTCTGTGCTTGTCGTAACGGTCCCTAAATGAATGGTTGTAACTCTAGAAATGCTTGTATTCCATAAATCAGAAAAGCTTTAAGGGGCTCTATCACTTGGCATAATCTATCACAACCATCCAAGGAAAAGAAATAGACATGGACACCCAACAGGGATGTTCTCTGAAAAGTAAAAAAGTTACCACGCCGACGTAATGCCAAGTTTATACACCACCCTTTATGTAGATTTTTTTTTTGTTTGTATATGCATGCATCTACTTATCATGGACAACTCTAAATACACCATCTGATTTAATATCTGGATTTAAGTCTTAATTACAAGACTTAATGTGATACTGCTTTGTTTATCATGCAAACGTCTTCCGCCCACACTGACTTAGCCACAAGTGAAGAATGCTCTTGGTTTCTCTCTTCTTCTCCATCTCTCCATCTTTTCTGACCCATCAGCTGCGTGGGATTCGGTGTCCCATCTTCTAGAAGTGCGATTTCTCAGCGAGTTTAAGATTGGTGGACTTCAACTCCCAGAATTCTGGGCTTGGCTAGTCTAGTGAAGAGAAGGACCAGGGGAGACATGATAGCAGTCTTCCAATATTTGAGGGGCTACCACAGAGAGGAAGGGGTCAAGCTATTCTCCCAGGCAACTGAAGGCCAGACAAGGAACAATGGATGGAAACTGAACAAGGAGAGATTTAACCTGGAAATAAGGAGAAACTTTATGACAGTGAGAACAATCAACCAATGGAACACCTTGCCCTCAGAAGTTGTGGAAGTGCCATCACTTGAGACTTTCAAGAAGAGATTGGACTGCCATTTGTCAGAAATGATGTAGGGTCTCCCGCTTGGGCGAGGGGTTGGACTAGATAACCTATAAGGTCCCTTCCAACTCTGATTATCTGTTATCTGTTAATTCCACCCTCCCCTGCCAGCACGGAATGGATGTGGAAATTAAAATTAATAATCCTTGATTCTGTTTCTGTAAATCGGACAGTCTCATTGTTATAGAAATGGCTTGAACATATTGCTGTGTAAAAGCAAAAAAGTTGTAGTTGTAATGTTGTTACCAGTGGTGGGATTCAAATTATTTTAACAACTGGTTCTCTGCCCTAATGATTTCTTCCAACTACCTGTTCATCAAACCGCTCAGAAGCTTAACAACCGGTTCTCCCAAAGTCGTGCGAACTGGCTGAATCCCACCACTGGTTATTATCTTTGAATGTGCCAAAAAGAGTCGGAAGTTGGTGCCTTTTTCCTTTTATTCTCCCATTACACTCTTTTTCCCTTCCTTTTTTAAAATTTATTTTAATTAAATTTTTATTAAACATAACATTTAAAAACATTGAACGTGGTGGAGTTGTTTTGACATAACTTTTGGTCATCATTCTAGTGTAATATAATATAATATAGATCTTATATACATTTATACATACATACAGATGTATGTATGTATGTATGTATGTATGTATGTATGTATGTATGTATGTGTCAGCGTTGCAGCAAACCTCCATTCCAATCAGTAATTCCGAGACAAGCATAATCTCAAAAGTACCTTCATTGGAATAGCACCTGACACATCTGTGGAATTTCAAAACTAAAAGTTTCCCGGACTTCCCACAATGTCCCAAACTACCATCCATCCCCTTTTGGCCAACATCACATCACATGGACAATCACAATCCATCCCAGAGTAAGATCCTTTTGATCCATCCTGTGCCACACTAAATGACTTTGAACTAACAAAAGAATTTTATTTTGTCTACTTAGAACTGCTTAATTGAAATCAATGCCCTCCCACTTTCTCAGACTATGTGGCAGCATGGAATATGGCTTCCAAAACTGACTGTGTGTGTGTGTGTGTGTGTGTGTGTGTGTGTGTGTATGTATACACACACACACACATTGTATACATATATACAATTATTCATCCTTAATTACATCCTTAATTTTCCCTTCCTCTTTTCCTACTTTTCCATGGTTTTTTTTTCTTTGCATCTTATACTTCAATAAACTAATTAAAAAGTTTTTTTTAAAGAAAAAATTATAATCCTTCCCAGGTTTGAAATCATTTTAAAAGTGGCTGGTCTGACCTCAACTTATTACTGCTTGTTTAGTAACCATTCAAAGTTATGACGACATTGAAAAAAAATGACTTACAGCCGTTTTTCACTCCTGGCATCCCCAAGGGTCACGTGAACAGAATTCATATACTCGACAACTGGCATGGACTTATAAGGGTTGCAGTGATCCCCTTTTTGTGACCGCCTGACCAGCGAAGTTGATAGGGAAGCCAGATTCGTTTAGCAACCGCGTTACTTGCTTTAGCAACAGTGGCGAATCACTTAGCAATGGTTGAAAGAAAGGTCGCAAAATGGGGGGGAAATTCATTCAGTAACTGTCTCGCTTAGCCACAGAAATGTTGAGCTCCATTGTGGTCGTACGTTGAGGACTGCCTGTTCTTCGCCTAGAACAATGCCTCACAAACTTGCTCGCTTGAAGATGGGTGGATTTCAACTCCCAGAATTCCCCCAGCCAGCAGGCTTGCTGGAGAATTCTGGGACTTGAAGTCCACCCATCTTAAAATGGCTGAGATTGAGAAGTATCACTCTAGAGTGAAGAGTTTAGGATTGTGTCTTCCTTATGTTGGCTCTTTGGGTTCATCTGCAGGAGGGTTCACCCTAACCCTAACCCTAAACCCATCCTGGATCTTCTACAAGTGCCACATTAGCAGTGTTCCAATATTTGAGGGGCTGCCACAAAGAATCTTTCCATCTCTGGGCATGCAATATTCTCGCTGCAGTAATTATATATTGAAATGATCTTGTATGTTCCACCACCACCCCAACTTGTTCGGTTGAGTTACTGCTGTTCGGTGTACCTGGAAGAGAACTTGCATCCCAATCCAGAAACCTTTATTTCATAAATAGAAGGACTTCAATAGTCCTTTTAAAATAAGAGTCCAATTTGGGGCAGGTTACTCTGGCTTCAAGATAAACATAAATGTAAACATTTTTTAATCTTTCTTAGCAAGGGCCAACATGCCTCATCTTGGACAGCTGCAGAACAAATAAAACTCTTGAAAGTCACCCTTCCATAGCCTTCGTCTGTTTCAAGACAACTCCATCCTTCAAAAATGACAGGAATTGGAGGGGACCATAGGTGTCTTCTCCTCCAACCTCTTGCACATAGACCCCCAGTGGCTGATCCTATCAGGACTCCCAAATACCAGGGAATCTTCACCTTCTACATCCTACGGGCTGTTGACCCCATAGGCAAGGCTCGGCAAATGACAACACTGTGCTTTTATGACATTGTCAAGGAAATGAACTTGTTTCTGGAACATGTTGGATAGCAGGACAACCAGACACGATGATATCATTGCTTCAGTGATGTCAGAATCTTGTTATTTGGTGGCTGTTGTGGCTTTTTAATGGGCAGCTGTGCAGCTGTGGGGAGCAGCAAGAAGAGAAATCACCTTTGTGGTTTTGTTGTCATCCTACAATGGACATGAATTACTTTATTCAGATTAGCTTCATCATGTTGTATGTGGTGACGGGATATTGTATATAGGATATTTAATAATGGCATGCATAATAGGCTGTTGAGTTTAAATATTATTGTAATTTACTAGGCCACATAATGGCACATAGATTTATTTACATATCTAATCATACAGGGCTTCCTCAACTCACAACCATTCATTTACTGTTCAAAGTTGCAGTGGCACTGAAAAAATAAATTGCAGCGGCACTGACTTATGACTGTTTTTCACATTTATGACCATGATGTTTGAATATGAGTAGCTCGGGTTGGTAGTTAGGCTGTTGGTTTGAGCTCCAAGTTTGGTGATTTGGCTGCCAATGTTTCGTCACCCTTCAAGGAGACATTGTCAGTGCGTTTTGAGTTGTGCTTGTCTGTAGAACACAGGTCTTTAAATACCTTTTTTTTAAACCCTTTTTTTTTACTTCAAAGTACTAAACTTTTTTTTTAAAAAACCCACTTTTTTAAGTCAAAACTTTCTCATACATCTTTTTTCTTTGACTTCTTAACATACAAGCTTTGAAGTTCAGTATTGCATTTAGCTCCCTCTCTCCAAACTACCCTCATATATATATTTTTTCTTTTATAAACATCCTTTTTAACATACACATTTTTTCTTTAAACTGGTACATCATTTTCTTTAACTTTCTCTTAATACAGGTACTTTCCAATACATTTTCAATAGTTATTGCCTACTTTAAGAGTTACTTAAGCATTATATATGTGTGTGTGTATATATGTATATATACAGTCTGTGTGTGTGTGTGTGTGTGTGTGTGTGTGTGTGTATGTGTATGTATATATATATTCTTAAGTTTTCGCAGGTACTTACATGTATGATATTCAGCTTTGTTCGGGTATTTTCCCATGTCATTATAGTTGTGCTTTTAAAGTTGTAGCAACGTTTCGGCAGAATCTCATCTGCCATCATCAGGCTTCTGTATTGTATATAAAGTATATAAGCACAACTATAATGACGTGGGAAAATACCCGAACAAAGCTGAATACCATACATACATACATACATACATACATACATACATACATACACACACACACATATATATATACATATACATAAACACACACGCACACACATCAAATTTTGGGTCAGACCTTTCTTTCAACTTCACATATCAAGCAGAGAAAAATCCATCCTGATTTCAAATAACTCATTAAGTTTAAGTCACTCCTTCATGGAGTAAAATCTTACTGATCTTTTTTTTTTTTTTACCAAGGCCAAAGAATTTGAAAGAATACAATACATTTTGCAAATAAAAATAGACAGTTCACAAAGATTACTAGATGCAAAAAGAAACACACATTATTTCCATAGCAAGGAAGGTAAAGCAGGAATGGTTAAATTGACTACTTTATTTAAAGAGGAAAATATGTTCTTATTTGGATATCACTTCCGGAATTTGTGCTTGTGAAGAAAAAAAAAGACTGCAGCTCAGCAACAACAGCCAGTCAATCAAACAGTCCAAAATCAGACCATGACTCAGAAATATCCGAAAAAACAACATTCAGACTAATTTGCATCTCACAAAAAGGTATTTAAAGACCTGTGTTCTGACAGACGAGCACAACTCAAAATGCACGGACAAAGTCTCGAATGGTGATGAAACATTTGCAACCGAATCGCCATGCTCAGCGCTGAAACCAACAGCCCAATTTATGACCATTACAGCATCCTCATGGTCATGGGATCAAAATTCAGACGCTTGGCAACTGACTCGTATTTATGATGGTTCCAATATCCTGGGGTCATGAGGTCACTTTTTACGACCTTCCTACAAACAAAATCAATGGCGAAGCCAGATTCATTTAACAACCATATTACTAACTTAACAACTGCAGTGATTCCCTTTAACAACTGTGGTAAGAAAGGTCTTGGCAAAGCCCACTTAACCACTGTGTCATGCCCCTGTTAGAACCTGATTCGGAGGGGGAAGCTGAGCAGCTGACAGGGAGTGGAAGTGTGGCTCCGGTGGCTGTGGAAGAAACTGGGGAAGGACACAGTCCAGTTGGGCAGAGCAGGGGACAGGTAGAGCAAGGGAGAGGGAATTCGGAGGAAGATCCAGAGCCATCCCCTCTTCATCCTAGGGCACGCAGGGAGGAATGGAGAAGGGAACATTGTGAGTTGCATGGCTTATGGGAGAGGAAAGGGCCCTGATCCCCTTCATTAGCTGCAGCTGGGAACACAGTGTTTAAAAAGGGAGATTGCACACAGCAAAGTTGTTGGGAGCAAATCATGAATTATCTGATATCGTTGAGGCTTATCTGGGTTCCTGGTGTCTTCCCAACTGTCTGTGTTTTGTTGGCCTTTGAAGTCTGCAATTCCTTATCCTGCCCTGTCCAGTTAATTGCTGCAGTGTGGTTTGTGTGGATTTTTATTTACAGTTTATATGTACTTTGTTTTTGGACTGAATTTCCTCCACTTAAAGGCTGTTCTTGGGAGAGTTTTTTCTCTCCAGCCGAAGGTAACTGGACATTGGGGGCAAAGTTGGAGGTATTAAAGACTTTTCTTACTTATGTGACTGTGTTGCCTTTGTGCCATGCCCTAGGTCATCACACACTATCTCACTTAGCAACAGAAATGTTGAGCTTAATTGCAGTCATGATGTGAGGACTAACTGTACTTGTATAGGCACTGTCTCATATAGTGAACCTGGATAGCTAATGTGATAAAGACAATCAAAGTACAACAAAGATCATGAAAACAATTCAAATTAAAAAGATGAAATGAAAATTAATAGAATAATACAATAAATAAAATTTAAAAAAAATTGACAGGATAAGGGAAAAAAATCAGCACCTTGAAAATGTAGTGTTTAGATTTTGATGACCCCAAAGATATCACACCTCATATTCTTTAAAAATCCAGGGATATTCCTAACGGGAGCCGGTACTCTGTAATTACAAGGAGGTTTCAACTCTGTGGTCAGAGAAGAAGAAATTGGTGAGTCACTCACTAGAAATGATGAGAAGAAGTATTCAAATGCGCTGTATATCTTTGAGCTTAAAATGGCTCTGTGTCTAATCTAGAAGTATCTGGAAGACAAATTTGCACATCTGTCTAATAGCCTTCTAAATTATTCCACAACATGGAATGAAACACCAAATTGATGACACAGATTGCAAAATCCACTGAGCACCTCTATTACTGTCTGGTTTGGTTCTGCAACCCAACAAGACAGACACAAACTTCAGAGAGTAATTAGGATTGCAGAAAAAACAATTAGTACCAAACTGCCTTCTGTTGAGGACCTGTACACTGCAAGAGACAAAAAGAGGGCTGTGAAAATATCTACAGATCCCTCACATCCTGGACATAAACTGTTTCAACTCCTACCCTCAAAATGCTATAGAGCACTGCACACCAGAACAACTAGACACAAGTTTTTTCCCAAATACCATCACTCTGCTAAACAAAGAATTCCCTCAACACTGTCCAACTATTTACAAAGTCTGCACTACTATTACTATTCATCTTCTCATCACTCCTTATCCATCCTCTCCCACTTGTGACTGTATGGCTGTAACTTTGTCGCTTGTATCCTTCTGATCTATGTTGACTATTTCCTAGTATGATTTGATTGCTTATTGTACCCTATGATTCTTATTAAGACTATTATCTTCACTTCAATCTCAAAGTTTTGTGGCAGCCCTTGATATATCAGAACACTGCTATCATGTCATCCCTAGTCCTTCTTTTCATTAGACTAGACATACCCAATTCCTGCAACTGTTCATTGAATGTGTTAGCCTCCAGTCCCCTAATCACCTTGGTTGCTCTTCTCTGCACTCTTTCCAAAGTCTCAACATCTTTTTTGTATTGTAGGGACCAGAACTGGATGCAGTATGCCAAGTGTGATCTTACTCAAGTTTTGTAAAATGTTTTTTAAGAAATGGACACTTAGGCTCTTTATTAAGGAGATTAACTATTTTGAATTTCTGATGGATATTTATTTTATTGATTGATTGATTGATTTGATTTGTCAATCGCTTACAAGATAATAGGTATAAGTATAAACATGATTAAGAATACAGGAAATAAGCACAAATAAATGGGGACAATAGGACAGGGATGGTAGGCACAATGGTGCCACACTGTCCCGAACATATATCTTCCTGAGGTTCTCCCAGCAGTTTGCAGCATTTTCTCCCACGAATATGGACAAGCTGCTGGTCACAGAGAGTCAGTCCTATGATGCATAAAGCCTGCTCATTCTTCTGTTTATAGTTTTGTAACTTTCTGTTATCCTCTTCATCATCAGGATCCCAGCTACTCACATCTGGTGGGTTTGTTATTATGTCCCACAAACCTTCTCTACGTAGAAGTAAACTACATTTCATTGACCATGAAACATAGTTTGCTCCATCCAGCCTGGATATCAGGGACAGATGTGGTAGATTTACTTGTGCCATTACTCTTCAGATATATGACTATTTTAAACTAATAAAAACAGTTTGTTTTTACAGTAATGTGCAACTCACATCAACTCTCACTGCTATATGCTGGTTAGTTAGACTGTGCAGCTGGGCCCATAACCATTGTTAGTGTTTGGGGATAAACCCCTAGCAGAGTATGCAGAGTATAACATTGATACCTAACACCCCTTACAGACCTCTTAGGAATGGGGTGAGGTCAATAGTGGAGAGTTTCAGGTTAAAGGAGTGGGGGTTAGAGGATGTAACAACAGATGGTACCTATGGTAGGTTCCAGATCATGTTATGAAAATAGGTTGGCCATCTTCTTCCATTATAGCCAAATTTAGAACTTGGACATGAGCAATTTGTGATCTGCTCCTCAGTCATCTCCTGGCCCTGTCTGTGCTGTTCTAATTAAGCTCTTCTATTTCCTTCTACTCATAGTATAGTTGATTTTATTTATGTGTACACACTGGGTGATGTCCATGTACCGTGCATTGTGGTACACTGAAGAAATGATTGAAATGAACCTAAAACAACAATATGACATAGATCATTGGGCTTCTAGTCCAACCCCCTGTCCAAGGCAGGAGACCTTAAACCATCTTAGCCAAATAGTCTATTTTTGAAAGTCTCCAGTGATGGAGCACCCACAACTTCAGATGGCAAGCTATTCCATTGATTGGAATGAATTGAATGGCAGAAACAATGTTTGTGTGATGACCCAGGGTGGGATACAAAAGCAACAAAGTCACAAAAACTAAAGATTAGTTTTTAATTCCTTCAACCTGGCTTCAAAGGTCCAATTATCACTGACTGGAGAAAAAACTCCCCCACAAACAGTTGCGAAAAGGAAGAACTTCCGTTTAAACTCAAAATACATATAAATTATAATTAGAAAAAACACCAACACAAACCACACCGAAGAATTAATGAGACAATGCAGGATAAGGGCTTTTAAGACGTCCACAGATATTGAAATACACACATGGGAAGGACGCCAGGATTCAGATAAGAACTGACAGACTAGAAATATTTTCATGCTTTGCTTCCAGCACTGGCCCATGCGCAGTTTGTCCTTTTAAACAGTCCTCCCAGCTGCAGCCCATGAAGGGGATCAAGGCCCTTTCCTCCCCCATAGACCATGCCATTCACATTTCTCCCTTATCCACTCCTCCCTGGGTGCCTTAGGATGAAGAGTGGATGGGCCTGGGTTTTCCTCTGAATGCCCAGCCAGTCTGTGCTCTTCTCCAGTTTCCTCCACAATCTCCAGAGCCACACTCCCACTCCCTGTCGGCTGTTCCTCCTCTCCCTCGGAGTCAGATTCTAACAGGGGCATGACAGTTTGTTTGTTAAATCTATATGCCACCCATCTCACAACCAAGTGAACTGGGTGGGTTTTCTGCTCTATTTCGATTTCCTAGGCCATAGAAGCCCTCAATATTTTCCTCCTCACTATTTCCAGTTTTGGCAATCCAACCTCCAGCTGCATTTTGCTTGGGGATTCTGTCAATTTCAGATCAAACATGATACTAACACTCATCAACCTCTTTTTGTACAGATAAAATTATAATTATAATGCCTTGGTAAGGCCACACTTGGATGTCTGCATCCAGTTTTAGTCACCACAATGTAAAGAAGATGTTGAGATTCTAGAAAGAGTGCAGAGAAGAGCAACAAAGATGATTAGGGGAGTCTAAGACATATGAAGAATGTTTGCAGGAACTGGGTATATCTAGTTTGATGAAAAAAAGGACTAGGGATGACATGATAGCAGTGTTCCAATATCTCAGAGGCTTCCACAAAGAAGAGGGGGTCAAGCTATTTTCCAATGCACCCAAAGGCAGGACAAGACGTAACAGATGGAAACTAATCAAGCAACCTAGAATTAAGGAGAAATTTCCTGACAGTTAGAACAAATAAAGCTCAATCTGCCGAAGGAGCTGCTGATCCAGTTCTACAGAGGAATTATTGAGTCTCTCATCTGCACCTCTATAACTATCTGGTTTGGTTCTGCAACCTAATAAGACAGACACAGACTTCAGAGAGTAATTAGGACTGCAGAAAAAACAATGGCTACCAGCCTGCCTTCCATGGAGGACCTGTATACTGCACGAGTCAAAAAGAGGACTGTGAAAATATTTACAGACCCTTCACATCTCGGACATAAACTGTTTCAACTCCTACCCTCAAAATGATGCTATAGAGCACTGCACACCAGAACAACTAGACACAAGGACAGTTTCCCCCTGAAAGCCATCACTTTGCTAAACAAATAATTCCCTCAACCCTGTTCAACTATTACAAAGTCTGCACTACTATTACTGTTAATGTTCTCATCACTCCTTATCACCCATCCCCTCCCACTTGTGACTGTATGACTGTAACTTTGTTGCTTGTATCCTTACACTCTACATTGACTGTTTCCTAGTATGATTTGATTGCTTATTGTACCCTATGACTATTATTAAGTGTTGTACCTTATGATTCTTGACTCTTGATGAATGTATCTTTTCTTTTATGTACACTGAGAGCATTTGCACCAAGACAAATTCCTTGTGTGTCCAATCACACTTGGCCAATAAAAAATTCTACTCTCTTTCTACAAGGATTTTCTACAAGGATCTCTACATTGACTATCGTGCTGATTGTATCAAAAGTAAGTCACACAACCCACAACTCCACATCCAACCCTACCTCATCACTCAAAACTAGGCACGCACGCCCCTAACTACATCAATTCCAACTACAACTGGCCTTAAATGCAAGCTACTCAATGCAAGAAGCCTTGTGAATAAAATACCTGAATTTCTCCTCTTACTAAATATGGCTAAATTTGACATCATATTTGTCTGTGAAACATGGCTCAATGCATCTCTCCCTGACTCCATTACCACAGTAAGAGATTATCATGTTTACCGATAAGATCGTGAAATCCATAGAGGAGGTGGTGTTGCTATCTTCTATAAAAAGTCCTTACATCTAAAAAACATCCAAGTTACCCAAGAGTTTGCTCTTCCTGAGACCATCATCTGTGAACTGTCCTTAAATATCACATTTCGATTCTTACTATGTTACAGAACCCCTGATTATGACATCAATCATGTAAACAAGCTAAATTCACTACTAACATGGGCAACACTTTTATCTTTCTTGGTGACTTCAATCTACCTCATATTGACTGGACCCTAAATGAATGTACTACATGCAACTGTCTACAATGCTGTAACAAATCTGGGACTGGAACAACTAGTAACCAACAATACTAGACTTAACAACTGCCTCAATCTCATTTTCTGCAATAGTTTGAATTCAATTTATGGAATACAAAATAAGGAAACCTTTTCCAACAGTGACCACAGCATGATTGACTTTTGTCTCAACATACGTCCACACAAAAATCAACACAATGATGTGATCCCCAATTATAACTTCAAAAAAGGCAACTATGATCTTATAGATAACAATCTCTCATCCCTTGATTGGCAATTTCTATTCACTGGATGCAATACTGTTGAAGACCATTACAACATATTTACTTGAAGTCAAAAGAGTCATCAAACTATATGTACCAATAACAACTCCAAAAACCAGAAAAAACAGATTACCCATAACAATAAGGAAGCTTCAATCCAAAAAGAGATCACTTTGGTAGAAAAACAAATCTGTTCACGTTGCCAACTTCAAAAGCTGATACAAAAATTTATGCCACCAGATAAAGACTGAATGCACCAATTATCACATTAAAAAAGAGGAAAACCTTCTACGCACCAATTCCACCCGTGCTTTTTACAATTTTGTAAACAACAAACTAAAAGACTCAAGGTCCATCCCACCCCTGAAATGACCTAATGGTAAAGACTGCAATGACGACACTATTAAAGCCAACCTCTTTAACACATTCTTTGGCTCAGTATTTGTAAACAGCAATGAATCATGCCCAGTATTTCCTAGTTGAACCACAAACAATTACAATGATCTAATACATATCGATTTTACATAAGACAATGTTGAAAAAGCACTACGCAACCTAAAACCATCTCTATCTATTCGACTGGACGGAATATGTGCCTACTTCTTAAAAAAGCTATCCACTGCCATAGCCGAGCCTCAAAGCATAATCTTTGAAAAATCTTTCAGGACCAGTTCCTTGCCAAAACTATGGTCACAAGCGACTGTCATCCCCATCTTCAAATAAGGAGACTCCAGCCTAGTTGAAAATTAGAGACCAATCTCTTTATGCTGCATCACCTGTAAAGTCATGGAATCAATTATTAACCAATCCATTATCCTCCACTTAGAGACAAACAACCTACTCTCCAATAAACAATTTGGTTTCAGAAAAAAACTATCCTGCAATCTGCAACTCTTACACTGCAAAAACATATGGACTACAAGACCTGATCAGGGCTAAACAATAGATGCAATCTACATAGACTTCTGTAAAGCCTTTGATTCAGTGGTACACAACAAACGACTCCTAAAACTAAAATCTTATGGTATCTTTGGACACCTGCATAACTGGTTCGAAGCATTCCTGTCAAAAAGACGACAAATGGTCAAAATTGGGAGCATCCTATCAAATTCTGTACCTGTCAACGGTGGTGTCCCCCAATGCAGTGTTCTAGGACCAACTCTCTTCATACTCTACATAAATGACCTCTGTGATTGTATTAAGAGCAACTGCATTCTCTACGCTGATGATGTATAGCTATTCAACACCACCGACAATACTGCTACCCTTCAAAAAGACCTTGACTATGTATCAGAATGATCAAACAAATGGCAACTTCAAATCTCAACAAATAAATGCTCTGTCTTACATATTGGCAAAAAAAATCAGAAAATAAAATACAGGCTGAATAGTCAAGACCTTGTCAATGATCCAAACTCTGTCAAGGATCTTGGAGTACTCATCTCTAATGATCTAAGTGCTAGAGCCCACTGTAACTACATAGCCAAAAAGGCATTAAGAGTTGTTAACCTAATCTTACATAGCTTTTTCTCTGGTAATATTACACTAATAACTAGAGAATACAAAACATTTGCTAGACCAATACTCGAATACAGCTCATCAGTCTGGAACCCACATTATGTATCTAATATTAACACAGTTGAGAAAGTCCAGAAATATTTCACAAGAAGAGTTCTCCACTCCTCTACTCGTTGTAGAATACCTTATGCCACCAGACTTGGAATTCTAGATCTAGAAAACCTTGAATTACACCATCTTCGGTCTGATCTAAGTATAGTATATAAAATCATACCTTGCAATGTCCTACCTGTCAATGAATACTTCAGCTTCAACCAAACCAATACAAGAGCACACAATAGATACAAACTCAAGGTAAACCGCACCAAATTTGATTGCAGGAAATACGACTTCAGCAACAGAGTGGTCAATGTCTGGAATACTCTAACTGACTCTGTGGTTTCTTCCCCAAACCCCAAAAACTTTAACCTTAGACTGTCTACTATTGACCTCACCCCTTTCCTAAGAGGTCTGTAGGGGGCGTGCATAAGCACACCAACGTGCCTACCATCCCTGTCCTACTGTTTCTTTTTATTTTTCTTATATGTATCCATGTCTTCATAACTATGTATATACTTATACCTATTATCTTGTAAGCAGTTGACAAACCAAATAAAATAAAATAAAATAAAATAAAATAAATAAAAGAATAAATAACCACTGGAACAATTTGCCTCCAGAAGTTGTAAATGTCCCAACACTGGATGTTTTTAAAGAAGAGATTGTACAACCATTTATCTGAAGTGGTGTAGGGTTTCCTGCCTGATCAGGGGGTTGGTCTAGAAGACCTCCAAGGTCCCTTCCAACTCTGTTATTCTATTTCCAGGTAGTCCTCAATGTACGACCACAACTGAGCTCAAAATTTCTGTTGCTAAATGAGACAGTTGTTCAGTGAATTTTGCCCCACTTCATGACCTCTTTGGCCACAGTTGTTATGTGAATCACTTCAGTTGCTAAGTTAGTAACACGGTTAAGAGAATATGGCTTCCCTGTTGACTTGGCCCATCAGAAGGTTGTAAAAGGTGATCCCATGATCCCAGGACCATCATAAATATGAGTCAGTTTTCAAGAGTCTGAATTTGGATCATACGATCATGGGGATGCCGCAATTCTCCTAAGTGTGAAAAATAGTCATAAGTCTTTTTTTTATTTCAGTGCTGTTGTAACTGTCAGCATTCCAGAAAACCTCCTCTCCAAACAATAACTCCGAGACAGACATCTTCTAAAAAGTTCTGTTTATTTGGACAGTAAATTGGCAATCTGGGAAATCCCAAATCTGAAAGTTCTGGGGTTCCTTGCGATAAGTAAAAAAAATTACAAATCCACCCTCTGCACCCATCATCGCATCACACGCCTCCATCACCATCTGTCCCAATCACCATCTTCCCCTCACCTAGGTGCAGATATAACATCACCTTGACTTAGAAGAAGGATGCTATTATGCATAACCACATATACATTCCAAGAAATCCCTCCCTCCCATTTTTCCAGGCTCAAGAAAGCGGCGGCGTGGAAGCGTTCGGTGTCAATATGGCTTCCAAAGCTGACAGTAACTTTGAATGGTCTTCAAATGAACTGTTGTAAGTCGAGGGCTATCTGCATGTCAGGGAGTGGAGCAGAAGCCTGGACAGCCATTGTATTAAAATCCATAAAATCAACTTGCTCTTAGGATGCTATCGCTAAATGCTGTTATTATGCTGAGGGCATGTCATCCAGGTAATGTCTCGGCCGTATCCTTCCTGACTAATGAACACAATGCCATGCTTTCTTCACGATTGATGTATTGCAAAGCAAGCATTCTGGCATTCTGAATACAGTTGTGAAATTCAAGTCCGTTACAATTTGCTGATGGCGAAGATGTCAGGAGGTACTTGGTTCGTTTCATCTTTTCGTTGCACTTAACTTTCCTACATTCAGTGTTTCTTCCTAGTCTCATAATAAGAGGGCAGAAAAGAGTAACGAGGATGATTAGGGGACTTAAGGCTAAAACATATGAAAAACGGTTGCAGGAATTGGGTATATTCAATTTAGTGAAAAGAAGGACTAGGGGTGACCTGATAACAGTGTTCCAATATTTGAGGGGCTGCCACAAAGAAGAGGGAGTCAAGCTATTCTCCAAAGCACCAGAAGGCAGGACAAGAAACAATGGATGGAAACTGACCGAGGAGAGAAGCAACCTAGAATTAAGGAGAAATTTCCTGACAGTGAGAACAATTAAGCAGTGGAACTGCTTGCCACCAGAAGTTGTGGGTTCTCCGTCACTGGAGGTATTTAAGAAGAGACAGGGCAGCCACTTGTCTGAAATGTTATACAGTTTCCTGCCCGAACAGTGGGATGGACTAGAAGACCTCCAAAGTCTCTTGTTACAAAAAAGAAACCAGGGGTCATATCAGAAACATTTATGGTTAGTATGATATCTCAGCACTTCAGTGTTGTGTTTAGATGTATGTGCTGTTGGAAGAAATGTCCATCTGGGTTCAGTTCCAAGTGGGGAGAAAGACACTGGAAACATGGAGGCTGCTTGGAAGGAGGGTTTAATGGTGAAGCAGAACTACCAAGCACATGGGATTCTGGGTAGCTGACCACATGGAGTGGAAAGTGAGTGTTATTTATACCCTCTCTTGAGCTTTGACCTTGAGCTTCCTGTTCCTGTAGCAAGGGCATTTATCCTATTGGTTGCAGACTCCCATGTGAAGTCATGTTTGTCTGAATTAAGGTTCGTTGAACCTTGGGCTGATGTGATATCCCCAGGTGCCATGTGGTGCGTTCTGCTGCTAGATGAGTAGAGGGCTAACCCTATTATGTTCTGAGGGTCATGTCTTAATCCCATCCACCTGGAGCTGAAGGTCTAATTAGCTCGTAGATAGGCTGACCCAGTCTTTTGTCTTGTAGACAAGCTGGAACCAAAATATTTGCTGGGGGCAGGGAGCTGGGGCTGAGTTTCTGTCTCCAAGAGTATGTTTCTCAATTTCTCCTCCAGGGAAATATAATATTCTGCCTTTTTAATATTTCCTAAAATATTTAAGTCTTCTAGGAGGGGTGGATGCTAACTTTCTTCAGTGCATAGAAGAGAACATTTGTAGCTCAGGGCTGAACTGAGGAATCCTTGATGCTCTTGGAACTTGGTTACATACGTTACAAACCATTCTAGAACTGATGATGTTATCTAGTTGGGTAATGAAAAATCTGCAAGAAATTACCAACTCCGAAAGCATAGTTTAAACCCCACAGTTTAAGTGTACCATAGCCTTTCTCCTAAGTTACGTATCTTCTACTTAGAGAGAGTGGACCAAGATAAATCTAAATATTTCAAGGTTATAGACACTATTTCTGTGAATTTTTTAGCCTAGGGGAAGAGGTCTTTTTTCCCCTTTAACATCTGTGATGGGTTCATGTTTCCTACTTGACACAGTTTTATGGTTTTTGACTCTGGTTTTTTTTTTTTTTTCATATTGAGCAACACACAATTTTTGCATTCTTTTCTTACGCCTTGAACAAGAAATTCCTTTTCTCTCTTTTTTTGGGTAATTTACAAAAACAGAAGAACATTTGTGTTGCCTCCCTTAGGCCCCAAATATCTTGGGCTAGCTGTGTTAAGTGAGAAATGATTGAGCCCCACAGTCAGGTTTTAGTGCTGGAATTTTGACCAGGTATATACGAAGCAATAATTTAAAAGAAAGGAATGCTGCTAGGTATGTATGGAAAGCTTTCTCCTCGTTTTGGAAGATTATCTTCCACCATGTAGCCTCACAATAAACCTAGTTTTAAACTCCACTTCACTGCTCTCCCTTTGGGGTTTTTCTCTTCCAAAGGATAATTAAACCATGGAACTTTTTTCCCACTGGACATTGTGGGAGTAGATGGAAGCTGCCAAACTTAAAAACTAAGTTTTATTAAGTTTTATTCAATGTTATTCTGCTGTTCCCAGATTTGAGAGGCTGTCACAGAGAAGAGGGGGTCGACCTATTCTCTAAAGCACTCTGAAGGTAGGGCAAGAAGCAACAGATGGAAACTATTCAAAGAGAAAACTAAGGAGGAATTTCCTGACAGCAAGAACAATTAACCAATGGAACAGCCTGCCACCAGAAGTAGTGGGTCCTCCATCACTGAAGATTTTCAAGAAGAGACCGGACAGCCTTTTGTCTGAAATGGTATAGGGTCTCCTGCTTGATCAGGGAGTTGGACTAGAAGATTTCCAAGGTCCCTTCCAATTCTGTCATTCTGTTTGAGTGCAGAGAAGAGCAGCCAAGAAGATAAGGAGTCTGGAGGCTAAACCATAAAAAGAACAGTTGAGGAAACTAGATATGTCTGATTTAATGGCTAGGGGCAACAAGATAGAAGGCTTCCAGTACTTGATGGGATATCACAGAGAAGAATCGGTCAACCTATTCTCCAAAGCACTTCAGGCCAGGACAAAAAGTAACAGATGGAAGCTTCTTAGAGTCAGATTGGGCCTAGAACTTAGGAGAAATTTCCTGACAGTAAGAACAATGAGCAGTGGAACAGCTTGTCTTCTGAAGTTGTAGGTCCTCCGCCCCTGGAGGTTTCCAAGAAGAAACTGGACAATTACTAGTTCAGCATAGGGTTGGACTAGAACAGTGATGGCTAACCTATGACACGTGTGTCACTCGTGACACACCAAGGCACTTTGACTGACACGCCTGTTGGTGTGGGGAAAACCTGCACATTTAGAGGCTGCCTGTGCTCTGCTCCAATCCCTGCTCCCTGCTTGTTGCGTGGAGGCGTGGTGTCACCGCTGCCGCAAGATCTTTGCAGCAGAGAACCAGTTTTAACCGCCATAAACTGAGGTTTGTCAGTTTCATTACCTCAGGAACGCTACAGGAGGAAAGGAGATCCATGAGGTTCACAGCCCTGTAAGGTGGCCTTCCAATCCCCACATCCTGCACCTGCAGCCCTGAGACCAGGGAGACGAGTTTCACAGCCCTGTGTGATCACCCCAGTCCATCATAAACCAAATTATTGATATTTCTTGAAGTGACACACGACCCGAGGAAGGCTACACTTTTTCCCGATTTTTGACACACCAAGCTGAAAAGGTTAGCCATCACTGGACTAGAACACCTCCATTGTTTGTTGGGATTTTCCAAAGTGTTTTCATCAATCTTATTTCTCCACAAATATAATCTTTGGGTCAGGCTGCCAAGACCATTGTGACCTCCTCCTGCTGATTTATTTTTGTGTGGTTGTGGCTGCTTTAAACTCACATTTTCCGCAGGATGGTTTAGAGAAGACTCTGCTCTTTTGCATAAAAGCTAATTCTGTTTTTGCTGTCTCGTTTGGCTCCATTGTGTAATCTGTTTAGCCAACTCCCCCAAAACCAGAAATATGATAGTGAGACAATCAAACTCAACACCTAGGAACATGTTTGTGGCTTTCTGATGTGCCTTTAGGTGATGTGTAAAGATCTGTGAATCACAACCCTTAACATGGAAGCCTAATTTTCCCTAGGTTGCAGTAGTTTTTTCACCACCTAAATCCCCAAATATCTGGATTGGTATTTATACTTAGCTCAGCTGGGATTTTCTTCACAGCCTAGTTGCACAAGCCATGTGACTCATCTGAGCAGCTGATGGTTTGGGGATTGCGAAAATAGGAAAAGAGAAATATGACAGGAGAGGGAACCCTGTGGAAAGGCTGTTTGGTTTATAATTAAGTAGGCTGACTTGGAAAACATGTTGAGTTTATCCTCAAGGAGAGGAAGAAGATAGAAGAACAGGTCCAATGAAACCAGCAGCTGAAACAAACTTTCTGGAAAACTAGGAAAGTTATCTCTGAATGAAAAAAAAACAATTGTCCTGTTGTTTTTCAGCTGGGAATGGAATGAAGGCCATCAGTCAGGCTCGAAGAATGGACCATAAGAAGTTCTAGTTAAGGACTTCCGGTGACGAGGTATGGGCGAACGGAGGTGCTGAAGCTTGCTCTGGGTTTCACGCTATCTCCTCTTGCTGTTGGAGTGACCCTTAGGGGTGCACACATCTTGTAGAGAAGTGTGCCAGTGTGGGGAAAGTCAAGTCGTGGTGTGGAAAAGGCAATTCTCATCGTGATGTAGAGAATCCCTGTGGAGACCGACAAGAGACTGTCAGTTATGGCGGTCCTAAAGCCTTGATCGTTGCATACAAGAAGAAGCGAGTGAGTGACAGACTGTGGTGAATGAAGAATGCGAGTGAAAGAATTTGCGATCCTGATTGAACGTTGAATATCTTAGTCAGAGCGAAGTCCGAAAATAGCGGCCAAAGCAGATACGAGCGGCAGCGAAAGTGAAAGGGCTCATGAGACGGAAAAGGATAAGGATGCGAGTGATTGGACAGAGAAGATAAGAGAATTGGAGGGATCTGAGAGAGTGACAATAACTGGGGGAGAGGAAAGAAAAAAGAAGAAAGAAAGAACAACAAATTAATTTAAGGGAACTTTGAAGGACTTGAATTGTGGACTTTGGGGAAGGACGAACTTGAGATGGGGGGAGACTTGAAGTAAGGAATTAAACTACAACTTTAAATATTCCACAAACGAAACTGAATAATTTACTGGTCTCTCTTTGGATTATTGGACTGGAGCTGTAATAAGTGGAGAAGATTTATTAAAGAAGGAGTCTATTTGAATCTAAAAATTGACTTGTAAAACTTTTAATTGAAAGGAGAAACGGCTACAGCAGAAAGTGAGGTGGGACAGTGGAATCAGAGACATTACTCAGCAACTCTGTACTTCCGGTGCGCTCGGTAAAGGAATTTCAAAGAACCGAACAATCATATTAAGACACTCTAAGTATTTAAATTTTGCGGATTGCAATAATTATTTCTTGACATCAACTCAACTGATTTTTGAATGTGGTAAACGCAATTTATATATGATTTAATTAATACATTAGTAAATATTGAAGTTTATACTTGGTTATAACATACATTTAAAAAAGGGAGGTGATAAATAATTATTTGGGTATAGATATTTGACTATAGGTGTTGATTAGATTGAATTAAATAATTAATTGTGATTAATTATGATTACTGCAGATTAACTAATTAACTATTGTATAGCAAGGTTGATATATCCTTATTTAGATTTGTAAGTATTTGAAATATTATTTCATAACACTATTTTGAGATTTGGGATTCTATAGCACTTATAGACGTACAGGATAATAGTATTTAAATTTAAATAGAGGAATTTGATATATTATTAAGGTCTTTAAATATCTGATTTAGAAATTAGTTGTAAAAGTGTTCTCGAGAATATATATATTGATAAGAGAGGTTAATCCTGTAACATATCATACCAATTAGCGTAGTGGCCATTTATAGTTGATACTTCCCAGTAGTGAATGTTAATTTGGGACAATATATTTAATATAATACAAAAACAAAAATAAATTTTACAAGAAATGACCTCTGTCACTAACACAACATTTAAAACTGGAAAGAAGACTTCTTCAATACAAATAACTCCAATGCCATCAACCTCAGTGATGGAACAAAAGACAATTGAAGAAACTTTACCTAGAGAAAAACAACCTACCATCACAAATACCAATATTCAATCGACCCTTCTTACTCTACAAGAGTCTATGCTGAAGCTTCAGGAAATAATGGTGAAAAATCATACCGAAACAAGAGCTGACACAAAGGAACTAAAAGAAGAGATGGGAAACTTAAAGGCAGAAATGAAATTAGACATTTTAAAGTTGGGTCAAAAAATTGAAACAATACAGCAAGCACTAGGAAGGAAGGAATCAACAATAAAGGAGGTTGAGAAAGGGACGGAACAAACAGAAAAGAAGCTGGAAATGGTTGGTGAGCAATTAAGAAATGTGAATAAAGGAATGGACGACTCCTTGGTATATCTGGAAATGGACAAGGCCGCAGCATATCTGAGATTCCAAAATATAATGGAATCTAAAGAAGAGGACTTAGAACAAGTGATGGTAGGAATATTAGCAGACCTATTGGAAAAAGATAAGGACGATATTCTGAAAGAGTTAGACGAAGTATATAGAGTGAGAACAAATTACGCAAGACGACATAAACATCCAAAAGAGGTCCACGTGAGATTTGCCAGAAGGAAAGTGTTACGAACTAAACAAACTCATTTGACAATAACTATACTAGCTTACTTCAGCAGCAGGCTTGTAATCCTGCACTTCGGATTGGCCCGTGGATAAGCAAATCGTGATTGGCCGATTCTGGCTGATCTGGTTGGCTGACAATGGGCCGTCTCTGATTGGACGCTTTTAGAGCGGTTAGTTCAATTTCATTGGTTGTTGTGACAGCAGCCAGCTCTATAAAAGAGCTGCTGCTGCCCTAATTGTTGCTCTGTTCTGAAGTCACTATTAAAGAGTTGAATTGAGTCACTATCGATGCCTCGTCTCCGTTATTGTGCCCACTCCTCCAGATCTAACACTGGCGACGAGGATGGGATGCGGAGACGATAGAGTTGACTGAGCACTCGCTGAGTACCGAACAGAGCACGTGGCTAAGAGAGCGCCAACAACGGCAAGATGGCCAGCGGCGCCATACCACCCGCTCCATTTGACCCGACTAACGAAGACTGGGACTCGTATATAGACAGGTTCCAGATGTTCCTGGAGACCAACAATCTGAAAGACGCTGCGCCTGGCAAGAAACGAGCGATCTTCCTGACCCATTGCGGGCCTGCCGTTTTTAAAATGGCTAAGGCACTTGCTAAACCAGCGGAAGTTAAGACAATGGATTGGGATACCCTCGCACCGATCCTCCGAGCCCATTATGCACCAGCGGTACCAACGCTTATCCAAGGCACGAATTTTACCAGAGGGACCAATGGAAAAACGAGAGCATTGGGGACTTCATCGCGGACCTCCGGAACCTGGGAGGCCTCTGTGGTTTCGCAAACCTCGAGGAAGCCATGAGAGACCGCATAGTTCTGGGATTAGATGACCACACTGCGCAGAGCAAGATCATGGCTAAAGGGGACATCGACCTCTTAGATGTCATCGCCGACGCTACTGCAGCAGAAGCAACCAGGAAGTCGGCCGCTCGAATGCGCCGCACCAACGCACCGCTCCGCCAACTCGCCAGTGATACTACGCCTTTTTCCGAGAGGCACTCAACAACAGCTCACCATGAAGACCTCGAATCCTCGTCTGATAGTGAGGAAGAAGAGGTCAATCGACTCAGGTCAGAGCGCGACCAGCGAGACCAGAAGAGCCAGAAACCTGCACGTCAATGCGCCGGTTGCGGGGCCAATCACCCACGATCGGACTGCAAATTCCTCGACGCACTCTGCCGTTCCTGTGGAAAGAGGGGCCACATCACAAAGGTTTGCAGAAGCAAGCGAGTGTCAAGCCCAATCCGAAGAACAACGGGCATCCCACCTATAAATCGGGACCGTCTGAATCACCAATGGAACCACTATCACTACAAAAATCGAGCGCCTGCTGCGTCAGCTAGGCGAGAAGAGGCACATCAAACCATTACCATTGGTCACGGATCATCCTTGGATGCAAGAAAGATCCGAGTGAAGGTCGCCATTGAGAATCGTCCATGCGTAATGGAAGTAGACTCGGGATCGTCCCTATTGATGGTCTCGTGGAAAACCTTCAAACAGCTGATCCCTGACATCCGTCGCCAGGATCTCAGCACCCAAAAAATCATATTAAGGGACTACCAGGGGAACAGGATTCCCGTTGCCGGTTCCCACAACGTCCAGGTGTCCTTCAAGGACCACACCGCAACTCTGCCTATTACCATCGTCGATCGAGACCGACCCAGCTTGTTGGGGTTACAGTGGTTCGCTCCACTGGGAATTGAACTAGCTGGCATTCACCAGACCGGGAACAGCGACTGGGAAGCGGCCCTCGTCCAGGAGTTCCAGGACGTGTTCACCGAGAAGCTAGGCAAGTACAAGGGATCCCCCATATCGTTTAGCCTCAACCCCGATGTTGCGCCCATCCGCCTTAAGCCTCGTCGAGTGCCTTTCGCACTCAAGCCAAAGATTGACGAACAATTGGACAAATTAATAGCTCAGGGGGTGTTAGAACCGATCGATCAAGCCCGTTGGGAAACCCCAATTGTAACTGCCATAAAGCCTGATGGATTGATAAGAATTTGTGGGGATTACCGGGCCACCCTAAATCACGCGCTTCAGCAGAGCGCTTACCCGGTACCTGTGGTCCAACATCTTCTTCACTCCCTGGGTGGCAGAAAAATATTTGCAAAATTGGACCTCGCCCAGGCATACCAGCAACTACCCGTAGATGCAGAAACTGCTGAGGCCCAGACTATAGTCACGCACAGAGGTGCGTTTAAATGTAATAGACTCCAGTTCGGAGTGAGTGTAGCACCAGGCATTTTCCAAAGCCTGATGGAGAGACTGCTACAAGGCATAAAAAGAGTCATGCCTTATTTCGATGACATATCGATAGCTGCCCCCACTAAAGACGTGTTAGAGAAACGACACAGAATGGTCCTTCAGAAATTCAAAAACGCCGGTTTCAAAGTAAAAAAAGACAAGTGTCAACTTTGTACTGAGAGGGTTGAATTCCTGGGGTACCTTCTTGACAAAAAGGGAATCCATCCCACTGAGAAAAACGTAACTGCGATAAAAAATGCCCCAAGACCCAGGAATAAAACAGATCTCCAAGCCTTCCTAGGACTCATTAACTTTTATAACATCTTCTTGCCCCAAAAGGCGACTGTAGCTGAGCCCCTACATAGACTACTTGACAAGAAGGCTTCCTGGGTCTGGGGACACCGGGAAGAACGAGCCTTCCAGCAAGTAAAAGATCTCTTAACCTCAGATGCTGTATTAATGCAGTATAACGAGACTTTGCCTTTAACGGTCACCTCCGACGCTTCACCTTTTGGGGTAGTAGCCATCTTAAGTCATGTCCTACCAAACGGAAATGAAGCACCTATTGCTTTCTTTTCACGAACTTTATCAAAGACTGAAAGAAACTACAGCCAACTCGATAAAGAGGCTCTTGCTATTGTATCCGCTATTAAACGCTTTCATGAATATGTATATGGCAGACTGTTTACCATAATAACCAATCACAAGCCATTGCTGGGCATTTTAGCGGGAGACAAACCAACTCCCCACATATTATCACCAAGAATGACCCGTTGGTCAGAGTTTCTAGCCGCATACGATTATCAACCGCAACACCGCCCGGGGAAAGCCATTCCCCACGCTGACGCCTTGAGTCGTTCTCCGCTACCGGAAACCATAGACGATCCGGCTCCAACTTTAACTGCACTCCAAATCGAAACTCTCCCTGCGCCACCCCTGACTGCGCGAGACATCGCCGCGGAAACAAAAAAGGATCCTGTATTCGCTCGAGTCCTCAGCTGGGTGGAACGAGGTTGGCCTGACACCGAACCCAACGACACCTTCGCGCCGTTCAAACACCAACAGACGGAATTGTTTTCCCAGAAGGGCTGCATCTTGTGGGGAGACAGAGTCGTCATTCCAGAAAAATTACAACATACAGTTCTAAAACTGTTGCACGATGGTCATCCAGGCATCTTGCGAATGAAGGCATTGGCAAAAAGTTATGCGTGGTGGCCAGGTATCGATAAACAGATAGAAGCCTGGGTGGCCACATGCAACAAGTGCCAGGAAATCCGCGCTGCCCCACCGAAGGCACCTCCAACTGAATGGGATGCACCTCGTGGTCCCTGGTCCCGCATCCACATTGACTTTGCGGGACCCACCAAGGGACACACTTTTCTCATAACTGTGGATGCCTATTCCAACTGGCTTGAAGTCCACAAAATGAAGAGCACCACCACAGACGCCGTCATTAAAAAATTAAATAGACTATTCGCTACGCACGGATTGCCTGACATTTTAGTCTCGGATAACGGTCCCCAATTCACTGCCCTAGCATTTGAACAGTACCTAGCCAACCGGGGCATCCGCCATGCCTTAACTTTGCCGGCTCACCCTGCAGCCAATGGCAGGGCTGAGCGCATGGTCCAATTCATAAAAAAGACCTTGCACAAGATGGAACATGGAGACATTGACGACAAAATAACCAGAATGCTTCTCCTCCAACACATCACCCCGCACAGCATCACAAACAGAACCCCGGCCGAACTTCTGATGGGCCGGAAACTTTGCTCACACCTCGATCGCCTGCACCCAACCTACACGCCAGAAAAACCTTCCGGTTCCAGCAGCAAGTGTCGATGCGTTCAAGGTAGGTGACCTAGTCTTTGCGAAAAACTTCTCGGGTGATCCATTGTGGGTCCCCGCTACTATAACTCAAATTACGGGCCCCAGATCTTACCGCCTACAAACTAGCGATGGGAAATCATGGAAGCGCCATATAGACCAACTTCGTTCCCGATTGGCACCTAACCCGATCTCAACCCCTGAATCTCAAACTGGGGGGAGGGAAATCGAGGGCGAAATAGAATTAGCAGACGACCCACTAACTGACGCCCAGCAGTCTGCACAACCAACCATGGGATACTCACCTTCCGGAGGAGGACCGAGCCGGGTGATTGCTTCGTCACAAAGCAGCCCGGCCATAGAAGCAAGTCCAGGGAACCCGGATGACAACAGAGAGGACAGCCTTGAGTCCCGAGCGAAACAGTGGAACCGTTTTCGCCATCCGGTTCTACTAACAGCCCACCGGAGTCGCGCCAGAGCAGAGACCGGTGGAACAGCAAAAATCGAATAGACAGGTGAAACGGCCTGCCTACTTACGAGATTACATCACCCCACCCTAAGACGGAACCTAGGGGAAGGGGTGTTAACTGAACTAAGCAAACTCATTTGACAATAACTATGCTAGCTTGCTTCAGCAGCAGGCTTGTTATCCTGCACTTCGGATTGGCCCGCGGATAAGCGAATCGTGATTGGCCGATTCTAGCTGATCTGATTGGCTGACAACGGGCCGTCTCTGATTGGACGCTTTTAGAGCGGTTAGTTCAATTTCATTGGTTGTTGTGACAGCAGCCAGCTCTACTGCCCTAATTGTTGCTCTGTTCTGAAGTCACTATTAAAGAGTTGAACTGAGTCATTATCGATGCCTCGTCTCCGTTATTGCGCCCACTCCTCCAAACTTAACAACGTGGCCCGAGTTAAAAGTAGGAATAGAAAACCAAAAGAACAATAAAACCCCAGGACCTGATGGGATATCAGGGGAACTTTATAAGAAAATAGGAGAACAAATAGGACCTCTTATGGTGGAAGTATAAAATGAGGTCCTACTAGCAGCAAGAATGCCGGATTCATGGAAGGACACTGATATCGCTGATTCCGAAAGAAGATTCAGATTTACGACTTATACAAAATTATAGACCAATTTCCCTGTTAAATACTGATTATAAAATATTTACCACAATTACAGCAAATAGATTTTAAAAAATATTGAATGAATATATACATAAAGATCAAAACGGATTTCTTCCCAATAGACAAATTAGGAATAATTTAAGAATAGTATTAAATGTTTTGGAATACTATGAAGCCCATCCAGAAAAGCGAATAGCTCTTGTATTCTTGGATGCACAGAAGGCCTTTGACAATCTAAATTGGCAATTCCTAATCCAACAAATTTACAATATGAATTTAAGCACTAAATTGAAAACATCGTGACTATAATTTATGATTCACAAAAGGCGAATATTATAAATAATGGAGAGAACACGTGCCCAATAAAAATAGAGAAAGAAGTCAGGCAGGGATGTCCATTATCTCCCCTGCTCTTCATATTATCTTTGGAAACATTGCTTACACGTATTAGACAGAACCCAGCAATAAAAGGACTAAAAATTAAAAAAAGAAGAATATAAACTCCAGTCATTTGCGAATGATATGGTATTTTTTATAGAGGAACCAATTGAAACAGGTCAAGAACTATTGAAAGAGTTAGATCAATTTGGGAAAGTTGCAGGACTTAAAATTAATAGGGAAAAAATGAAATTAATAACTAAAAATGTAACAGAAAAACAAAAACTAAAATTGGAAAGGATAATGGGATTACAAATAGTAAAAAAAGTTAAATACTTAGGAATTTGGTTGATGGCTCAATGCAAAACTCTAATGGAAAATAATTATAATAAATTATTACAGCAAGTCAAAAAAGATTTAGAGATATGGGTTAAACTGCAAATCTCCTTATTAGGGAGGATTGCCACTGTAAAAATGAACATTCTGCCCAAATTCATTTACTTATTCCAAACAATACCAATAAAACTAAATAAAAATTACTTTGTGGTGTGGAAAGGGAACTTCATGAGGACAGTGGTGACACCCAAGCAGGAAAAGCCCGAGGGGAACATCAGGCCAGCCATAAAACAAACTTGCATAGGAAAAGGAATCAAATAAAAGGTATTAAAGAAGCCCCTTAGACAAAAGCCCAAATAATTAAGAAAACTAAGGAAACAAGAAAAGAAAACCCTTACAAACATAAGACATGCCAAATCAGCTAAACAAACAGACAAAAGACACAAAATATATTGCAAAGGAGACAGACAGAAGATTGCCACAAAACAAATATAAGAAAACATTAGGAAACTGATAATCCAATCAAACCACCCCGCAAAGTATGCCTTCTGCACCCCACGGAGTTTACCCTCTGGCGGAAATGAAGACAACCCCTGACAGGATTTAAAACATTAAGAAATACAAACACAAGCACTCACACACAAAAGGAGAAAAAGTATAAAATTCAGGGGTTTATTATACAAAGAGAGCTAGCTCCAGGAACGCAGACTTCTTGCTATCTCTCGCCTTCCTGAAAAATAAAAAGAACCGGCTTCCAAGTAGTTGTCTGAATCCTTGCACTGGAGTACTCCCAGCAGGAAAACCGAACCCTCAGAAGAAAGGCATTTTCCAGCCTTTCAACAGTGGAACTTAATAAGATAATTACCAAATTTATTTGGCAAGGGAAAAAACCGAGGATAAACCTAAAGGCAATGCAAGATATGAAGAGCAGGGGAGGTATGGCACTCCCAAACTGGGAATTATATTAAAATGCAGCCTCCTTACTTTGGTTGAAAGAGTGGGTAAACCTGTCGAATAAAAGAATTTTAGTTTTAGAAGGCCATGATTTACAAAGGGGATGGCACACATTTTTATGGGACACTGGAAAAATTAAGCAGAAGTATTTCCACAGACGTATAATTAGAGATTCCTTATTGGTTAATTGGCAAAAAATAAAAATAAATATTACTTAAAAATCCCAATCTGGATCTCAATGATGGAGGCGATGATACATCCAAATAATCTAGATCTTAATAAAATGATAAAATACAAAGACCTTCTTGATGCGCAAGGAACTTTAAAATCATGGCAAGATCTCCAAGAACAAGGACTACAAGTAGACCGATGGGCTTATTTGCAAATTCAAAATAGATATAGCCAGGACAAGAAAAATTTTGGAATTTATACTAAGGCACAACAATTAGATAAAATCCTATTAGGTCCAGATAAAAAAATATAAGAAAATTTTATAATTACTTATTAGAGATGGAATTAGAAGAGGAAGTAGTCAAAGGCAACATGATAGCTTGGAGCAGAAACATAGGACGTAGCATTACATTATTAGAATGGGAAAAGGTCTGGGCAAGGAATAATAAAATTACAAAATCAGCAGCATATAAAGAAAATGCCTATAAAATGTTTTATAGATGGCATCTTTCGCCCTCGAGAATAGCGAAAATGTCTCCTAACATGAATCCGAATTGCTGGAAATGTAAAAAGAAACAGGGAACATTCTTTCACATGTGGTGGTCCTGCACTGAAGCCCAAAGATATTGGCATAGAATAAAAAATAGTTAGAGGAAATAACGGCGGAGCAAATTGAATTAAAACCAGAGTTCTTCTTATTGGGGATATTTAATAGACAAATTCCTTAAAAAGTCAAATATATCATGGTTAGAGGAAATAACGGTGGAGCAAATTGAATTAAAACCAGAATTCTTCCTATTGGGGATATTTAATAGACAAATTTCTAAAAATGTCAAATATATAATACTGCATATTCTTACTGCAGCCAGAATAACCTTTGCACAGTGTTGGAAACAAGCAGATATTCCAACAGAGGAAATGGTTATTCAGAAGATAACAGCCTGTGCAGAGCTGAATAAGTTAACCTTAGCACTTAAGGAAAAAGAAACATCAGAATATTATAGAAGCTGGGAAGGCTGGTATGACTGGATAGAACAAATATAGAAAATATATTAGTAAACAACGTAAAATGTAAAAGAGGTAGTAATTATATATTCACAATAAGATGTATTTGTAAATATATCACTAATATTGATAACAAACAAGGAACCATAGACTGTCGATAGAATTGTTAGTTTTTAATCATTTTCTTTTTTTCCTTTTTCTTTTTTTGTGTGTGTGTTGTGTATGTGTTTGTTTGATATTTTAGTTCTATAATTAATAAAGTTTATTAAAAAAAAGAAGTTCTAGTTAATATGACTTATTACTCAGGCTTGTACACAAGAAACTGGCCAACCAACAGTCAACAATAAATGGGCGTTAGATAAGTGTCAGGGAATTGCGCAGCCAGTGTCCAGATAGAGTTGGAGACGCTGACATGAACTTGTGGTTGTAGATAAATAAATATATTTTACAACTACAGGAGATCCCTCAGGAGACCATCTGCCACCTCATCAGGAGCATGCCCAGGCATTGTAGGAAGGTCATACAGGCACGTGGAGGCCACACACACTACTGAGCCTCATTTTGACTTGTTTTAACGACATTACATCAAAGTTGGATCAGCCTGTAGTGTTTTTTTCCACTTTAATTTTGAGTGTAACTCCAAATCCAGATCTCCACGGGTTGCTAAATTTGATTTCCATTGATAATTTTTGTGTGATTTTGTTGTCAGCACATTCAACTATGTAATGAACAAAGTAGTTAATGAGAATATTTCATTCATTCAGATCTAGGATGTCTTATTTTTGTGTTCCCTTTATTTTTTTGAGCAGTATATATACACAGCAAACTAGATAGTCAGGCAAACAGGAGCACCATGATCTAAATCACCACAGCAGGAACATCATGAGGTAAATTCTTACACACAGGGCATTCTGTAAAAAAAAAAAAAAAAAGGCGGGAAACAAGGAAACTCCCCCTTTTCGCTCACAGCAACCAATCACAGCTTAGATTGCCTCATACAATAGCCAGCTGTCTTCAACTAATTAGCTATAACTGTGTGTTCTTACTCATTGTCCAACCCTTCACTGCTCAAGCTATTAAATATCTCAACAATAAGGGTCATGGGAATTCAAGAGGGGCTGGACTTGGATCGCTCATGAGAACGTATTGACTCTTGTTTGGTCCACATTCTGGACAGAGAGGACCACTGGTTTGGAAGAGGTATCTATGTTAAGATTGAACAGTTCTCTCTCAACAAAGGAGGAGGGATATGACACCACCTATCTCCTGTTTACAACACAGTCCTTTCAGCAGTTTCAAGAAGGCCCCACATCCATTTGCACTATTCAGGTGACCCTGAAGGCACAGGTAAACCCCCAAGGGACCTCAAGAGTTCTCAGGGAGAGTGCTAACGACCAGATGACTTCAAGGAATATAAAATGTTTCATCCTCCTCTAGAACTGAAGAATGGATGGGAAGTAAAACGTCTTCAAGAAAAAAAACAAAGAAAGTCCAGTTGCCTATAGAAAAAACAGCTTTGGGACAACCATGACCTGGATGACCGAGAATCTCCATAGACATTTGACTCTAGGCTGATTCCTCTCTTGACTCTGTCCTCAGGCTCTGCTCTTCTTCTACATCATCCCCAGGTCTCCAAAACATGGATATGACATCCTAGCAGACTTTCGTGCTACAAATGCTTGTGAATTTTGAACTGGAGATCTTGACATGATCCCAGTTCTGAAAAGCTTCTTGTGAAAATGAATGGACATAGTTTAGTTCTGTCCTGCAGGTCACTGAGATGAAGGAAAACATGTAGAAAACGAATCCAGGTAGGTCCTTGAGTCACAACCATTCTTTAGGGACTATTGGAAGTTACAAAATGGCATTGAAAAAAAAAGCGACCATTTTTCACACTTACAACCTTTGCATCATCCCCATGGTCACGTGATCAAAATTTGGACACTGGGCAACTGGCTCATGTTTATCCTTTCCTGACAGTTAGAACAATTAATCAGTTGCCTCCAGAAATTGTGCATGCTCCAACACTGGAAGTTTTAAAGAAAGGATTGCACAAGCATTTGTCTGAAATGGGGTTTCCTGCCTGAGCAGGGGGTTGGACTAGAAGATCTCCAAGCCCACAAGCTCCATTTTCACCTGCAACGGCCTCCTGCAGCCCTCTGCCAGCAAAAATGGAGCTCAGAAAGGCTGCTCGCAGCCCTTGTGAGCTCTGTTGCTGGCAGAGGCGCCATGGGCCGGTCCTTCTCTGTTTCCATGATGGCCCTTGGCCCAGATCTAAGCACCCTGAGGCTGGATCAGCTCCCTGGGCCTTGAGTTTGACACTCCTGAACTAAACGTACTCTGGGAATACGAATCAAGATCCAGAATAATGAGATTGTGTGCTAATGACATGTTAGATACCTCTCATAAGTAAATAAATTACAGTGTTTTGCATCAGAGCTTCCTGGGCAGAACCAGAGGCGTAATTGTGCTTTGTCAAGAGTGATTTGTCATTTTGGAAGCAAGGACCTCACAAACTGCAGGAGCAAATGCTGAAGATTTGCTGCAACTAAAGAAATGTTTTGGAGCGAGAGGCAATGACTCATGCCTGAAGGACTAATTTATCTCTCTGCAAAACAGTATTTAGCCAGTGTATAGCTACTGCTGTATGAGGAAAGTTCACAGACGGGGGAAAAAGCAAAAGTTTTTTTTTTTTTTTTTTTTTGCAAAAGAAACTGTACAAAGGGCTTTTTAGTTGAATTTTGGGAGAAGGTTCAGAAGTTCAGCTTTATGGTGTGATGTTGTGTCTTGGTCATTTGTTGGTAGTTAATGGCCAAATGGCAGCTCTGGGTTCAAGTCTAAGTATGCTGGACCGCACTTAAATACTGGGACAGGAAGACCATTTAATTTACAATTTGTTTGGAACATTCCCGGATAAACAGGATTCCCTTTCCCCAAGGGGGAGAACCTGGAAAAAATGGATTTCATTTGCATTTATAGCTAGTTAGCACAGTGAAGAACTTCCGAGTCAAAGTTGATTGGTGGAGAAATGGTGGACAGGATGTCCGTCTCGGAGTTATTTGTTGGAGTGGAGGTTTTCTGGAACGCTGGCACATCTGTCTTGTTCTGTTATAAGAATGAAAGCATCTGGCAATATGTGAGCATAGACATAGAAAAGAGGATTGTGTTAAAAGTGTTATGGGAAGCCTGCCCCCCCTGCTAGAGAATGAAATATATTGGGGGATGTTAAAAG
The DNA here is from genome assembly GCF_049901735.1 of Notechis scutatus. Classification (NCBI taxonomy): domain Eukaryota; kingdom Metazoa; phylum Chordata; class Lepidosauria; order Squamata; family Elapidae; genus Notechis; species Notechis scutatus. The sequence continues at coordinate 207,658,223 of NC_142011.1, forward strand.
AGACAGAATGTGATGACCCAAAGGGGCGTGGCACAAAGGCAACATAGTCAGATAATCAATGAGAGTCCCTTTATTATCTCCAACTTTGTCCCCAATGTCCAGGTTACCTTCTGGCTGGAGGAAAACTCTCCCAGGCTTTCTGCAGCCTTTGACGGCAGAAAATTAAGTCCAAAACATGGTAATCACAAACTAACTTAAAGTCCAATCAAGCCAAACTGAAGTAATTAGTTTGGCATGGCAGGAGCAAGAATTTTAGACTTGAAGGCACGGCAAAACTCACACAGTTGGAAGACACCAGGAACACAGATAACCAAAGACAAACTCACATTTGCTCCCAGCAGCTGCTGCACTCAGCATGCATTTCTTTTAAACTCTCTTCCCAACCGTGGCTAATGAAGGGAATCAGGGCCCTTTCCTCCCCCTAAGCCATGTAACCCACTGTTGCTCTCTTCTCCCTTCCTCCCTGCATGCCCCAGGATGAAGAGGGCGTGGGCCTGGGTCTTCCTCTGAACTCCCTCTCCCTTGTTCTACCTCTCTCCTGCTCTGCCCAGCCGGACTTTGCCCTTCCCCAGTTTCCTCCACAGCCAACGGAGCCACACTCCCACTTCCTGTCAGCTGTTTAGCTTCCTCCTCAGATTCAGACTCCAACAGGGGCATGACACAGAATATTATATTTCCTCAAAGGAGAAATGGAGAAAAATATTAACAAAGTCAGAAAGCGTCCCCAGTCTTCCTGCCATAGCCTGAAGCAGAAGCCTCAGGTCTTTAGAGATGGATATTTTGTACCTATTAAGAAAGACCTGCTCTTCTGGTTCCCAGGGCTCCCACGTTGCAGCTGGCTGGCATGCACGCACACACCGGAACCCAGAAGAGCAACGGCTGATGGCTGGCATGCTCGGAGAGATGGGTCTGCATGCCATTTCCGGCACGCGTGCCATAGGTTCGCCATCACAACCCTATATCATTTCTGACAAGTGGCTGTCCAATCACTTCTTAAAAACCTCCAGTGATGGAGCACCCACAACTTCTGAAGGCAAGTTGCTTCCCTGGTTCAAAGAATTACAGAAAATATTAGGAAGGGACCTTGGAGGTCATCTAGCCCAAGCAGGAGACCCTACGCCATTTCTAACAGATGGCAATCCAATCTCTTCTTGAAAGCCTCTAAGTGATGATGCTCCCACAACTTCTGAAGGCAACTTCTGTTCCATGGGTTCATTTTTTTCACTCTCAGAAAATGTCTCCTTATTTCTTTCCTTGACCAGTTTCCATCCATTCATTCCAGGTTTGTTTTGTTAATGCCATCTCTTATCAACCCGACATTTCGTTTTGGAAGCAGCAAATAAACCATGGTGGTGCTGGTGAGAACAGCAACTAACAGAATCCGTGAAACTGGGAGGCACATAGATTACAATCGTTCGTTTCTTGAAGGGGTTGTTGATACTTGCTGAGATTGACACAGCCGTTTCTGAATTGTGGAGCTGAGAGAATATAATAATAACTTTTGGTAGTTGTCTAGTGGAGGACTACTGAAACTCATTATGGATTCTAGGGATGAGTTGGTGTATGAAACTCCATAATGAATATGTACACACTACTAGATGCCAGAAACTGATGGACTTCTATAGCTTCCTGCTAGAACATATTATCAAATGTTGGGCTGACAGCCAAGAATCTTCTGAGCTTCATCAGAGAAATCAACTAACACATTTGAATGTGACAATTTTCAGCTTGTCATACTACATAAAGATCTTTTTAAAAAGGACTACTATATTACTATTCATACAACTATTTAGGGACAATCTATAGCAGGGGTCTTCAAACTTGACAGCTTTAAGACCTGTAGACTCCCAGAATTCCTCCTCCACTCATGTTAGCTCAGGAATTCTGGCAGTTGAAGTCCGCAAGTCTTAAACGTGCCAAGTTTGAAGACCCTTGATCTATAGGTAGTCAAAGTAATAGAATGACAAGAGTCCAATATCCTGTTCAAGCAGGAGGCTCAGACAAAGGGCTGTCCAGTTAAAAAAAAAACCAGTGTTGGAGACCCACAAAACTTCTGAAGGCAAGCCGTTCCACTGGTTGATTGTTCTGTCGGAAATTTCCCCTTAGTTCTAGGTTGGTTCTCTCCTTGATGAGTTTCCATCCATTGCTTCTTGTCCCAACCTTCAAATGCTTTGGAGAATAGGTTGACCCCATCTTCTCCTCCTCTGAAGAACCCCTACTCCTTCTTTTCACTAGACTAGACATACTCAATTCCTGCAACTGTCCTTCATGTTGTAGCTTCAAACATCATTTTTGTTGTGCTTCTCTGCACTCTTTCTAGAGTCTCAACATGTTTTTATATATATATATATATATCATGGAAAAAGTGCAGCTCTTTTGCTCAGCCAACTAAGATAAACCTCTCCAGATATTCAACTCTTCCTCTAGGATTGAAGAAAAAAACAAACTCATGAGTACCACAAACCCTGAGCAATTCTTAATTTGAAGCATTCGGTTCCTTGCCCTTCTGCCAGATTCCATCTGTTGTAAAACCACACCTAGACAGAAGGCATGTTGCTGCCTGTGTCATAATAGAAGCAGACAGGCCTCTTTGGCGTGGTTGAATCACTGCAGGCCGAATAATTTGCTTTAAATAACAGAGCAACAGAGTAGGAAGTATGAAATTTGTAGGTGGCAGATTCAGGGTAGGCAGAGGTGGTGTTCAGCCGGTTCTGACCAGTTCTGGAGAAATGGTAGTGGAAATTTTGAGTAGTTTGGAGAACCAGCAAATCCCACCTCTGACTTGACCCACCTCCCTCTCTTCTCTGCCTCCCATTGAGGCCCAGCTGGTTGGCGGGGTCTTCTTTGGTTGCCCTGCACAAGAGAACAGAGCTGGAAAGCAGGTTAATGGGGTGGAGAGGGAATGGAGATTTTGCAGTATACTTCCCCTGCCACGCCCACCAAGCCATGCTAATAGAAGCAGTAGTAAAAAATTTTGAATCCCACTACCAGTTAAGATGCCCTGGAAATTTTTCTTCACATATAGTCCTCAACTTTCAACAGTTCCATTACGTTGTTCAAAGTTACAACGGCACTGAAAAAAGTGACTTATGACCTTTTTTTCACATTTATGCCCATTGTATTATCTCCATGGTCACATGATCAAAATTCAGATACTTGACACCTGACTCATATTTATGACGCTTGCTCTGTCCCGGCCTCTTGGGATTCTCCTTTGAGACCTAATCAGCAAAGTCAATGGGAAAGCCAAATTCACTGAACAACTGTATTATTGACTTACCAACTGTGGTGATTCACTTAACAACCATGGGCACAGAGGGGGTCGTAAAATGGAGAAAACTCAGTTAACAAACATTTCACTTAGTACCATACATTTTGGGCTGAATTGGGGTCATAACTCAAGGACTACCTATATAGATGACAGCAGGGGTGGGATTCAAATTTTTTAACAATTGGTTCTGTGGCCGTGTAGTTTAGGTGGTGGGTGTGGCTTGGTGGTCATGTGACTGGGTGGACATGGCTTGGTGGTCATGTGACTGGCTGGGTGTGGCCAACTCAATATCACTCACATCGAGGCACGCATCTCCTCGCCTGTCCTGTCCTGACTGTGGGGATGCTGCAACAGTCGTAAGTGTGAAAAATGGTCATAAGTCACTTTTTTCAGTGCCATTGTAACTTTGAATGGTCACTCCACACAAGCAAAGTACCAGCAAAGGAGGGGGGGAAAAACTCCAGAGACGTTCCTGAGACAGGAAGTCTACTCCTGCCAAGAATGTAATAAGGGTTAATGGAGAGGCAGTTTCTGTAAGCAATACCAGAATGTTTCCTTCCTGCCCTCCTTACAGGATTAGGCCAGTAAAAATTTCTTCTAACAACCGGTTCTCTGAACTGCTTGGAATGTTAACAACAGGTTCTAGCGAATAGGTGTGAACTGGTAGAAACCCACCCCTGGATGACAGGTGAGTAATATGCAAATATGTTTGGTAGTTTAAAAATATTTTCGGCCTGTTTCTCAAGGCATGGGAACCTAATATTTTAGTAATGTATTAATCAGTATTCAACTAAAGGGGATAATATGTAAATAGGTGTTAGGAGGTTTTTTTTTAATGCACTTTTTTAATGCCTTGTTTGTTGTGTGCTTCTTTTTGGCTTGGTTTTGTTTTTCTTGTCTTTTGGATTGTTGTACTTTATCCTTGTTTTGGATAAAATAAAAATGTAATAAGGGTAAATAAATTTAGGGAAACTTTGAGATTGAAGTGAAGAGGGGCAGGATACAGAAGGATCTTGACAGATTTGAACACTGGGCGCTGTTTAACGAATGGTGAAAACAGTCAGGTTCTACATTTAGGCAAGAAAAAACAAATGCACAGGTAAAGTATAGGTGGTATCTCACTCAATAGTAGTAACTGTGAGATGGATCTTGGAGTCCTAGTGGGCAACCATTTAATTATGAGCCAGCCGTGTGCAGCAGCCGCCCAAAAAGCCAACACAGTTCTAGGCTGCATAAACAGAGGGATAGAATCAAGATCATGTAAAGTGTTAATAACACTTTATAAGGCCTTGATAAGGCCACACTTGGAATCCTGCATCCAGTTTTGGTCGCCACAATATAAAAGAAGATGTTGAGACTCTGCTAAGAGTGCAGAGAAGAGCAACAAAGATAATTAGAGGGGTGGACGCTAAAACATATGAAGAACGGTTGCAGGAATTGGGTATGTCTAGTCTGATGAAAGAAGGACTAGGGGAGACATGATAGCAGTCTTCCAATATCCCAGGGGCTTCCACAAAGAAGAGGGAGTCAAGCTATTCTCCAAAGCACCAGAAGGCAGGACAAGAAACAATGAGTGGAAACTAATCAAAGAGAGAAGCAACTTAGAACTAAGGAGAAATTTCCTGACAATCAGAACAATTAATCAGTGGAACAACTTGCTTCCAGAAGTTGTGGATAGTCCAACACTGGAGGTTTTAAAAATATATTGGATAACCATTTGTCTGAAGTGGTGTAGGGTTTCTTGCCTAGGCATGGGGTTGGACTAGAAGACCTCTAAGGTCCCTCCCAACTCTGCTATTCTATTCTATTCTAAACCCCTGCTCAAGCAGGAAACCCTGTAACATTTCAGACAAATGGTTGTCCAATCTCTTCTTAAAATCCTCCACAACTTATGGAGGCGAGTCATCCCACTGATTAATCAGTATTCCTTCTGGTCTTTGCATCTCCCTCCTGTCTTTTTTGGCACAAAGATGTAGATGGTGGAGTTTAGAGCATGGACAATAATATTTAAATGCATCTTAACAGAAAGGCCTTTGAAACAGGTCAGCCAGATTAAAGTCAGTAAATCCAGTAAACTCCTTAGTTAGTCTGCTTAATAATAAGCTTTAATAATTCGTTAATAGTCTGCTTCTCTGAGACACCAATTGCAAAAGTGCCTCCAGCTAGCTTAGACAGGCATGAAAGCAGGAAGTTAAAGCTCTAGATAGGGTTGAAGGAAGGAAGTCAAATGTATATTTGACATACAATCAAGTCCATAATTTAATGGCGCCAAAATACACATGACATGTTTCGAAAGAGTCTCATGCAATTAAGGAACAAGGCCTAAAGGTTTATATGAAACTGGGAGGCTTGGTGGATTTGCCAGAAGTCCATTGCTAAAGTTTATAACAATTTCCATTTTATGGAACATAGAATAACAGAATCGGAAGGGACCTTGGAGGTCTTCTAGTCCAACCTCTTGCTGGAGCAGACCATTTCAGACAACTGGTTGTCTATTATCTTCTAGAAAGCCTCCAGCGTTGGAGCACCCACAATTTCTGGAAGGAAGATGTTCCACTGATTAATTAAAATAAGAACGTTGGAAGGGACCTTGAAGGTAGTCTAGTCCAACCCCCTGCTGGAGCATGAGATGCTATACTGGCTGTCTATTCTCTTCTTAAATTCCTCCAGGGATGGAGCACCCACAACTTCTGCTGGCAAGCTGTTCCATTGATCAATTGTTCTTACTACCAGGAAGTTTCTCCATAGTTCAAGGTTGCTTCTCTCCTTGATTACTTCCCATCCATTGTTTCTTGTCTTACGTTCTGGTGCTTTGGAAAATAAGTTGACCCCCCTCTTCTCAAATACTGAAATAGTGCTATCATGTCCCCGCTACTCCTTCTTTTCTCTACATTGGTGTTACCCAGTTTCAGCAACCGTACTTCCTATGTTTTAGTCTCCAATCCCTTAATCATTCATCTTAATTGCTCTTCTCTTCAATTTTTCCAAAGTCTCAACGCCTTTTTTGTAACCTGGTGACCAAAACTGGATGCAGTATTCCAGGTGAGGTCTTAGACAGGAAAGAATTTGTGAAAAAGGCCAGTGGTGCCCTTAAATTATACCCTCTCAGCTAGCTAAATTGCTGCAGAGCTTTCCATTTTAGCTCCAGGCTAATGTGTAAAAAAATAATGCCCCGATCTACATCACATGTTGAAAAAACACCTTTCCTTTCCTTTCCTTTTCTCTTCTCTTTTTTTTCCCCCTTCTTTTGTTCTTTTTCATCTTCTAATTGCAGCTTTTTGTTTGCATTCTATTTATTTTATTTTTATTTATTTATTTGTCAAGCAAATATTAGATAAGAGGTATCAGTATAAACATGGTTATGAATACATGAAATGGATACGAATAAAAGAAGAAACAATAGGACAGGGACGGTAGGCACGTTGATGCGCTTATGCACGCCCCCTACAGACCTCTTAGGAAAGGGGTGAGGTCAATAGTAGACAGTCTAAGATTAAACTTTTTGGGGTTTGGGGAAGAAACTCTCTACAAGCTCACATCCCTGATGATCAATAACTACAGGTTGCTCGAGATGCAACTAGCAGTGACATTAGTCCAGAAGAATTAACTGTCCCCCCACTGCCAAGGAATGTAGAGTTATCTAGCATTGACTTGCACAAATCCAACTTTTAACAAGAGGTGTGGCCACCATTTTTTTTAACAAGGGTAGGAAGCATCAAAATGCACAAAATCAGCTTAAGCAAAGGTTCCTGGAAATGTAGATTTTACAGGCACTTGCAAATGAAATCAACCTTAATGTCAAAATTCCTTCTTTGCAGTTCAGATTGGAAACAGTTAATGCAAGGAAGAAGAATTGAGGAGCTCAGACTGACAGTATTTATTAAGAGTGAAATTAAGTAATTCTATTTTCAGAGATGGTGATGATGATGAGAGAGAGAGAAAGAGAGAGGGAGGGAGGGAGGGAAGGAGGAAGGGAGGGAGGGGGAGGGAGAATGAGAGAGAGAGAGATGACATAACAATTGTCAACTTGTAAAGTATTCCTATGCCTGTTTCCAAATTCTATTCTATTCTATTCTATTCTATTCTATTCTATTCTATTCTATTCTATTCTATTCTATTCTATTCTATTCTATTCTATTCCATTCCATTCCATTCCATTCCATTCCATTCCATTCCATCTCATCCCATCCCATCCCATCCCATCCCATCCTATTCTTTCTATTCTATTCTATTCTATTCTATTCTATTCTATTCTATTCTATTCTATTCTATTCTATTCTATTCTATTCTATTCTATTCTATTCTAAATAACCATTTAAATATGAGACAGAAGTGTGCTGCAATTGCAAAAAAGCCAACACAATTCTAGGCTTCAACAACAGAAGGAGATTATCAAGGTCACATGAAATGTCAATGTTGCTTTATACTGCTTTAATAAGACCACACTTGGAATTCTGTATCCAGTTCTGGTCATCATGACACCCAAAAGATGTTGAGACCCTGGAAAGAGTGAAGAGAAGACATACGAAGAACAGTTGCAGGAATTGGGTATGTCTCGTTTAATAAAAAGATGGCTCATGGAGTACCATGGTAGGAGTCTTTGAATATCTCAGGGGCTGTTACAAAGAAGAGGGGGTAAAGCTATTCCCCCTGTTGGAAGTTAAAACCCACCCCTCTCCTAGAGAAATGAAATATTTTAGGATACATTAAAAAGGCAGAATATTTTCGCATTTCCAATTTTGGGCAAAGGCAAGCCTTGCTGCAGTTAATATATGAAGTATAATATACTGTATAATGATTTCCGGAGTTACATCACGATGGTTCGGACATAGGAATGGCGGCTCCACTCTGAATGTCTGATTTTTCCACGTCTGGGCGCCAAACAAAGTGACAGAGGACCTTGGAGAGATCTGCGATAGAGAGGGAAATGCTAAAATACTTCCCCCAACTTTAGGATTATAAAGAAAACTTTGGAATGTGGAGAAATGGTTAGGCTGTCAATGGAACTTGAAAACAAAGAGGAGTCAGAGTGCGATGAGATCTCAAATTTATGGTACAGTTGTTTGGAAGGTAGACATGAAATGAACAAAACAAAGTCAAATAAACAGGTATGATGGAAATTAGTAACATTACATGCAATTATGTTCATAATATACAACTAGACGAAACCCTGCGTTATATATTAATGTAACAAGTGTGAATGATTATTCTACATAAGCTGAGAGACGTCAAAGGGAGTGAACACTGTCTTACTCACGTTGCAACAAGCAGAATGTTGGGTTTTATTGTATTTGTATAAATTTGTTTAATAAAGTATTTTTCTAATTTAAAAAAAAGGCAGAATATTTCCCCTAAAAGAGAAGTAGAAACTCAGAGAGATAGAAAGTCAGCCCCCCCACTCCTCTTTGTTATGGGCCATTAAGGCCTGGGCCAGTCTATTCTACATAACAAAGATCTACCTCCTTCAGGCATAGGAATCCCAAAGCCCTTTCATTACGTCATCACCCAGCAAGTGTCAACCAAGCCTGGGATTCAAAAGACAACCTACAGAGTTGCCCCTACATGGCTCAAATTCAACTCCCAACAGAAGGCATAAAACTCTCAGCATCTCCTCCCTTTTTTCGCTCAGGAGCTCCGAGGCATGTGATCCTGTCCACCATTAAACCATCTTTCCAAGCAGTCACCATGTTTCCAGTGTCTTTCTTCTCCGCTTGGAACTGCAACCCAGAAGGATATTTCTTCCAACCCTCCAAAGCACCTGAAGGCAGGACAAAAAGCAACGGATGGAAACTAATCAAGGGTTAGGGTTAACAAGCTAGACCTAAAGAGGAATTTCCTGACGGTGAGAGCAATTAACCAATGGAATTGCCTTCAGAAGTTGGGAGTATCCAACACTGGAGGTTTTTAAGAAGAGACGGACAACCATTTGCCTGAAGTGGTATAGGGTTGGTTGCCTGCTTGAGCAGTGGGTTGGGCTAGAAAACCTCCAAGGTCTCTTCTAACTCTGTTCTTCTATTATTTAGTTAGGATGGTGGGAAGAGAAACCAGAAGTCTGTGGTGTCTTTTCCAACTCTTACCAAACATTGGGTCCTTATCTGCTTCTAGCTTAACAAATGGTCTTCTAGTCAAACAAATGGCAACTTCAAATCTCAACAAATAAATGCTCTGTCTTACATATTGGCAAAAAAAATATCAGAAAATAAAATACAAGCTGAATAGTCAAGATCTTGTTGATGACCCAAGCTCTGTAAAGGACCTGGGAATACTCACCTCTAATGATCTAAGTGCTAGAGCCCACTGCAACTACATAGCCAAAAAGGCATTAAGAGTTGTTAACCTAATCCTACGTAGTTTTTTCTCTGGTAATATCACACTACTAACCAGAGCATACAAAACATTTGCTAGACCAATACTCGAATACAGTTCATCAGTCTGGAACCCACATTACGTATCTGATATTAGCACAATTGAGAAAGTCCAGAAATGTTTCACAAGGAGAGTTCTCCACTCCTCTACTCGTTGTAGAATACCTTATGCCACCAGACTTGAAATTCTAGAACTAGAAAACCTTGAATTACGCCGTCTTCGGTCTGACTTAAGCATGGTATATAAAATCATACATTGCAATGTCCTACCTGTCAATGAATACTTCAGCTTCAACCATAACAACACAAGAGCAAACAATAGATACAAACTCAAGGTTAACCACACCAAACTTGATTGCAGGAAATACGACTTCAGCAATAGAGTGGTCAATGCCTGGAATACTCTCCCTGACTCTGTGGTTTCTTCCCCAAACCCCAAAAACTTTAACCTTAGACTGTCTACTATTGACCTCACCCCTTTCCTAAGAGGTCTGTAGGGGCGTGCATAAGCGCACCAACGTGCCTACCGTCCCTGTCCTATTGTTTCTCTTATTCTTCTCTTATTTTTCTTATATGTACCCATTTCATGTATTCACAACTATGTATACACTTATACTTATTATCTTGTAAACAATTGACAAATCAAATAAATAAATAAATAAAAATAAATAACCCAGGTTTATAGCAAAAGATTCTGCAATCTGCACTTTTGACTTTGCCCACTAGAGGACGATCTTGCACTAAGAAAAACTTCAAAGCTGATTATTCTCTCTCTTTCTCTCTCCTTATTGCATTCCAAATTAGAGCTTTGTTAGGACAACTAACAACTTAGACTTAAACTAATACTTGGACAAACAGTCTTTATTCTACCAGAGCTTTGCTCCACTTTGGAAAGAGACTTTAGAAATCTCCTACTTCAGCAGTGGCTTCATCAAGCACCAGCAGCTGCGAAGGATCAATATTGATTTAGAAAACCTAGAACATAGAATAACAGAGTTGGAAGGGACCTTGGAGGTCTTCTAGTCCAACCCCCCTGCTCAAGCGGGAGACCCTATACCATTCCAGACAAATGGTTGTCCAGTCTCTTTTTGAAAGCCTCCAGTGATGGAGCACCCACCATTTCTGAAGGAAACTTTTGTTCCACTGGTTAATTGTCCTCACTCTTAGGAAGTTTCTCCTTAACTCCTTGATTAGTTTCCATCTATTGATTCTTGTCTTGCCTTTCCGTGCTTTGGAAAATAGCTTGACTCCCTCTTCTTTGGGGCAACCCCTGAGATATGTTTCTCCATTCCTACTTTAGGGAAATGTAATATTCTGCCTTTTTAATACTTCTCAAAATATTTCACTCTTCTAGGAGCGGGGGTGTCTTTCCTCACTAGCCAAAGGAACCATGGGAGTGTCATTCAAGAAATCTAGAGATCTGAAGACCCATCCTTCTCTTCTCCTCCTGTCCTCCCTGTTAGGAATAACCATAGTTACCTAACGTTGTTTGGGTAAATAATATATAAACCATGATAGCAAAGTTTAAATGTGTTTTTCACTTTAAACTCTAAATGATATAATTTGGGTGCGGTTGAGAAACTGCCATAAGAGGGAGCTAGAGAACCTGGATTGCTACTGGATTGATGGTTGATTGTTCTGCGTGTTCCCTGTTGCTGACATCGAAGGAGGAAAGAGTTTTGAATGCTGCATATCTAATCTACTGTGAGAAGATATTTACTGGACTGATTTATGGGTTGACATTGTAAGTTAACTGACCTTTTTATTCGACACTGGATTTTTGCAATTGAACAATCTCCGGACTGAACTGACTGAACACTAGTGAATGATATTTGGACTGTTTGACCCTGCTACACTCTTAATGGAATAAACTATTCAACTAAGACAGTGTATCCGTTTTTACTGAGTGTGTAAACTAAAAAACGCTTTCTCTCATATTCGCCTGACTGCCTGACTGCTGTGCACATTCTGCTAGGGTATATCCCTAACACTCCCCGCATCACAACTCTTTCTGGAAGATGTAGAAGCAGCTGACGAGGGTGGCTCCCATCACAAGGACACCGCTGCTTGGTGCACTGCTGGCCCCGCCATTGTTGCAGTAATCACTTTGGCAGCATTGTGAAGAGATGTTGGATCCTTTGATTTCCAGGCCGAATCTGGAGCATTTTGGGGAGCACCATTTGCTAATCGCCAGTTCCTCCCCTAAACAGAGAAGAGCAACAAACAAGCATTGGAATGTGTGTGTGTGTGTGTGAGAGAGAGAGAGAGAGAGAGAGAGAGAGACAGAGACAGAGACAGAGACAGAGACAGAGACAGAGACAGAGACAGAGACAGAGAGGCATTTCTGTATGACAGAGCACTGTATATTTTTAGCGTGGGAAACATGTACAAATTTATCTATCGGTGTTAGAAATATGGTAAAAGGTATCTTCTGTTAACTGACCCAGGTCTCCACAAAGTTATGGATTAACAGCCTCCAAAATCCTTTAAACTTACACAAATATAAGAATTAATTAAGTACTTATTTCAAGTTGTAAACCCACACAAGCCAACACAGAGAGATCAGTTAACACAATGCGAACGTAATGACGACGCTCACAGTTCAAACGAAGAGTCCCAATCCACATCCTTGGATTTAATCAACCCTGGGGTCAACCCATATACACACACACATACACTTCTCAAGTGTCACCCTAGACCCAGCGTGCACAAACATCCACACGCTTCAAGACTCACAGCATGGACAAGTTCCTTTATGAATCATCCCTTCTATACCCCATTTTCTCTGTCGCTATCCCCGTGGACAAACCTCTTTGCTTTTGGTAATACATAAAAAAAAAAAACTTCTTTCCTCACATTTTCTGGATTTCATTTCCACTCAGAAGGATGGAAGGCTGGGTCAACCTTGAGCCACTCAGGATTGAACTCCTGGCAGTGGGCAGAGTCAGCTTGCAATACCGTGCATTCTACCCTACGCGAAAGGTGCCAGGTTTTGATCTTCCTTGCCAGCGTTGGTCAAGCCTGAACAGAATCCGTACCCAGAATGGTGTCTGCCAGGACTCATTGTTTAAGTGGGGTCTTGTCTCTACCCCTCAGTGTGACTGTGATGCTCCTTGACAAAATATCCATCACCTTGTGTCCGAATGTCCATCAAGAGCTTACACCGGCTCAATGTCTGATTTTTTTCCAACATAGATTGCACGAGATATGGAATAAGAAGTCCGCTCCCATAGTCTTGTGCAAACTGTTAAATCAGGGGTGGGCTTCAAATTTTTTAGCAAGGGGCTCTCTGCCCTAATAACCAGCTGGGTGGGCATGTGACTGGGTGTGTGTGGCCAACTCGACGTTGCTTCTTTGCCCTAATTACCTAAAAAAAAAAAAGATATATACCAAAAAGTTGTTTATTATTTCATGCATTTAATACTTAAATAAAAGACTGGATGAAACCAGGCTTAATAGCAGTGACTGTGAGAGGGATCTTGGAGTCTTAGTGAAGTTTCTGGTGAGTTGTGTGATTCTTATTATTTGGGAATTAATCCCCTCAGAGGCTAGTGGCTATGTTATCTGATTTTCTCTATGGCTCTTCCTGGCAAGCACTGAGTGGATTGTTTATCTAGCTTGCAACACTTTTACGAGGTGTGAAATGCTCTTGGCTGAATGCCCAGAAGTTCAATTAAGCCTATTAAGGGTTTTCCCTTGCTGCTTGTCTTTCTGAGGTGATTGGGTTATTGAGCCCTGCAGAGTCTTAGCTAGGGGCTCTCCCAAGCTCCTGCGAGCCCCCAGCAGCCCACCCCTGTGTTAAATCTATTCCATTGTGACCACCGCCTACCTATTTAAGTAGCAGTTACCATCAGAGGCAGCTAATACTCCACTCAACTTCACAATGCCACTCACCCCATACTCAACTCCATCGATTCCTGTGAATTTTCTTCAAAGGACAAATTCTTGTTCAAATTTTTGTCTCTCTTTTGGATTCTTGGTAGTTTTCTTTCTTAGCCTTCCATTGAAGTTGCTATTGCAGGCTCCTTCACTTCTACCAAGGAAGTGGTTCTTAGCCCCGTTGAAGTTCCTAATTACTCATCATGCATTCTGAGTCTTACCGGGTCCTTGCTGCATCTGTGACATACAGAATTTTTCCATGTCGGAGCATCTAATGGAGCTGGTACAATCTGCATGGGATTTTGCATGATCACATCTGAAACAATATAAGGACGAACCTGCATGTAGGGAAGGGAAGAGGGAAGAAAAGGAAAGGGATGGGGAAAGGAAGGAAAGGGGAGGTGTGGGGAGGGGAGCAAAAAAGTGAGGAGAGGGGACAGAAAGGAAGATATGGGGAGGGGACAGAGGAATGGGAGGAGAGCAGAGGGGTGGGGAGGAAAGGGGAGTGGAGAGAAAGGAAAGGAAGTTAAGAGGGGAGAGGAAAGAAGAGAGGAAAGAAGGGAAGGGAGAAGGAAGGGAAGAAAAGGGGTGGGGAGAGGACCAGGTGGGGAGGAGAGGGGAGAGAAGGGAAGGGAAAAGAAAGGGAAGGGAAAGGACATTTGTCAGTTGTTTTGTGTTTTCTATGGAACATTTTTGCTTACTGTAATAGATAAATTATTTATTTATTGAATTCATTTGCTGCCTATCTCATGAAACAATCCTGGGCAGCACACAACATAAAATATTAAAATTGTTAAACACATCAATATCTTTAAAACAATTAAAAAATCCAGATAAAATTATAATTAAAAGACGAGGAGGGAAGGAACAGGATGCATGGAGGGGTGGGTGGCATTGGTTCTTAATTTGTCAACTATCTCCAGGGTGCTGGTCAGAAGAGTGGAAGCCACTCTCACCTCAGGTGGTAAGATGTTCTAAAGCAGGGGTCACCAACCTTTTGGACCTCAGAGACCACCAAACCCATAATTTTAAATCCCAGGGACCACTAACTGGTTCTGTGGGCATGGCCTAATTTGTGGGTGTGACTTGGTGGTCATGTGACTGGCTGGGCATGGCTTGTATGTAAATATTATACATATTTAGATAAATATTGATTTTTTTTTAATAAAAAAAGAGCAACTTTTACCCAAAATCAGGCAAAGCAGGCAGGCAGATTGAGTTGCTCACAGAATCATTCAGTGATCTATCTATCTGCCATCGGCTAGCTCAGTCTCTCAAATTTGCTTGCCGTGAGTCTGCACTGAATAATAGAAGCTTCAGTGCTACGGGAGGTTCAGCTGTGCTTAAAAGCAGAGCCGAAGATCTCAAGACTAGCTAGAGAGCAAGAAATCCAACCATTTCCTGCTTCCTAGCTAATCTAAATCTCCCGTCACAGCAGAACAGATGATGGTCAGAAAAATAGCAATTTAGCAGGCAAGGTTACTGGGTAAGGAGTGAGTGGGCGGGGAGGGTTACCGCGGGCCATGTGGGCGGTGCAGCCTTGTGTTTCTGTGCAGCCTGGATTAATTGCTTTGGGGGGGTTGCTTTGGGGGTGAGATTTCTCTGCGGCCAACCAAAATTTTCTCTCAGCCCACCAGTGAGCCACGGCCCCTCAGTTGGCGACCACTGTTCTAAAGGGTGGGAGCCATGGTAGTGAAGGCCTTTCTCCTGCCCCCCACCAGCAGATATTCTTTAGCTAAAGAGGCCCACAGCAGGTCTCCTCTGCTGGTGTGGGTGGCGCAGGCCAGTCCCAGTGGTGTGAGGTGATTCCTCAAGTAACCTGGACCCAGGAGTGGGTTTCAGCTGGTTTGGACTGGTTTGGATGAACCGGATGTTAAATTTATAAATTTATATACTGGTTCGCTGAACCAGTCGTTGAACTGACTGGCTGGCCCTGCCCATCCCACCCCTCCCCTCCCAGAAGTCTCCACGTGGCTCCTTTTGGAGGCAGGTAAGTGCAGGGTCTGCGCGGAGGCTCTGGGGGGGCAAAAAACAGGCCTTCCAGAAGTCCGGAAACGAGCATGTTTCCAGCTTCTGGAGGGCCTCCAGACCCTGGAGGAGGTCATTTTCACCCTCCCAGAGGCCCGAGGCAAGCCTCCAGACTCTGGGGAAGGTGAAAAACAGTCCTCCTGAAGGTTCCAGTAGGTCACGCCCACCATGGCCACACCCACCCAGCAACCAGGCAGTGAACCAGTTGCTGGGATTTTTGAATCCGGCCCATGCCAGGCAGGATTTTTATGGTGATAACCAACACTTTGAATTGCATCCGGAAGCAGACCCGTAGCCAGTGCAGCTTGCGGAGCAGCGGTGTAACATGGGGTCATCTCAGGGCCCCCAAGAAGTGCCCATGCTGCCACCCTGTGCCCTATTTAAGGCCTCCAAATGGTCTTCAAGGGTAGCCCCGTGTAGAGCACATTGCAGTAGTCCAAATGTGAGGCGACCAGGGTTTGAATGACTGACCACAGGGACTCCTTTATCCCACACTGGCTGGGGGATTCTGGGAGTTGAAATCTGCACATCTTAAAAGTTGCTAAGCTTGGGAAATGCTGGCCTGGAGATTGTGATCCAGCACAATAAAAGAATGGAGCTCACACATGTTTTGGGTGCAGGATGAGGTGTGTTTCGTGTTGTCTTGTTTCTTAGCTGTGCTACAGGTGTCCTCCACAGCATGGCCACCCTCAATCCTGTCCTGGACTGGATTTTCTGGAGACCAAAACTGAGACCGAACAGAGGCAACTCAGAATAGAAGAATAACAGAGTTGTAAGGGACAACAGGAGGTCTTCTAGACCAACCCCCTGCTCAAGCAGGAGACCCCCATTGCAGATAAATGGCTGCCCAATCTCTTCTTGAAAACCTCCAGTGATGGAGGGCCCATAATTTCCTGCAGGCAAGCTATTCCACTGATTAATTGTTCTCACTGTCAGGAAATGTCTCCTGAGTTCTAGGTTGGTTCTCTCCTTGATTAATTTCCACCCATTGCTTCTTGTCCTGCCTTAAGATGCTTTGAAGAACAGGTTTCCTCTTCTCCTCATATCACCCCTAGTCCTCCTTTTCATTACATGAGACATACCCAATTCCTGCAACTGTTCTTGATATGTTTTAGCCTTCAGCTAAATCAACTCCTAGTTCCTAGTCTAAAATATGATTATACGGCAAAGTAGAAACAATCACTTCGTTTATTAAGAGAGGGTTGATTAAACTCTCAGTTAAAGGCCCAGGATGTGTGAGAATATTATTCTGAAGGTCAAAGAACAGTGGAATGGAGTTCAATATTTGGTTACTTAAAGACACTTCCACATTGCTTATCTGTCAACAATATGGAAATACTTTGCCTTTTTCTTTGTATTGGACTTTTTTCAGTATTCCAGCACATTCTATAGTCCAAGAGATTTCCTGAAGTTCTCCCATCCAAGTATTGCCCAGGTCAGATCCCAGCTTAGCTTCAGAGCTCAAACAAGGTTGATCCAGTGCTGCCACCTGTCGATCATGGATATTGTTATGTAATATGAATTATATCTGCTGAACCAGCAGTCAAGCCAGGCTCTTGAAAAATAATACTATTTGGGAAGAACCAACCCATTAAGGACACCATTTGAAAACCATGGTGCTCCTAAGGAGCCCTGTGGTCTCACAATTACTAGAAATTAGAAGAATTAAATCTTCCTATGTGAGAAGTTCTATTTTTATATATATATAGCACCACAGATCAAACAAAGGGTACAGTCACCATGTGCTTTACTGCTTAACTGTAACACGAAACAGGAAACTCTACTTAGAACAAAAGAACATAGAGTATCTACCAGGCCTTTGAAACTGGCAGCCCACAGGCCAGATGTATCACATGCAGGCCATGCCCACCCCAGCTCCGCAAAGGCAAAAAACTTCACAATATGTCACGATACATAACGTGACACAATCAAGTTTGACACCCATAGTATATACCATAGATCTAAACTTGTAAACACTGCCATCTACTGGCTGAATACTACCGTAATGGTTACACAAAAATACATTCCAACAATGAATCCCAATATCCTAGATGGGAAGTCCAGCTTCTGCAGGTCCATTGCCTCTGAGAGAGTGCTTAGTTTAGGTTGGTAACATTGAAGTTGGAATCTACCTTCCTATGACCTCAGTCCATGTTTCCATCTCTTGCTTCTAGAAAGGAGGAAAACATACTTCTTCGTGACTTTCATTTGGAGTGCCATTGCTTTCTACATCTTTGGTCTTTCTTTCTAAACATTCCCAGTTTCATCAATCCATCTTCACAGGACTAAACTAATTCTGTGAAGTTTTTAAATTCCTGCTTCTCTTCTCTTCTCTTCTCTTCTCTTCTCTTCTCTTCTCTTCTCTTCTCTTCTCTTCTCCTCCCCTCCCCTCCCCTCCCCACTCCCTTATCTCCTCTCCCCTCCCCTTCCCTTTCCTTCACTTCCCTCTGATAAACAACACAAAACAAGCAGAGAAAAGCAACCAAAATGATAGAGCATCTGGAGGCTAAATCATATGAGCAAGTAGCACTCCCATCTAGCACTTCCCTTTCAAAGCCAGGCTATAGTTGTTCAAAATCCTGGAAGCTGTTTTGATAAATGAGATAAAGCCAAGCCTAAACCACAAGTGCTGCTCTTGGCAGGCAGGATAAATCAAGACAGCTGGGGATAATTAAAAAGATCGACAAATTGTAGTGTTTTCACCACACTCTGTGTCTGCTGTAGACCTTTCCATCAGAAGGAGAATCTCTCTCTGTTCTATAAATGTGGACATGAACTGATATTAAAAAAAAGTTGTTGAGACTCTGGAAACAGTGAAAAGAACAGCAACAAAGATAACGAGAGGAATGGAAGCTAAAACATGAAGAACGGTTGAAGGAATTGGATATGTCTTTGTTGTGGCTCCGATTCCCGAGCCTGTGCTGTTAGAGGAAGAGGACCTGGAAGATGAGGAGGAGGAACTGGGTATGCCTTCCTCCCCAGGACCTTCCTCTCTGCCAATGCCTTCCTCCCTGATAATGCCTCAGGTTTCAGCAGACAACCGAGAGGAACAGCCTGAGATTAATCAGGAGGATGAGGGCATATCGGAGCAGCCCCTGACAGGGAGTCAAGTGGACGAATGTTGGCTTGATCCTAGGCAGCGTCGTAGGAAGAAATGTGAGCAGCAACGTAGGAGGCGTGGAAGGGTCAGAGAGTGAGCTGAGTCATTGAGACACACCCCACAGGGGATAAAAGTGGGTGTGTTTTCTCCGAAAACTTTGTACGGGACTAAGTTTACTTCTCTTCCAGGTTTCGTTGTGACTGTTTTTTGTGGTCTGCTTTGGAATCTTCAGTGAGTAGTTTTTCTTGTTATCTTTTCGGACTTGGCAGGCAGAGTGTGTTGGAATGCCAAGGACATTATCAGTATAAAGGATTAACTCTGTAAAGTCCGAGTCGGCTTGCCTGCCTGTGTTTGTGTGAGTTTGTTCTCTTTCATCTTTTTTGGAAAGAAGAAAGGTGAGACATAACATTTCTTTGTCTAGTGAAAAGTAGGACTAGGGGAGACATGATAGCAGTGTTCCAATCTCTCAGGGGCTGCCACAAAGAAGAGGGAGTCAAGCTTCTTTTCCAAAGCACCAAAAGGCAAGAGAAGAAGCAATGGATGGAGACTAATCAAGGAGAGAAGCAACCTAGAACTAAGGAGAATTTCCTGACAATGAGAACAATCAGTGGAATGGCTTTCATTCAGAAGCTGTGGGTGCTCCATTACTGGAAGTTTTTAAGAAGAGACTGGACACTCAGTTGTCTGAAATGGTATAGGGTTTCCTGCCTGAGCAAGGAGCTGGACTAGAAGATCTCCAAGACCTCTGTCATTCTGTTATTCTAATATATTTGCATATCATGGTGGGACCATCTCTTGGGCAGGACCATCATCCTTTCAGGCAATGCCAGTTAGATGTATACTGCATCTGCACATGGAGGTTCCTCATTGGCCAGTGGTAGACCCATCCGCAAACATTGCATTGCTAAACTTTGAAGAAGCAAGTGTGTAGGATGTGAAGACACACCTTACTTACCTACCCTGGATCTGCCACCTACAAATTTCATACTTTCACAGAACAATGGGGTTTTGCAATTAAGGAAGGGCAGGCCCGAGTGATCCAACTCTCTCTCCAGTTTTCCTAGAGGAGATACCACCCTTCCTAATTTACAGCAGCATTGGGCAAGTAAACGTTTGCCTGTTAATGAGATCTGGAAATGCCAGTAAAACTTACCAATCGGCTCCAAGTTTGGAGCTTCCTAGGACCTGAGGCCAGGAAAGGCTTGAAGGAGGAACATTTCCAACCAGATGAGGTTGGATTGAGAAGGGGATGGCAAGAGGGAAGCACATGGGGGTGTTTTACTGTCATAAAATTCATCTCTGCCCGACTATAACAGTGGTTGTACCAGAACTTCAAAGAAGAGCTCATTGGCTGCCCCAGATTTATTGACAAACTGTTGATATTATCATTGGCACCATGTCTTTTCTCATTTTGGGTCCTTCAGGGTTTCAGAACTAATCAAATTGATTCAGAACTAATAAAACATTAGTAAGGCCACACCTGGAATACTGCATCCAGTTTTGGTCACCACATTACCAAAAAGATGTTGAGACTTTGGGAAAAGTGTTGAGAAGAGCAACTAAGATGATTAAAACCCTGAAGACTAAAACGTATGAAGAATAGTTGCAGGATTTGGGTATGGATATTCTGGAGAAAAGAAGAACTAGGGGGTGACATGATAGCAGTGTTCCAGTATTTGAGGGTCTGCCACAAAGAAGAGGGGGTCAACTTATTTTCCAAAGCACCAGAGGGCAAGACTAGAAAGAATGGATGGAAACTAATCAAGGAGAGAAACAACTTGGAATTAAGGAGATACTTCCTAATAGTGGGGACAATTAACCAGTGGAACAGCTTGCCTTCAAACATTGTGGGGGCTCCAACACTGGAGATTTTTAAGAAGATACTGGACAGCCATTTGTTTGAAATGGTACAAGGTCTCCATGAGCAGGGGTTTGGACTGGATGACCTCTGAGGTCCCTTCCAATGCTATTATTCTGTTCTGTTATTCTGTTATTCTTTCTATAATCAGGTGGCTCTATCCCATCAAGCCCAAAGCAAGTCCAGATCTCCTGCCATGTGTAGGGGTTTGAACTAGATGACCTCCAAGGTCCCTTCTAACCCTATTATCCTATGTTCTATGAAAAGAAGAGGAACCTATGCCTTCTAAATCCATAACCCAACTGATGAGCTATGCATTTGCAACACATTGATTCAGGACAGTCAAAGACTCATTGGTCTTTCATTCAAGGTGTTAGGCCAAATTTGCTTTATTTTTGGCTACTCCCAAAATGGATGTTGTGGTCTGTCAGCCACCAGCACCTCCAGTAGCTGAATCAGAGAAGGAGGAGGAGGAGGAGGCGTGGGAGTCAGGGTCAGCATCAGGGCAACTGAGAGCTCTGAAGAGGAGAGAGAGAGAGAGAGAGAGAGAGAGAGAGAGAGAGAGAGACTGGGCTATCCATCAGGCCTCAGATGGAGAGTCAACAGGCCCCAGGTCTGGAGGTGGCTGATGAGGAAGAGGAGGAACAGCTGGGTCCAGTGCCTGATGTGCAGAAGGCAGAGGAGAGGAGAGCAGTGGAAATCTATGGGCCGGTCCTTGGGACAGAAGAGCCACCGCTGCTAGCGAAGCCCCACCCTAGCTCTGGGGACAAAAGGCAGGGGGCAGAGATGAATAGGGGTGGCAGGCAACGATTCATCTTCTGACTGGCCAGACTTGTTAGCCTGGGAGAGAAACATTTTGCCGGGGCTGCCGGCACTCCTAAGAGGGTTTGTCGTGTTTGGGGAAGCTGGGTCAGAACCATGGAACCTCAAGTTAGATGTTAGACGTTTCCTCCCCATCTTTTGTCCTCAAGATTCAGGCAATAAGCTACTGGAGAAGGAGCTTCCTCAAGGGATGACCATCCGTTTTGTAATTCAGGATCTCAAGATCAGATTTCATTAGAATCTCAAGGGAAAATACTGGAATCGGACTGTACAATGAGAAGAAGTAAGAGTCATTCTCTGGAACACCTAAACATGTGAGAGGGCTCTACATTAACACCCTGATATCCAGCTTCTCAACAAGGACAAAACCACCTTAAGCTCAATTGCAATGTCACCAGTGAGAGAATTTCAAGGAGGAAAGACATGTTGGCCTGGAGAACTCTAGAGGTAGCCAACATTATGTCACCCAGCTTCCCTTGCCTGATTCTGTGTTGGAAACAGTTCAGAAGCTTCAGAATGACTGAACAGATACATACACCAGTAGTATATTTCTGGAGCTAACAACCCACTGTATGGGCATTGCAAAAGACAAAAGACTTAATGTGACCCAAAATCTATTTGTGGCATTGCATCTTTTCCTTCAGCACTCCATCAAGCATCTCAAAGTTGGTTTTTCCAAAAGGAACTGGACTTTCTTTTCTTTCATAGAGTGTCATAGAATAACAAGAGTTGGAAGGGACCTTGGAGGTCATCTAGTCCAACCCCCTGCTCGAGCACAGGCCAGCCTACTCCAAATATTAGCCTCTATCTAGGATTGAACTCACAGCCTCCTGATTGCGAGGCAAGAGCTCCACCTCTAGGCCACCAGATCTTTCCTTTGCAAACATTTTTGCTTCTCGTCTAAGGAGCTTCTTCGGTTCTTCAGCTTCTTCCGTTTAGAACTGAAGAAGCTTCTTGAATGAGAAGTGAAATGTTTTCAAAGGGAGGGGGGAAAAAAACCCCAAGAAAGTCCAGTTGCCTCTTGGAAAAAGCATTTTGGGACAACCATGATCCTTCAAGTGTTATGTTGAAGTTCTTAAGGTTCTCCAAGTTCTGCTAGAGTAGGGGCATCAAACTCCAGGTGTTTAGATCTGGCCAGCACCGCCCTGGAAACAGGAAACGACCAGCCTGCGATGCCTCTGCCAGCAAAAAGTGAGATGGGGAGGGCTGCTTTGGGCCATAATGGACTCCTGCAGCCCTCCTCACTGGCAGAGGGATGCAGGAGGCTGTTGCTGCTGAAAACGGGGCCTGGAGGGCCACATGCAGCCCCCCCCAAGCTCTGTTTTCACTGGCAGAGGGCTAGCAAAAGAAACTAAAACAAAACAAAAGTAGAAATGTTTCCCCTTTCGCATTTGAGCATCCAAGAAGGGACAGGAAAGGAGAAAGAGAAAGAAGAAAGACAAAGGAATGATGGGAAGAGAGCAAGGTAGGAAAAGGAAGGAAAGAGGGGAAGGAAGAAGAAAGGAGAATGAAGGGAAGAGAAGGGAAGAGAAGGGAAGGGAGGGAGGGAGGGAGGAAGGAAGGAAGGAAGGGAGGGAGGGAGGGAGGGAGGGAGGGAGGAGATTATAATGAGAGTGAAGGAGGGCCTGACACAGAGGTGGTATTCAGCAGGTTCTGACCAGTTCTGGAGAACCAGTAGCAGAAATTTTGAGTGGTTTGGAGATCTGGCAAATCCCATCTCTGACTAGCCCTGCCCCCATCTCTTCTCCGCCTCCCAAACCCCAGCTGATTGGCTGGGTCTCCTTTTGTTGCCTTGCACAGGAGAACAGAGCTGGAAAGCAGGTTAGTGGGGTGGGGAGGGAATAGGATTTTGCAGTAACCTTTTCCCAGGAGTGGGGTGGAAATGGGGATTTTGCAGTATCCTTCCCCTGCCACACCCACCAAGCCACGCCCACAGAACCGGTAGTAAAAGAAATTGAATCCCACCGCTGGTCCGAGGGAAGTCCTGCCTTGGCCACCACTGGTGCCCCCAACACAAGTGACATCAAGCTGGTCAAACACAACCTTGATGTGGCCTTCAATGAAATTGAGTTTGATACTCCTGCGCTAGAGCATTTTCTGAGTTCATTTTCAAGGCCCTCTCATTGTTTCTTTAATCTAAGTAATCTCTTGGGGACCAAACTCACCTCTTTCCGTGGAAAAGATTATAAGCAGCGACAGAGGTATCAAATGTTTCATTGTGGCGAAGGCTCCCAGGGCTCGTATGAAGAGGCAGCTGTGCTGACACGATCGCAACTTCTCACCAGTGAAAAAGACCTTGCACATTTAAGGCCATTCCACCTGGGAGGAACACACAATTGCCGAAGGATATATTGTGTGGTTTGGCTGTTTTGTACAATTGGGGTGATTTTCAAAGAAAACCTGTAGAGCACGTTGGAGCTTGTCAGAACCATCTGGCAATGGAAGGTTTTATTATCACTATTGTGTGAAAATTACAGCCTCCCTTTGGCTGGGAAGGGTTTGAAATTGAAACCTCATTTGGCGAATTTGCATCGGTCTGTGAGACTGCTTCCTTTTATATTATTTTGCGTTAATGTTGAGAAACACAGCTTGGGATTGAAATCATCATGCTTTAAACGGTAAAATGCGGTTGTGAAATTCAATAGAAATAATAGTAGGAAATTAGAAACAGTGCAGACTAAGATGATAAGAGCAATTAAGATGATAAGAAGTTTGAAAGAAACCGTAGGGCTCCGGCATCTACCCCCATTTAAATTATGAGTCTCTAACCCACATCTCTCAGAGTTTAAAGAAGATTTATTAGGAGTGAACACGCAGGTGCTTCCTGGGTGTGGCAGATTCTGAGACACATCATTCATTTCACCCTGGTCTTCCCCCACCCCCTGGATGTATATTCTCCAATGGGACACATCCATAGCCAAGAGTCATCAATCATGCTCTCCAGTAATAATCTTGTGTGCCAACAGCTTCGGCTGCCTAGCTATTATCTGAAGCATTTAAGGAATGCACTACTTCCCCCACTTCCTTTCTGCTGGCAACTCTAAAAGGCCAGAGAAATATTTTCGAGTTGACACTGTAAGTTGACAATGGCAACTACCTATAAAGAAAACTTCTACAAAATGTTCTATAGGTGGCACTTACCACCAGTGAGATTAGGAAAGTTGTTTAAAAACATGTTCACCAAATGCTGGAAATGTAACAAGACACTGGGCACGTACTATCACATGGACAACAATACATACATGGTTAGAAAACAAAGGTTGAAGCTGCATATAGGTCAGTGGTGGCTAACCTTTTTGGGCTCCTGTGCTAAAAATTGTGGGCACGCGTGCTCGCGTGCCAGCACCCAGAAGGCAATGCGCACACCCCCACACCCCCTGTTCATGCACGTGCAATTCCCCACCACCACCCCTTACCTGCACTGCACCTCACAGCTGATTTTCAGCTGGTTTGAGGCCTTTTTCAGCCTCCCAGAGGCTTGAAAAAAAGCCTTTGCAGGCCAAATAATAGGCCTATTTTGTCACTTCCGGTATTACAGGAAGTGATGAAATGGGCCTATTATTCATCCTGCAAAGCCTGCAGAGGCTTTTTCAAGCCTCTGGGAGGCCAAAAAAAGACCTCAAACCAGCTGAAAATCAGCTGTGAGGTGCGCGCATGCGCAGTGAGGTAAGTTTGCCTGCGGCTCGTGTGTCGGCACAAATGGCTCTGTGTACCACCTGTGGCACGTGTGCCATAGTTTCGCCATCACAGGTATAGTTGTAAGGCAGAAATATTTTTGTTAGGTATGATACCAGAAAAGTATTTGTATTTAAGACTGCATGTTTTGACAGCAACAAGGATTGTATTTGCACAGTACTGGAAAAATGTGGAAACACTGAGAGAAGATATAATTAAAAAAAATTAGATTGTGCAGAAATGGATAGACTGACATTAAAGATAAAAGAAAAAGAAGGTACAGAGTATTTTCGAATACAGGATTTGTTTCATAAATGGTTGGACAGTAGAGGTAGAAATTAGGAGCGGGAAAAGTATTATTAAGTAAGCGAATTGACCCAGACTACTGTCCACAAAGCACTTATGTATGTTAAGTGAAAATGTATAAATAAACTGTTAAAAAAAAAGTTTGCAGGATAAATCTTTCAAGGAACGATAAGAAAATAATTAAATTGAATCATTGAATTTGTCCCACAGCGAGTTGTCCCGTAGTGAGTTAGCCATGTCAAATTATCCTACAGCGAATTGGCCACGGTGAGTTGACTGTGGAGAGTTGACCTTGGGGAGTTGGCCGTGGGGAGTTGTCTGATTCTGAAGATACCCTGCCTTCCCAATGTTCAGTGGTGGGTTGATGTTGGTTCGCACTGGTTCAGGTGAACCGGTTGTTCCAACGATTAGCTGGCCCCACCCCTGCCCTATCCTGTCCTTTATTTCCTGCTTTGTAGCTCAGGGGTCCCCAACCACCGGGCCGTGGACCAGTACCGGTCCGTGGAACATTTTCTACCGGGCTCACGGTTTGCTGGGCGCCGCCATCTTGTTTTGATGAGAAAGTGCTTCTGGTGAGCTTTTCCGGTTGGAAAGCGGCATTTGGGTCCTGAAGGAATCCTCGTGCCTTAGTTCCATCGAGGGGGGGGGGGGGCGGCTTCGAACAAAACTAAGGCGCGAGGATTCTTTCAGCACCCAAGGCAAGGCGAGCTGAGTGACCGTCTCGAAGCTGTCCCGAAGCCCATCGACAAAGGTACAAAGGAGGAGTTGAAGGTGGCGGGGAGAAGCGGGGGACGGCTGGCTGGCCGGTCGCTTGGCTCGCCTTCCCATGCGTGCTGATGCCGGTACTGGGCCGCAGATCATTTTGTGATGCCGGTACTGGGCCACGGCACAAAAAAGGTTGGGGGCCACTGTTGTAGCTCATCTCAATCGCCCGGCACAGTTGATTTCTCCCCTCCTCGCTGTTCTACTTACGGTTGCTTGATTTGGAAGGTAAGCAGCTGAGCTTCTAAATGCTCCATTTTCAGCTCTGCGTTGCAGGGGTGGGATTCCACTGGGATAACAACCGGTTTGGTGATTGTACGCTTTGCACGTACGCTCCGCATTACAAACGGCTCTACTACTTACCTTCTACAGCAGTCCCTGCGAAGAAAGCAGTTGAGGCGCGCCAAACTGCTCTGCTGGGTGAATCACCTGTGCTCTTAAAAAGGGAAGTAGAGGACAGGAAAGAGCAGGGGTGGGTGGGCTGATCTTCGGAGCAAGGGGTTCGGCCGAACCGGTTCGAACCAGTAGAATCCTACCCCTGGGTGCATATGCTCACCAAACCGATGGTTAAACCGGTTGCAGCCCACCACTGCCAACACTGGTGAGTTGGGTAGACTATCATGCCGCCCTGACCTAACCATACAGCAACGTGCCCGCTCCCGTGTACTCCGCATCGAACTCAAAAACCGTCTAGACAATGGAGAGAAGGACCTGTACATTGACTACCATGCTGACTGTATCAAAAGTAAGCCACGCAACCCAATACTCAGCTTTTACCCTCAACCACAACCCTACCTCAACCCATCCACCATCACCCAAGACTAGCACGCACGCCCCCAACTACCTCAATTCCAACTACTGCCGGCCTTAAATGCAAACTACTCAATGCAAGAAGCCTCGTGAATAAAATACCTGAATTTCTCTTCCTCCTAAATATGGCTAACTTCGACATTATATTTGTCTGTGAAACATGGCTCAATGCATATCTCCCCGACTCCATTACCACAGTAAGAGACTATCATGTTTACAGATCAGATCGTGAAAATCGTCGAGGAGGTGGTGTTGCTATATTCTATAAAAAATCCTTACATCTAAAAAATATCCAAGTTACCCAGGAGCTTGCTCTTCCTGAAACCATCATCTGTGAACTATCCTCAAATATCACAATTCGATTCTTACTATGTTACAGAGCACCTGATTATGACATCGAACATGTAAACAAGCTAAATACATTACTAACATGGGCTGCATCCTGCCCATACCCTTTTATCTTTCTTGGTGATTTCAATCTACCTCATATTAACTGGACCCTAAATGATTGTACAACTGAAATCATACACACAACCTTCTACAATGCTATTACAAATCTGGGACTGGAACAACTAGTAATTAACAACACTAGACTAAACAACTGCCTCGATCTCATCTTCTGCAACAGTTTGAACCTAATTTACGGAATACAAACTAAAGAACCCTTTTCCAGTAGTGACCACAATATGATCGACTTTTGTCTCAACATACATCCACACAAAAATCACCACAATGATGTAATCCCCTATTGTAACTTCAAAAAGGCAACTATGATCTTATAGACAACGATCTCTCATCCCTTGATTGGCAAACTCTATTCACTGGATGCAATACCGTTGAAGACCATTATAACATATTTTTACTTGAAGTCAAAAGAGTCATCAAACTATATGTTCCAACAACAACTCCCAAAACAAAACAAAAAGCAGATTACCCATATCAATAAGGAAACTTCAATCCAAAAAGAGATCACTCTGGCGGAAAAACAAATCTGGTCACGTTGCCAATTTCAAAAACCGATACAAAAATTTATGCCACCAGATAAAGACTGAATGCACCAATTATCACATTAAACAAGAGGAAAACCTTCTAAGCACCAATTCCACCCGAGCTTTTTACAATTTTGTAAACAACAAACTAAAAGACTCAAGGTCCATCCCTCCTTGATAGGACCTGATGGTAAAGACTGCAACGACGACACCATTAAAGCCAACATCTTTAACACATTCTTCGGCTCAGTATTTGTAAACAGCAATGGATCATGCCCAGTATTTCCTAGCCGTACCACTGATAACAACAATGATCTAATACATATCGATTTCACAGAAGACAATGTCGAAAAATCACTACGCAATCTAAAACCATCTCTATCTATTGGACCGGATGGAATATGTGCCTACTTCTTAAGAAAGCTATCCACTGCCATAGCCAAACCTCTAAGCATAATCTTTGAAAAATCTTTCAGGACCAGCTCCTTGCCTAACCTATGGTCACAAGCCACAGTCATCCCCATCTTCAAAAAGGGAGACCCAAGCCTAGTCGAAAATTACAGGCCAATCTCCTTATGCTGCGTCACCTGTAAAGTCATGGAATCAATTATTAACCAATCCATCATCCTCCACTTAGAGTCAAACAACCTACTCTCCAATAAACAATTTGGTTTCAGAAAAAACTATCCTGTAATCTGCAACTCTTACACTGCAAAAACATATGGACGACACAACTCGACCAGGGCAAAGCAATTGACACAATCTACATAGACTTCTGCAAAGCCTTTGATTCAGTGGTACACGACAAACTACTCCTAAAAATAAAATCCTATGGTATCTCTGGACAACTGAATAACTGGATAGAAGCATTCCTGTCAAACAGACAACAAATGGTCAAAATCGGGAGCGTCCTATCAAATCCAGTACCTGTCAATAGTGGTGTCCCCCAAGGCAGTGTTCTAGGACCAACTCTCTTCATACTCTACATAAACGACCTCTGTGATCATATTAAGAGCAATTGCGTTCTCTTCGCTGATGATGTAAAGCTGTTCAATACCACAGACAATACTGCTACCTTACAAAAGATCTTGACTATGTATCTGAATGGTCAAACAAATGGCAACTTCAAATCTCAACAAATAAATGCTCCGTCTTACATATTGGCAAAAAAATCAGAAAATAAAATACAAGCTGAATAGTCAAGATCTTGTTGATGACCCAAGCTCTGTAAAGGACCTTGGAATACTCACCTCTAATGATCTAAGTGCTAGAGCCCACTGCAACTACATAGCCAAAAAGGCATTAAGAGTTGTTAACCTAATCCTACAAAGTCTTTTCTCTGGTAATATCACACTACTAACCAGAGCATACAAAACATTTGCTAGACCAATACTCGAATACAGTTCATCAGTCTGGAACCCTCATTACGTATCTGATATTAGCACAATTGGGAAAGTCCAGAAATATTTCACAAGAAGAGTTCTCCACTCTTCTACTCGTTGTAGAATACCTTATGCCACCAGACTTGAAATTCTAGAACTTGAAAACCTTGAATTACGCCGTCTTCGGTCCGATCTAAGTATAGTATATAAAATCATACATTGCAATGTCCTACCTGTCAATGAATACTTCAGCTTCAACCATAACAACACAAGAGCACACAATAGATACAAACTCAAAGTAAACTGCACCAAACTTGATTGCAGGAAATACGACTTCAGCAATAGAGTGGTCAATGTCTGGAATACTCTACCCGACTCTATAGTCTCTTCCCCAAACCCCAAAAACTTTAACCTTAGACTGTCTACTATTGACCTCACCCCTTTCCTAAGAGGTCTGTAGGGGGCGTGCATAAGCGCACCATCGTGCCTACCGTCCCTGTCCTATTGTTTCTCTTATTCTTTTATTTTTCTTATATGTACCCATTTCATGTATTCACAACTATGTATACACTTATACTTATTATCTTGTAAACAATTGGCAAATCAAATAAATAAATAAATAAATAAAATAAATTGGTCCCAAGCCAAGCAGGGTTTAAAAATGATAAACAGCGCCTTGAATGGCAACAGGAAGCACGCGGGCAATCAGCGCAGCTCTCGCAGAAGACGTGACACTTGTGTAAATCTGGGTGTGCCCAGAACTGTGTGGGCCGCTGCATTTTGGACCAACCAAAGCCTCCCAGATGCTCTTCAAACACAACCCCAGGTAGAGTGCATTGCGACTGTCCAGGTGGGAGGAGGTCAGGATGCCGGTGACTGTGTGTCACTGCCTGCAATCTGATTGAAGTTTCTCCTTGTGCAAAAATAAATAAATAAATAAATAAGGGCTCATGCATTTCATGGTGCAACTGGGCATTGTTTTTGACATGCAGGTAGTCCTTAACTTACAACCATTTCTTTAGTGTCCATTCAGTGTCACAACAACCAAAACAATGACTTAAGACTGTTACAACCCCTGCCGCATCTCCATGATCACGTGATCGAAATTCAAATGCTTGGCAGCTGACTCATACTTATGCCCGTTGCTGTGTCCTTGGGGGTCATACGTTCCCCTTTTGCGACCGTCTGACAAGCAAAGTCAATAGGGAAACCAGGTTCATTCAACACCGTGTGACTAACTTAATAATTGCAGCGTCTCACTGAACCACGGTGGCAGGAAAGGTTGTAAAATTCACTTAACAACTGTCTCGCTCAGCAACAGAAATGTTGGGCTCAGCGATGGTCATAAGTTGAGGACTACCTGTATTCGTGGATTACGTTTATGTGCTTCCCAAAGTCACTTGCTGTCAAACAACTCTGGGCATTGTGAGCCTCTTAACCTCATTATTGCTCAACGCATAAAATGCTGTCCCTTAATTCATTGTGTTATCAACTATCAATGCAACCTCTATCATTCTGATAACAGATAATCAGAGTTGGAAGGGACCTTGTAAGTCATCTAGTCCAACCCCCTGCCCAAGCGGGAGACCCTATACCATTTCTAACAGATGGGAGTCCAATCTCTTCTTGAAGTCTCAAGTTATGACGCTCCGACAACTTCCAAGGGCAAGCTGTTGATTGTTCTCACTGTCAGAAAATTCCTCCTTATTTCCAGGTTGGATCTCTCCTTGTTCAGTTTCCATCCATTGTTCCTTGTCTGGCCTTCAGGTGCTTTAGAAAATAGCTTGACCCCTTCTTCTCTGTGGAAGCCCCTCAAATATTGGAAAATGCTCTCCTGTCTCCCCTGGTCCTTCTCTTCACCAGACTAGCCATGCCCAGTTCCTGTAACCGCTCTTTATTTTTTAACATTTATTTTTTATTTATTTTGATTTGTCAGTCACTTACAAGATAATAGATATAAGTGTATACATAGTTATGAATACATGAAATGGGTACATATAAGAAAAATAAAAGAAACAATAGGACAGGGACGGTAGGCACGTTGGTGCGCTTTATGCACGCCCCTTACAGACCTCTTAGGAAAGGGGTGAGGTCAATAGTAGACAGTCTAAGGTTAAAGTTTTTGGGGTTTGGGGAAGAAACCACAGAGTCAGGTAGAGTATTCCAGACATTGACCACTCTGTTGCTGAAGTCGTATTTCCTGCAATCAAGTTTGGTGCGGTTAACCTTGAGTTTGTATCTATTGTGTGCTCTTGTGTTGTTATGCTTGAAGCTGAAGTATTCATTGACAGGTAAGTCATTGCAATGTATGATTTTATATACCATACTTAGATCGGACCGAAGACGGCCTAATTCAAGGTTTTCTAGATCTAGAATTCCAAGTCTGGTGGCGTAAGGTATTCTACAACGAGTAGAGGAGTGGAGAACTCTTCTTGTGAAATATTTCTGGACTTTCCCAACTGTGCTAATATCAGATACGTAATGTGGGTTCCAGACTGATGAGCTGTATTCAAGTATTTGTCCAGCAAATGTTTTGTATGCTCTAGTTAGTAGTTTGATTTTACCAGAGAAAAAGCTACGTAGGATTAGGTTAACAACTCTTAATGCCTTTTTGGCTATGTAGTTACAGTGGGCTCTAGCACTTAGATCATTAGAGATGAGTATTCCAAGGTCCTTTACAGAGTTTGGATCATCAACAAGGTCTTGACTATTCAGCCTGTATTTTATTTTCTGTTGTTGTTGTTTTTTTGCCAATATGTAGGACATAGCATTTAATTGTTGAGATTTGAAGTTGCCATTTGTTTGACCATTCAGATACAAAGTCAAGATCTTTTTGAAGGGTAGCAGTATTTTCTGTGGTATTGAACAGCTTTACATCATCTGCGAAGAGAACGCAGTTGCTCTTAATATGATCACAGAGGTCATTTATGTAAAGTATGAAGAGAGTTGGTCCTAGAACACTGCCTTGGGGGACACCACTATTGACAGGTACAGAATTTGATAGGACACTCCCAATTTTGACCATTTGTTGTCTGTTTGACAGGAACGCTTCTTCATATGTTTTAGTCTCCAGTCCCCTCATCATCCTGGTTGCTCTTCTCAATAGTTGATCTAGAGTCTCAACATCTTTTCTAATAATGTGGTGACCAAAACTGGATGCCGAACTCTAGGTGTGGTCTTACTAAGGCAGATAAACTCCCCCATTCAAGGCCTCTCAGGTGGGTTGCTTTAAATTCCCATAATCCCCAGGCATTTCTAACAAGAACCATACTAACTGCCCTGGGGAAGGAATGGAATAGAATTAGAAATAATAGAAAAAGAAATATTAGAAGAAATACAAATATTAGAAGAAATAGAATGAAAGGTCCTTGAAGGTCTTGTAGTCTAACCTCCTGCTCAAGCAGGGGACCCTATACCATTTCAGACAATCCCTTCATGAAAATCTCCAGAGATGGAGCACCCACAACTTCTGAAAACAAGCCGTTCTACTGATTAATTGTCCTCCCTGTTCGGAAGTTTCTCCTTAATTCCAGGTTGCTTCTCTCCTTGATTAGTTTCCATCCATTGTTTCTTGTCCTGCCTTCTGGTGCTTTGGAAAATAGCTTGACCCCCTCTTCTTTGGGGCAGCCATTTTGGAACATTACTATCATGTCACCCTAGTTCTTCTTTTCACTAGACTAGTTATACCTAGTTCCTTCAATGTTGCTTCCAAAAAATGTTCTAGTATTTAGGGGGTGAGGGGACTGTTTTGGTTGCTTGGAGTCTTGGAACATGTCGTCCAACACATCCATAGGGCAGCAGCCTGGAGAAACCATGTTTTGCATGTTCACTCCCACACGAAGTATTTTGAAAGTGATCACACCCTGTCATGTGAGACAAGCCAATATTTCATACCTCCATTTGTCCCAGAGTCAAATATGACAGAGGCCATTCAGAGACGTTCATTATGTTCAGAGTGACTTGGAGAAGCAACATGAAGAGAGGAGAGGTCCTGTTTGTCATTTTCAGCGTGTTGGTCATGTGCACCCCAATAGGTAAGTTGTTGTTGCCCTTGATTTGAGAAAAGTGTATTGTCTTAAAAAAACAGAATGTTGAAAGCTTGTCCAGACTTCTCTCCATCCTGTCTTATACTAAACAAAATTAAGAGAGGTGATTTTGAGTTTCCTTCTCAATGTCCTTTTTTTCAAGAAGTCATTGCTGTGAGTCTCCCCTTACCCTTTCCTTCCTTCCTTCCTTCCTTCCTTCCTTCCTTCCTTCCTTCCTTCCTTCCTTCCTTCCTTCCTTCCTTCCTCACCCACATCCCTGCTCCCTCCCTCCTTCCCTTCCTTCCTCACCCGCATAACTCCTTCCCTCCTCCCTCTTTCCTTTCCTTTCCTCCCTTGTTTCTTCTCACCCTTCCTTCCATCCTTCCTTCCTTCCTTCCTTCCTTCCTTCCTTCCTTCCTTCCTTCCTTCCTTCCTTCCTTCCCCTTCCTTCCTTTCCTCCCTCACCCATACCTCCTCCCTCCCCTCCTCCCCTCTTTCCTTTCCTCCTTCTCACCCAGTATCCTTTCCTTCCTTCCTTCCTCACCCACATCCCTCTTCCCTCACCCTCCTTCCCTTCCTTCCTCACCCACATAACTCCTTCCCTCCTCCCTCTTTCCTTTCCTCCCTTCTCACCCAGTATCCTTCCTTCCTTCCTCACCCACATCCCTCTTCCCTCCCTCCTTCCCTTCCTTCCTCACCTGCATAACTCCTTCCCTCCTCCCTCTTTCCTTTCCTCCCTTGTTTCTTCTCACCCAGTATCCACCCTTCCTTCCTTCTTTCCTTCCTTCCTTTTCCTTTTCCTTTTCTTTTCCTTTCCTTACCTTTTTTTACCTTTCCTGCCTTGTTCTTTCTCACTCAGTATCCTTCTTTCTTTTTTCCTTCCTTCCTTCCTTCCTTCCTTCCTTCCTTCCTTCCTTCCTTCCTTCCTTCCTTCCTTCCTTCCTTCCTTCCTTCCTTCCCTCCTTCATTCTTTCCATAGAACATAAAATCACTGGTGTTAATCCTGAAGCTGGCCTGGCCGAAGCCATCTTGGAGCTTCAGTGCTGCCACACTGGAGCTGAGGGATAGGGAAGGGGGTATTAGAGATAGCTGGGGTTGTGTAGTCAAAATAAAATACTTTCTCTTGGGAACAATGGACATTCTCACACCTGGTCAGAGGAAGGTGGAGTGATGTCACCAGGCAACCAAATGGAGCTGTGATTGGACCATGTGACTGATTGTTTGGGATTGAGGGGAAAACTTTTACTTTTAATTAGGTGAAAACCACTGGAACCTTCAGAGTCGGTTTTCACCAGATTTGTGCCAATATGATATATCCAATAAAGCTATTCTTTGAGGAATTTATCTGCCTCAGAGTTTTGCTTGCTATGGGTCTACTACTTGGAAC
The DNA here is from genome assembly GCF_049901735.1 of Notechis scutatus. Taxonomy (NCBI): domain Eukaryota; kingdom Metazoa; phylum Chordata; class Lepidosauria; order Squamata; family Elapidae; genus Notechis; species Notechis scutatus. Next base: position 207,692,882 of record NC_142011.1, read on the forward strand.
CCTGAAAATAGGGGCTAGAAGGAACCTTGGAGCAGGGGTGAGTTGCTACCAGTTGACCCTGGTTCAGGCAAACCAGTAGCTAATTTTATCCTTTTTAATTACCAGTTCAGTGAACCGACAAATTCAACCCCTGGCTGGCCCCGCTCACCCCTCCCCTCCCCCTCCCGGGAGTCTCCACATGGCCTGTTTTGGATTCTGGGCCCGTGTGAAGGCACGGGGAGGGTGAAAAACAGGCCTCCCAGATGCTCTGGAAGAGTTAGAAAACAGAGCTGGAAGGGACCTTGGAGGTCTTCTAGTCCAACTCCCTGCTCAAACAAGCTCTTCCACTGATTAATTGTTCTCACTGTCAGGAAATGTCTCCTTAATTCTAAGTTGGAACTCTCTTTAATGATCTTCCACCCGTTTACTCCTTGACTTGCTCTCAGGTGCTTTGCAGAATAGGCCTATGGAAAGGGAACTTCACGAGGACAGTGGTGTCACCCAAGCAGGAAAAGCCCAAAGGGAACATCAGGCCAGCCATAAAACAAACTTGCATAGGAAAAGGAATCAAATAAAAGGTATTAAAGAAGCCCCTTAGACAAAAGCCCAAATAATTAAGAAAACTAAGGAAACAAGAAAAGAAAACCCTTACAAACACAAGACATGCCAAATCAGCTAAACAAACAGACAAAAGACACAAAATATATTGCAAAGGAGACAGACAGGAGATTGCCACAAGAAAACATTAGGAAACTGATAATCCAATCAAACCACCCTGCAAAGTTTGCCTTCTGCACCCCATGGAGTTTACCCTTCGGCAAAAATGAAGACAACCCCTGACAGGATTTAAAACATTGAGAAATAATAATAAACACAAGCACGCACACACAAAATGAGAAAAAGGTATATAAATCAGGGGGCTTATCATACAAAGCTAGCTAGCCCAGGAACGCAGACTTCTTGCTATCTCTTGCCTTCCTGAAAAATAAAAGGACCCAGCTTTCAAGCAGTTGTCTGAATCCTTGCACCGGAGTTCTCCCAGCAGGAAAATCTAACCCTCAGAAGAAAGGCATTTTGCCAGCCTTTCAACAGGCCGACCCACTCTTCTCTGCAAGAGCCTTTCGATTACCGTCAGCCAGCTATCATGTCACCAATAGTCCTTCTCTTCTTAAGACTATCTATAGTTCCCTCAATCATTCATTGGATGGTTTAGCTTCCAGTCCGTTTATCATCTTTGTTTTTCCCATTTTGTATTTGATTCCTAATGATAAAACATAACATATACACACACAAAAAAAAGAGAAGAGGCAGCTGAGCCTGCAGAAGGAATGGAGGCCAGCCAAAATTTCAGAAAGGACCCTCCCTAGTTACTTGGATCGTAAAGGCGAGGGTGGGGAGATCTACTTTCAGGCTTCCAAAGTCTTGTGGATATAACCTTACAATGAGAGACAATGGTATTCAGCCGGTCGGATCACTTCTGGGGTACCGGAAGCGGAAATTTTGGCTAGTTCGGAGAACTGGCAAATACCATCTCTGGCTGGCCCCGCCCAACCACCCCACTCCTATCTTGTCCTATATCCCCTTGTTTTTTTATCTCAGCTGATTGGCATGGCCGTGCGTATTGCCGCGCCTCAGCTGAGCTAAAAAACAGCTCGCTCACCAGTCCTGACACAGAGGGTGGTTTTTGTTTGCTGTGCGTGCACGCAAAGCGCTCTTTCATAGAACCGGTAGGAAACAATTTGGAATCCCACCATGGAGAGAGTGTAGTATAGTGGTGAAGACATCAGGCTAAAAACAAGGAGACCATGAATGCTAGTCTTGCCTTAAGCACAAAGCCAATTGGGTGACTTTGGCCAGCCAGTCACTTTCTCTCAGCCCTAGGAAGGGTGAAATGGCACTTCTGAAAAACCTTGCCAAGAAAATGGCAATGACTTATCCAGGTAGTCTCTGAGAATGAGACACAATTGAAAAGAAGGAGGAGGAGGAGGAGGGAGGAGGAGGAGGAGGAGGAGGAGGAGGAGGAGGAGGAGGAGGAGGAGGAGGAGGAGGAGGAGGAGGAGGAGGAGGAGGAGGAGGAGGAAGAAGAAGAAGAAGAAGAAGAAGAAGAAGAAGAAGAAGAAGAAGAAGAAGAAGAAGAAGAAGAAGAAGAAGAAGAAGAAGAAGAAGAAGAAGAAGAAGAAGAAGAAGAAGAAGAAAAAAAACACAATAAAAATAAAACAGTCCTGGATATGTTTCTTGTTTGGATTGCCTCATAGAGATGACACCCCTGGACTGTCTCGTTTCGGTATTTTTTTTTCTTCCGCTCTTCCTTTTATAATATCTTATTTTCTGATTCTATTTCTCAGGGGAAACCGAATCGAACAAATTGACTGAACTGCAAAGTGTCACTAGGTGGCAGTGCTTAGCCAAATTTGACTAATTATAATTTAGATATTTATTTTTTATTTTATTTTATTTATTTTTATTTGTCATTGCTTCCAAGATAATAGGTATAAATAAAAACATAGTTATAAATACATGGCTACATATAAGAAAAAAAATATATGAAAGAAACAATAGGACAGGGACTGTAGGCACATTGGTGCACTTATGCACACCCCCTACAGACCTCTTAGGAAAGGGGTGAGGTTAATAGTAGACAGTTTAAGGTTAAAGTTTTTGGGGTTTGGGAAAAAAACCACAGAGTCAGGTAGAGTATTCCAGACATTGACCACTCTGTTGCTGAAGTTGTATTTCCTGCAACCAAGTTTGGTGCGATTAACCTTGAGTTTGTAGCTATTGTTTGCTCTTGTGCTGTTATGGTTGAAGCTGAAGTATTCATTGACAGGTAGGACATTGCAATGTATGATTTTATATACTATACTTAGATCGGACCGAAGGCGGCGTAGTTCTAGCTTTTCTAGGTCTAGAATTTCAAGTCTGGTGGCATAAGGCAGTGATCCCCAACCTTTTTTACGCCGCGGCCCGGTACCGGCATCAGCTGGGCGCCGCGGCCCGGTACCGGCATGAGCTGGGCGCCGCGGCCCGGTACCGGCATGAAATAAATACCTGGACAGAAGATCAGGGTGGTATGCTTAGCCTGGAAAGTCCACACCACATCTTGAAAGGATGCAAATCAGTTCTGTATTATTGATCTTGATTCAGAGGAGACCAGGGTTTTATCTGGGAGAAGAATGAATGGAGTAGCTGCTGAATTCTCAGCAAATGCCTTTTTGTTTATTTTATTTAGCATATAGCTCCTAGAGAGGTCATGCAGTCACAAGATATAAGTTTAAATAAAACATCAGCAAATCTCTAATCTATCTATTTATCTATCTGCTGATTATGTGTGTGTGTGTGATAGAAAGATAGAAAGAGAGTGGGATCTATGTATCTTTGCTGATAGATAGATAGATAGATAGATAGATAGATAGATAGATAGATAGATAGATAGATAGATGGATGGATCTATCTATCTTTGCTAATGATAGATAGATAGATAGATAGATAGATAGATAGATAGATAGATAGATAGATAGATAGATAGATAGATCTATATCTATTTTTGCTGATGTTAGATAGATAGATAGATAGATAGATAGATAGATAGATAGATAGATAGATCTATATCTATTTTTGCTGATGTTAGATAGATAGATAAATAGATAGATAGATAGATAGATAAATGATTGATAGATAGATGTTTATGTGTGTATGATAGAGATAGCTAGATAGCTAGATAGCTAGATAGCTAGATAGCTAGATAGCTAGATAGCTAGATAGCTAGATAGATAGATAGATAGAAAGATAGATAGATAGATAGATAGATAGATAGATAGATAGATAGATAGATAGATAGACAGACAGATAGAAATAGTAATAGCACTTAGACTTATATACCACTGCACAATGCTTTACAGCCCTCTCTAAGTCATTTATAGAGTTAGCCTATTATCCCCAACAATTTGGGTCCTCATTTTACTGACCTGAGAAGGATGGAAGGCTGGGTCCACCTTGAGCCACTCAGAATCAAACTCCTGGCAGTTCGCAGTGAGTTAGCCTGCAGTACTACATTCTAATCACTGTGCCAGCATGGCTCCTGAGTCAATAGCAATGAAAAACAGGTATTTGGACTGAGCTAAAAGCTGATTCTGGCAGACACTCAGGGAAGAGCCCGAGCTATACCACAATTCCAGTTACCCAACAGCTTCCGTGGAACTGATTCTATTGAAAAGCTTTTCTCTTGGTTTGCAGCTGATTCCATCGTTTGTTTCACGTGTCAAGAGCAGGTCTCAAACTGGAAATGCTTGGACGCCACCATATGTTCTGAGGGGGAGAAACGATGCATAACACTTGGTATGGTGTCAGGAACAGGTAAGCAACGGAGTCCATGAGACCAGGGGTGGGGCTGCTGGGGGCTCGCAGGGGTTTGGGAGAGCCCCTAGCTGAGATTCTGTGCAGTTCGGAGAAACCCCCCAATCCCACTCCTGGCTGGCTCCGTTTGCCTCATCCCTTCTAGGAGTCCCCAAATGGCCTGTTTGGGATGCAGGTAAGTGCAGGGTGTGCATGGAGGCTTGGGGAGGGCACAAAACGGGCCTCCTGGAGGTTTGGGAAGACCAGAAATGTTTCTGGCTTTCAGAGAATCTCCGGAGCCCAGGGAGGCTGTTTTCACCTTCCTGGAGGCTTAAGGAAAACTCCTGGAGTCTGGGGAGGGCAAAATGCCCCCCCCACCATGGTGCATTAGGTCGACTAGGCCAAACTCACCATGGCCACACCCACCCAGCAACCAGACAGGTAACCCTTTGCTAAAAAATTTAAAGCCCACCCCTGTGTGAGACTCTTCTGCCAGTTTCTCTAAGGGTTCTGTCCATTGGTTCTTCAGAAGGCCCTAAAAATGTATTTAAATCATGATATAGGTAGTCCATAACTTGGCAGTCCAGTCTCTTCTTGAAGGCCTCCAGTGATGAAGCTCCCACAACTTCTGAAAGCAAGCTGTTCCATTGAGAGCAATCAACCCATGGAACAGAAGTTGCCTTCAGAAGTTGTGGGAGCTTCATCACTGGAGGCCTTCAAGAAGAGATTGGATTCCCATTTGTCAGAAATGGTGTAGGGTCTCCTACTTAGGCGGGGGAGGAGGAGGTTGGACTAGATGACCTACAAGGTCCCTTCCAACTCTGTCAATCTGTTACCCATTCGTTTAGTGAATGAAGTTACAATGGCACTGAAAAAAAAGTGACTTATGAGCATTTTTCACACTTACAACCATCATAGTGAAGCAGGACCAATGAAACATAAAACAGCACTATAAGGGTACAGGACATATTCTAGGGTAAAGGTCATAGTTGCCTTCGTTCTAGCTTGCTGCATCTATTTAGAGAATACTTTCAGATGAAATGTAACTGAACTGTTGCTGAAACTGAACATAAGGGTGGGTATGGAAAATTACTGGTGGTGTAAGATAAAAGAGTAAGAAGAAATGCATATCATATTCTCTTTCCACTTCCTCTAGAGACAGGATGTTTTGTTCTTCCTCTATCATAACTGTGTAACAGTTAAACCATAATTGGTAAATCTGAAGATGAATGCCCAGACCTATGCTGAGGTCACAATGTGTATAAAGGAACCATCCCAGGTGCAACTGGGGGGGTTCAGAATTTGTCATGCTAATGCTCTGAACGCTTTGCGCAATTAAACCTGAATTCTTCTACCTTTATGTGGTCTTGAGTCCTGTTTTTAGTAACACGATTTGCTGCTACAGTAGCATCCCTGAGGTGGTCAAAATTTGAAGGCTTGGCCAGTGGCCTGCTTTTATAACCATTGCAATGCCTCAGGGTCATACAATCACCTTTTGCAATCTTCTGACAGGCATGAAACAACCATGTGAACAACTTAACAACGGTGGCAAAGAGGTTGTACAATGGGGCAAAACTCACTCCACAGCAAAAGCGTTGGGCTCAATTCTTGTAAGTCCAGGACTCCCTGTGGTAATGTTGGTCCTTGGGGGACTTGGTATCAGCCACACTAGGTAGACCAAAGTGACAAATTGAATTCATGGGAAAACTAAAGTTTCTTCTTTGAGAGCGAGAGAGTGACTAGAATAACAGAACGTGTTATTCAGTAACTCTACTTCTGTGGTGGCCAAGGGTATTTGTTCTCCATTATTTCCACTCTTTTTATGTTCTCCCTCTCAAGGTCATGATTCCAAAGTGCTCATCACAAAATCGTGTGCCAAGAAGTGTCCCTCTGAAAAAGATTATCGAGAGAAGGCCCTCAGCTCTCTTTTTTGCTATGATTGTTCTTGGTGTAATATACTACCTCCAAAATAAGTGAGATGATCAAGACTGGAGGGCCGAGTTTGGCATTCTTGGTTGAAGCTGCATTCCATGAACTTAGCTATGGTGGACGACAGAGAACAAGTATTTCAATTTGTTTTCCCTTTTGCCGAGGCATCCAACCACAATTGTCCCTCCCTCCTTGTCAAACTGGATTGTTCTTCTTTTATCCTTTTAAACAATCTGTTGTGGATTGTGAAGAAAAAGTGAATGTTAATCATGTGTCATCTCTGTACAACTCCTGAAATAGAGAACAGAACAGAATAGAATAGAATAGAATAGAATAGAATAGAATAGAATAGAATAGAATAGAATAGAATAGAATAGAATAGAATAGAATAGAATAGAATTCTATTAGAATTATAGAATAGAATTTACTGGCCAAGTGTGATTGGACACACAAGGAATTTGTCTTGGTGCAAATGTTCTCAGAGTACATAAAAGGAAAGACACATTCATCAAGAGTCAAGAATCATCAGGTACAACACTTAATGTTAGTCATAGGGTACAATAAGCAATAAAATCATACTAGGAAACAGTCAATAAAAATCGTAAGGATACAAGTGACAAAGTTACAGTCATACAATCACAAGTGGGAAGGGATGGGTGATAAGGAGTGATGAGAAGATTAATAGTGATAGTAATGCAGACTTTGTAAATAGTTGGATAGTGTTGAGGGAATTATTTGTTTAGCAGAGGGATGGCCTTTGGGAAAAAACTGTCCTTGTGTCTAGTTGTTCTGGTGTGCAGAGTGCTCTATAGCATCGTTTTGAGTGTAGAAGTTGAAACCGTTTATGTCCGTGATGTGAGGGGCCTGTAATATTGGATATTAAAAACCTATTAAAAGCATCCTTGGTGTTCTCTTAATTTAGTTGATTGAGCATGCCACATATTGGGTTGAAATTTTCCATTGTAGGAAGAGATGCTACTTTGCGATGCTACAAAAGGTCGAGATCTTTCTTTGGAGCACTTCATGGTCCCTGATCATTTTTATCACCCTGAATAAATTAATGTCATCAGTCAAATTGGTTATTCTTTCTTCAGCTTCAACCGCAATAATACACGGGCAAATAACCGATACAAATTCAAGGTAAACCGCTCCAAACTCGATTGCAGAAAATACGACTTCAGCAACAGTGGTCAATGCCTGGAATGCCCTACCCAATTCCATTGTTACAACCTCAACCTCTCACAGCTTCAACCTCAAACTGTCTACTGTGGACAGTCTACTCACCCCATTCCTAAGAGGTTCTTAAAGGGGGCATGCATGAGCACACCAATGTGCCTACCGTCCCTGTCTTACTGTCCCCATTTATCTGTATTTACTTCCTTTGCTCTTGTTTATGTTCATACCTATACTTGTTATCTTGTATATGTTTGACAAACAAACAAGCAAACAAACAAGCAAACAAATGTCTGACCAACCTTCTGTCTCTCGTCTGTGCCTATCCTGACTTTCGGAATTCAGGACTTACATCCACAGACTGATTTGGGGGAGAACCTGTTATGCTCAGATCTGCTCAAATGAGCAGAAAAAAGTGTTTGTAGAAAGAAGTAAGAGTCATACTCATAACCTGAGAGTTTAGAAAACTTGAAACTTACAGTATTATGAGAAAAGTATACTTATGAAGTTGAACGTTCTTACCCTGTAACAATAGGAACCACAAAACATGTTTATCGTATGCAATTTACTTCATTCAGTTTACATTATGCTCACATTGACCAATTTTGAATTTTTGGATGAATTTCTACCCTAGTTGGGGTTCAAGAAAGGATCTTACAGCCCTCTTCCAACATTTTTAGCTTCTTTGGCTCTCTCAGTGAGGATCTTTCTCCCTTAGGCCAAATTGCTCTTACTGGCAAAATCTCAACTAAAAGATCTTTAGAATCATAGGAGGAAATTCGGAGGAACAGGTTTGTTTGGTGATCACTGAGTTCAGTTCCGAGAATCTTCCTGAGATTTCTTCTGAGTAATCGCACCTTGGAACAGATTCTGGCTCTTTCTTTAGGGCTAGTTTACCTCTGGGCCTAGCAGATCCTCCTTTTTCCCTGGTTCTCTGGCTTTTCTCACGGCCCTAAGAAGTTGTTTATCGCTCGATGAAGAATCGTGATGTTCCTGCTGGTAGTTTTGTTCCAGAAACTTTACTGCCATGTCTGACCAACCTTCTGTCTCTCGCCTGGGCCTATCCTGACTTTTGGAACTCAGGACTCACATCCACAGACTGGTTTTGGGGGGAGGGAGGACGAACTCTCCTGCTCAGATCTGCTCAAAGGAGGCCATGTTTGTCGAAAGAAGGATTAGAACACCTGAGGCATTTGCCCGTTTGGTTAACTGATGTACAAACAAAAAATAAGAAGGCCCTGAACTTTGTTGAGAGAGATTTTGTTTAAGATTGTAGTTTGCACAGGTTATGCAACCTTCCATGACTTCAGGGAACGATATCAACTGTCCTGGTGCTCAAATTTGCACATGGAACGGTAGTGTTTATCCAATTGTCCAGGTACCCAAGTTTTGCACACAGAACAGTAGTGTTTGCCTTGAAGACAAGAACCTGTTGGTTCTTCATCTGCTCTGCTCTGGTTATCTTATACATGTTTGACAAATAATCAAACAAACAGATAAATAAATATTCCACTCATAATACCTAATAACCAGCCCCAACCCTGCTTAGCTTCCAAAGAGAGACCAGCTGCTGAGGTTGTTGACTGCTTAGATTTTATGGCCACTTACAGAAGAGCTGATCTTTTTTTAAAAAAATAAATAAATCCAAATCTTCCTCTTCAAGATGAATCCTTTGTTTGGTAAGCACATTTCTCACAGCTTTTCTTCTCGGGTGCAAATTGGAACTCACAAATGCAGCCAAGAGTTGAAGGTCACCTAGGACCTATCTGGGTTCCCCCGAGGCCACAACCGGTTGACAGACTGTTAAGGCCACACCTGCTTGAAATGGGGAGCCTTATACTTCTCAGGAACAGCTCACATTGGAGAGGGAAAAATTTCTTAGAGAAAGGGAGATGGAAAGTCTGGGAGAGCTAGGGATTTCTTGAAGACCTGACCATGCTTGGACTTATCACGTTAAACCATGAAATATTTAAGGGAGCCTTGGTCACTGCATTACAAAAAAAGATGTTGAAACTTTGGAAAAAGTGCAAAGAAGAGCAACTAAAATGATTAAAAGCCCTGGAGACTAAAACATATGAAGAATAGTTTCAGGATTTGGGTTTGGCTAGCTTAGAGGAAAGAAGGACTAGGGGGGATATGATAGCAGTCATCCAAATATTTGAGGGGTTGCCACAAAGAGGGGTTCAGCCTACTCTACAAAGCTCTAGAGGGCAGGAGAAGAAACAATGGATGGAAAGCAGTCAAGGAGAGAAGCAACCTGGAATTAAGGAGAAACTTCTCCTTAATGGAGTGAGAACAATTAACCAGTGGAACAGCTTGCCACCAGTGTTGTGAATGAATAAAAGTAACTAAGCCTAAATGCAAAGCAGGTTTTGGAAGCCTGCACACTTGATTGGTCCTTAAACAACGAACAAGGATTGGCCCATAATAAGCCCCTGATTGGCCAAATTCAGGACACTTCTTATTGGTTAATAAGGTAGCAGCCAACCCTATAAAAGGGTTACTGCTGCCCATAGCCTTGCTCTGTTCTGTACTATTTACTGTTATTAAAGAGTTGAAGTCACTGGTCAGATGTCTGGTCTCCATTATTTCCCAAACGTAACACTGGCGACGAGGATGGGATGCGGAGACCGAAGAACTGACTAATCTACAGAGCAACCAACAGAGCACGTGGTCGAACACGCACTATCAACGGCAACATGGCCAGCAGTGCCGTACCACCCGCTCCATTCGACCCAGAAACCGAAGACTGGGAGTCGTACATGGATAGGTTCCAGATGTTTCTGGAGACCAACAATTTGAAAGACGCAACAACCAGCAAAAAAAGAGCTATATTTCTAACCCACTGCGGGCCTACCGTGTTTAAAATGGCAAAATCACTTGCCAAGCCAGCCGAAGTAAAAGCGATGGACTGGGACGTCCTCGAGCCTTTGCTACGGGCCCACTACGCGCCCACCGTGCCAACCTTAGTCAGAAGACACGAATATTACCAGAGGGACCAGCGGAAAGGCGAAAGCCTTGCCAACTACATCGCAGACCTCCGCAACCCTAGAGGCCTCTGCGGATTCTCTGATTTAGAAGAAGCCCTCCGAGACCGCCTGGTTCTGGGCCTAGAAGACGGCACGATCCAGAGCAAAATCATGGCTAAGGGGGACATCAGCCTCACCGATGCCCTTAAAGAAGCCACAGCAGCGGAGGTGACCAAAAAGTCGGCAGCCCGAATGCGCCGCACCAACGCACCGCTACGTCAACTCGCCAAAGATACCTCGCCTCGCTCAGAGAGACACCCAGTATCGACTCACCACGAAGACCTAGAATCTCCATCAGAAAGCGATGAGGAAGAGGTCAACCGACTCCGAACGGAACGAGACCAGTTCACACAACCCTCATCTCGACCTTGTGCAGAATGTGGGGCGAATCACCCACAATCCAACTGCAAATTCCTTGACGCACTCTGCCGCGTTTGCGGGAAAAGAGGTCACATTGCAAAGGTTTGCCGAAGCAAACAAAACTCCAACTCCAAACCCCGACAGGCCGAATGCCAGTCTTCAGAATTCTTCGGCACACCCCGAAGAATTCCTACAGAAACAAACCGTCCACCACTTCCACCAGGCGGGAAGAAACCAGGTGGGAAGAGACCCACCAGACAATTACCATAGGCCACGCTACATCCCTTGATGCCGGGAAAATCAGAGTAAAGGTCGCTATCGAAAACAAACCTTGTGTAATGGAGGTGGACTCAGGATCATCCCTCTCGATGGTGTCCTGGAAGACGCTTCAACAGCTCATCCCGATGATTCGCCGCCAAGACCTAAACCCTCAAAGGGTTATACTCAAAGATTACCAGGGTAACCGAATTCCCGTTGTCGGGTCCCGCCGATTCCAGGTCTCTTTCAAGGACCGCACCGTTGCACTGCCACTGACTGTTGTGGACCGTGACCGGCCTAGTCTTTTAGGCCTTCAATGGTTCAGACCGCTTGGAATCACTGTAGCCGGAGTCCACCGTGCCGAGAGCAACGATTGGGAGGAAGCCCTCGTGCAAGAATTCCAAGACGTTTTCGCGAACGGACTAGGCAAGTACAAGGGGACCCCGATCTCATTTAACTTGAACCCTGAGGTAGCACCCATCCGCCTTAAGCCGCGTCGGGTGCCATTCGCCCTGAAACCTAAAATCGATGAACAACTCGATAAGCTAATAGAACAGGGCGTGCTGGAACCCACCGACCACGCCCGGTGGGAAACCCCAATAGTGACGCCTATCAAGCCTGATGAGTCACTGAGAATTTGCGGAGACTACCGGGCCACCCTAAACCACGCATTTCAGCAAAGTGCATATCCAGTGCCGGTAGTGCAACACCTGCTCCATTCCCTGGGTGGCGGGAAAGTTTTCGCTAAATTAGACCTAGCGCAGGTGTATCAACAATTGCCTGTAGATCCGGCCACCGCGGAGGCGCAAACTATCGTCACGCATAGGGGCGCATTTAAATGCAACCGGCTCCAGTTCGGGGTGAGCGTTGCTCCAGGAATTTTTCAGAGCTTAATGGAAAGGCTGTTACAAGGAATAAGAGGGGTCGTACCGTATTTCAACAATGTACTCATCGCCGCCCCTAACAGAGACATTCTAGAAAAACGACTCCGAGTAGTTTTACAAAGGTTCCAAAACGCAGGCCTCAAAGTTAAAAAAAATAAATGCCAGTTATGTACCGAAAGGGTGGAGTTTTTGGGATACCTCCTGGACAGTCAAGGAATCCATCCCACTGAGGACAAATTAAAGGCAATTAAGAAGGCCCCCACTCCAAGGAACAAGGCAGATCTACAGGAGTTCCTTGGACTTATCAATTTTTATAACGTCTTTTTACCCAATAAAGTTGAACCATTACATAGACTCTTAGACAAAAAAGCAACGTGGGTTTGTGGACAACGTGAACAATACACTTTCCAACAAGTAAAGAAATTGCTAACTTCTGATTCGGTACTTATGCAGTACAACGAGACTCTGCCGTTAACTATTACTTGTGACGCCTCACCTTTTGGGGTTGGAGCAATCCTGGCCCACGTATTACCGAACGGAGCAGAAGCTCCCGTCGCGTTTTTTTCACGAACTTTAGCGAAAGCTGAAAGGAATTATAGTCAGCTGGATAAAGAAGCTTTAGCTATTGTGGCTGCAGTTAAACGATTTCATGAATATGTGTATGGGCGTGCGTTTACAATAATTACTGATCATAAACCACTACTGGGGATTATTGCGGGTAATAAACCAACCCCGTATATATTGTCCCCCAGAATGACCCGCTGGTCTGAATTCTTGGCGGCGTACAACTATACCTTGCAACACCGCCCGGGGAAATCCACGCTGATGCATTGAGCAGAACACCGCTTCCAGAATCGGTTGAAGATCCAGCCCCAGCCATCACAACGTTGCAAATTGAGACTCTACACGCGCCGCCATTGACGGCGAGAGACATTGCCCTCGAGACAAAACGAGATCCGGTCCTGCAACACATCCTACGCTGGGTTGAGCGTGGTTGGCCAACAGAACAACTATCACCTGAATGGGCGCCTTTTAAAGCCCGCCAAACCGAACTGTTTTCTCAAAAGGGCTGCATCATGTGGGGCGATAGAGTCGTAATCCCGGGCAAACTGCAACGAACTGTTTTAGCGGTATTGCACGACGGACATCCGGGCATCGTGCGGATGAAAGCACTCGCACGGAGCTACGCCTGGTGGCCGGGAATCGACAAAAGAATCGAGGCCTGGGTCGCTACTTGTCAACGTTGCCAAGATGTCAGCAACGCCCCACCTAAAGCAAGCCCAACCGAATGGGAAACTCCAAGGGGACCATGGTCCCGTATTCATATTGACTTTGCGGGGCCTACAAAAGGGCACACTTTCCTTATTACAGTCGACGCCTATTCAAATTGGCTCGAGATCCATCGAATGAACACAACTACAACGGACTCAGTTATCAACAAATTAAACAGGTTATTTGCCACACATGGTTTTCCAGACGTTCTCATCTCGGACAATGGCCCACAGTTCACAGCATTACCATTTGAACAATATCTTGCTGACCGGGGCATCCGCCATGCGCTAACCTCGCCCGCGCACCCTGCGGCGAACGGACGTGCAGAGCGCATGGTACAGTTTGTAAAAAAGACCCTCCACAAAATGGAATTCGGGAACATCGATGAGAAAATCAATCGAATTTTATTGTTGCAGCACATCACACCCCACAGCGTTACCAACAAAACGCCCGCCGAACTTCTTAGGGGGAGGAAACTACGATCGCACCTCAACCGGCTCCACCCCGCATACGCACCCGAAAAGCCTTTCGGCTCCAGCAGCAAATGCTGGGAATTTAAGGTAGGCGATTTAATCTTTGCCAAAAACTTCTCCGGCGACCCTTTATGGATACCCACAACTGTTACCCACCTCACAGGGCCTAAATCTTACCGCCTGCTAACAGACAATGGGAGGGTGTGGAAACGCAACATAGACCAACTCCGTTCGAGATTACCACCCAGCGCTCATGGCTCCCCGGGTTCACCAACTGAGGGGGGAGGAAATATCGAGGAAATTGACTTTGATATGACGGATAGCAGGCCAACAGAAACCCTACGGCCCAGCGAAGTACCGGGAATTGAAGCGGGGAGGGAGTTGACTTTTCCAGGGGACTTAAACACGGGGGAAACCGAACTGCGAAACCCCGAAGAAACACTGATTGACGGAGACAACCACAACGGAAGCAGCACGGAATCACCGTGCAGCGAAACGGAACTTAATAGAGATCATCCAAACGCTCCACCAGAACCGGACTTTAGGACAAACCCGGTGGAGCCACGGAAATCATCCAGACAGACCAAACGGCCTGTCTATCTTGAAGATTTTGTCACAGCTCCCCTCAAACGGAACCCAAGGGGGAGGGGTGTTGTGAATGAATAAAAGTAACTAAGCCTAAATGCAAAGCAGGTTTTGGAAGCCTGCACACTTGATTGGTCCTTAAACAACGAACAAGGATTGGTCCATAATAAGCCCCTGATTGGCCAAATTCAGGACACTTCTTATTGGTTAATAAGGTAGCAGCCAACCCTATAAAAGGGTTACTGCTGCCCATAGCCTTGCTCTGTTCTGTACTATTTACTGTTATTAAAGAGTTGAAGTCACTGGTCAGATGTCTGGTCTCCATTATTTCCCAAACGTAACAACCAGAAGTTGTGGGTGCTCCAACACTGGAGGTTTTTAAGAAGAGACTGGACAGCCACCTGTCTGGAATGATATAGGATCTCCTGCTTGTGCAGGGAGCTGGACTAGAAGACCTCCAAGGCCCCTTCCAGCTCTCTTCTGAATGATTGAGAAGGGATTGCCCCAGAGTCATACCAGAACACAGGACTTTCCCAGAAATAGGTTTATTCATTTACTCCTGAGTATTCCATTAAAGGGGTAAGCAGGTCTTCCTTTAGGTTAGGAAAAATTGAATGTATTGAGATTTGATTTGACATTTTGTTCAGGGAAGAAAACACCATAGATTAATTCTTTGATTTGGTAAATTATCTTTCTTCTTTCGTGTTTCCATCTTAGAAATAGAGCAGGTCAGAGGATGTTCTAAAGATTGCACTTATCCAGACCCTGTTCTCAGTATTGAGTGTTGTTCAACGGACGGATGCAGCGACGATCTGTGAGGATTTATGCTTCCCGCTTTTACCAGTTTGGTCCACAATACTTCCACTGCTTTCTTTGAAGCCTCTTTATCTTTCTCCTTTCTTTTCCTCTGCACATTTGGTTCTGCTGTTTCAATATTGGGGTCAGCTGAACAAACATCGGCATTAAATTCCTAACTGGTGGGTGCAGCCATCATTTCTTAATACTTATTTTTTGATCCATGAAGAAAATTAATATGGCTGTCCAACTCACTCCCAATGACCCCTGAGCAACTTAAAAAATACAACTCCAATTTAAAAATAATAATAATTAATTTCTGTCCCCACAGCAAGAGCAATCGAACCATCCACTTGAGCGGCCTCCCTATCACCTTGGGGGCCCTTTTGGTGCCTTTCTAAAGATTGTCAAGGTGGGAGAGTCCATTTTATCTCCACAAAGATGATGTTCCACATGGACAGAGCGACCACAGAAAAGGGGCTTCTACTCGGTCACAATAGATGGACCTCCTTAAGAGAAGGGACCCATAAGATTCCCTACCTCCCTAACTTCCAGTGGGTCAGGTAGATGTAATTGGGAAAAGACGGTCCTTCAGATCATCATCCTCTTTAATGACCCCATAATCCCTTGTGGGGTGGAGTTGTGGGCAACTGAATGGAGATAGCTGAGCGTTTACTGGCCGGATGCCCTTCCTGTCACCCGTGCGGAGCTTTTTTGCAGCAGATAAATACTCGGTGTATCCTGGCAGTAACCTATTTCAGTATTGTTGCACTTGAATAAATTTCTGCCTTTAAATTCAACTGTATCAATGTGCGTTGATTTTCCAGTTTCCCCCCACAAGACTGAACATCCTATTCACAAATCTTATCCACAGCATCATCCTACACGACCCAACAAATGGTTGTCTGGAACGAGGAGGACTGGGAGGATCCCAATTCAGTCATGGTTTGGATTGGCTCACCAGGTCATAAACCCATCTTCAGATAGTATAAAGGGAGACACACACACCCCCATGAAGCCACAGTCCTGTGAGTCAAAGTAAGACCATGGATGGGACTTGGAATGTCTCCTTCCGGTGCCCATCTGGCATTTTCACCTCCATGCCAATCTAGTTTCTGACACAAGGCTGCCCCAATAGCCACCATGACATAGTCCTTCCTTTCCCAGGAAGGCAGCTGCACATTTCACAAGGGGGGAGGGGAGACAAGAGGCAGCCCACCCCAGAGTGGGATACAAAACAGAGGAAGAGAGTTAGGATAGTGCCCACGTGCCCACACACACACACACACACACACACACACACACACACGAACTCCCAGGCAGTGTATACCCTTTAGGATCACAGAAGAAAGGGTTCAATCTGGCAAGATTCTCTCTAATAAAGAAATAATACCCAGCCTTGCCGAACAGCGTATGTGCAACAAATTCTTCAAACCTGATACATAATTATTACAAAAGACAAAGCAAGAGAAATATCAATTCCATCTCACTTGTCGTGGGGAAAGGGGCTGAGTTTTCTGCAGTATTTGATATGTCAGCCTTCAAGATCTTCTACCTCTTGCTTTGCATCTTTCGGCTGTCATAAGTAACGGGGGGAGGAGGGGGGTAAAGTATGGGAAGCGAGCTGGAGGTGTTACAATCTAGTGTTGTATAAAATGAGGAGGGGGGAGAGGACATTCTTGCTTAGGTTTCTATTTCTTGCTTAGCTTTCTTTTCTCTGCGCAGCTGCAAACCTTTATCAAAGTATGCCAAGGTCAACGGACAGAGGCCTCATCACCACCTGAAGATGTCCACATGATCATATTCACAACTTTTAATTGGAAGAACCATTTGAACTATTGGGGGTGGGAACATTTCCATCACTTTGTATATGTGATTTACGCGCCTAATTCCTCAGATTCAGAATTCTATTGTTGCTACCACTTCATTTCCAGTAAAAGATATCTTTTCTCTAATTAAAAGAGTCTAAGTATTTCTTTCTTGGATTTTGAATGGAGCACCAGCTGACATTATTCTGAATCTCACCTTACCAGCCCACCCGGAGAGATAATACAATTTCTTCCGAGGGGGTCTGAACATCATGTCAACTCCAGCCAGTGACCAGGAAGACCTGGGTGCCATTGGAGGGGAAGACTCATTGCTGCTAGAGGAAGCACAGGAAGATGAATTGCTAGCAGAGCTCAACCTTGGGGAAAAACCAGCTGTGAAGCCCAAGTGGTCATTGGGAGTTGACTGGAAGGATCCGGAGGAGGGGCCCCCCCAGGAGTCACCACTACCCGTCAGCGTGGAAGAGAGGAGCCATGGGAAGAGAGGGAAAGGAAAGACTTTTTACTGAACGAAGCCAGGCACCTCATCAATGAAGCTCTTGGAGAGCCTCACGCTGCACAAAGGTATGAGGGGGAGGAGCGGGAGGCAGCCCCAGCCAGAAGAAGCAGAGCAGCCACCCCCATAAATCAACCTAGGCTAGCGCAACAGGCAGCAGCAGCCCTGGGGCCCCCAGTGGGAGGAGTAATTGCCAGAAGACGTAGAACTCCAAAGGTGCCTCCGTTGGAAGTAAAATACGGGGGGGGGGATCCCAAAGAGCTGGGATTTTTCCTAGCACAAGTTTGGAGCTATATGGAAGAATACGGAGGGGATTTTCCCTCAGAGGCAGCCAAAGTTAGATGTGTTACCAGGGCTCTGGAGGGAACAGCTGCAAAGTGGATGGTGACTTTGCATAATGATAATGCGCCCCAGCTGTTGAATTACGACCTGCTCATGACCATGCTGCGGGCAAGGTTTGAGGACCCACTGGCAGAATGTAAGGCCAGGATTAGGATGAAGACCATAAATCAGGGGCGGAGGTCAGTGGCCGACTACACCCAGGAATTTAGAGAGCTGGCATGTCATATTCGAGGCTGGTCCCAGATAGCCCTGATAGAAGCTTTCAAAGATGGGTTAAATGAAGATGTATACCAGAGCTGCATGGCCAGAAGAGACCCCAATGATCTGCAGCTGTGGTACCTGCTGGCAGCAGAGGTGGAAATTGATCTAACCTGAAACAGACGCCGGGGGAGCTCTGGTTGGAGCAAGCCCTCCCCCCCACATCCTCGAGAAGCCTTAAAACCCCAAAAGGGAGGGATGGCGGCAAGACCCAAGACCACCGCCTGCTTCCGACGTGGGATGGAAGGTCATCGGGCGGCAGACTGCCGGGCCAAGTTGGAACCAAAGGGGGAACCAAGAGGAGGGGAAAAGCCTGGAAAAAAAACCCAGTGAAACCTTGCAAGATGGCACTTAAGATGAGGGAGGTTGTAGAGGTTGCCCCTCCGAAAGGAGAGGAGCTGGGAACTCCAACTTCCTCCGAGAGGAGTGACTCCGATTCAGAAGACGACTCCCTGGTAAGTCCAAACAAGGGCCCTATGACCATTCCAGTGAAGTTAAGGGTACTGACCTCGGGGGATGAAGGGGAAATGCTAGCCTTGCTAGACTCTGGGTGCACAAGGTGTGTGATCAACATGGGAGTAGTACAGAAAATGGGCTTAAGACTAAAAACTTTAAAAACGCCCATAGCCGTTTGTCAATTGGATGGATCAGTGGTGGGGGGCAGCCCAACACGCTTCATAATGGAACCCATAGAAATGACCATGGGAAGGCATAAAGAGACCCTGTGTTTTATTGTGGCCCCTGGGATGGAACAACCGCTGATACTGGGATTACCCTGGCTCCGGAAGTGGAACCCCCACATCAACTGGAGGAAGGGGTCGTTGTGCATACGTACTGACCAGCGGCCAGAAGGGGAGGGGCGATCTCAGCTGAAACTTCAGAATCCGATTGAGTTAGCCTCCACAGTTACCGAGAACCTGAAGGAGGAGGAGAAAATTCCAGAGGAATATTGGGATTTAAAGGAAGTATTCAGTGAGAAGGCCTCAGATGAGCTTCCCCCTCATCGGTCGACAGATTGTAGTATTGAAATTTTACCCAGGGTGAAACTCCCGAAACCAAAGTTATACTCAATGACACCATGGGAATTAGAAGAACTGCGGTCGTTTATCGATAAAAATTTGGAACGTGGTTTCATCCAACCTGCTAGACCCTGGGTAGCGGCCCCAGTGTTGTTCCATGAAAAGAAAGATGGCTCCATGAGCTTGGTGGTTGACTATAGAAACCTGAACGCTATTTCCATGGAAAACGTGTACCCCCTCCCCCTGATGAAGGACATGCTGGCCCACCTGGCCAAGGGAAAGATTTTTACGAAGCTAGGCTTGAGAGAAGCGTACTACCGAGTTCGAATTAAGGAAGGAGATGAGTGGAAAACCGCTTTTAACTGCCCAATGGGTTGTTTCCAATTCAATGTTCTCCCATTTGGCTTACAGGGGGCCCCAGCAGTATTTATGCAGATGATTAATCAGGTGTTACATGAACATTTATAGAAGGGGGTTTTGGTTTACCTTGCTGACATCCTTATCTACATGGAGACTTGGGATGAACATGTGAAATTAGTGTGGTCAGTGCTACAGAAACTGCGAACCGCTAAGTTGTATGCTAAACTGTCCAAATGTGAGTTCCATCAAGAGAAAATCGACTATTTGGGGTATCGCATCTCACAAGAGGGCATAGAAATGGATCCAGGAAAGGTGCGTGCCGTGTTGGAATGGGCGCCCCCACGCACCAGAAAACAACTTCAGAGTTCCTTGGGATTCACCAATTTTTACTGGCAATTTATCCCGGCTTTTGCTAAGATAGCACTGCCTATCACCAACCTCTTAAAAACTAAAGGGGAGGCGAATCCAAAGCCTAGTAAACCATTGGAGTGGTCCATGGAATGTCAAGCGGCCTTTGAAAAGCTGAAAGCGACTTTTTGCTGCTGAACCAGTGCTAAAGCACCCGGACATGGATGCTCCTTTGTGATCCAAGCCGATGCGAGTGATGTGGCCGTTGGAGCGGTGTTACTTCAAATCAATGAGAAAGGGATTTTACAACCCTGTGCATATACTTCCGTAAACTATCTGAAACCAAAAGAAGATGGGCCATCTGGGAAAAAGAAGCTTTTGCAGTCCGTTGGGCTCTACTGACTTGGAGACATTTCTTGGAAGGAGCAAAACACCCGCTTGAGGTATGGACTGATCATAAGAATTTGGGGGCCTTAAAAACGCCTCAGAAGCTGTCCCCCAAACAAGTGCGCTGGGCCCAGTACTTTAAGTGATTTAACTTCTCATTGAAGTACATTCCCGGGGGAAGGAACTTCATGGCGGATGCTCTATCTAGACTGCCTCAATATAATAGTGCTCGCCAGGAAGTAATAAGGCCGATTGTCTCAACCAAACAGCTAGCAGCTCCAGTAGTTACTAGAGTCCAAAAGAAGAAACAGGAAGTGGATTTATCGAATGATTTGACCACGCAATTAAAAGATGCTCTAAAACAGGCTTGTCCAACCCGCGCCCGCAGGCCGCATGCAGCCCAGGTCGCCTCGTAATGCGGCCCAGTGCCCACCCCAACCTTCTGGCAAGAGCCAGCGAGGAGGAGGAGGAGAGAGGCAGGCGCGAGGCGGGGCGAGGCGAGTGCCACGCCAAGCAGCAACAGAAAAGGCGGGTGCCACTTTTGCTGCTTCTGCCGCCGCCGCCCCCGCCCCTGCTTCTGCCCACACCGTCGCTGCCGCTGCTGCTTCTGCCGTCGCTGCCGCTGCTGCTTCTGCCACCGCTGCCGCTGCCGCCCGCGGCCGCTGCTGCTTCTGCCGCCCTGCCGCTGCCACCCCGTGGCCGCCGCTGCTGCTGCTTCTGCCCCGCCGCCGCTGCCGCCCCCGCCACTGCTTCTGCCGCCACCATTGCCGCCGCTTCTGCCCCGCCGCCGCTGCCGCCACCGCTTCTGCCGCCGCCGCCCCCACCACCACCGCTGCTGCTTCTGCCCCCGCCACCACCCCACCACCCCGCCCGTCCGCCATACGCCGCCACCCCCACCCCGCAAAATTTGGCCGGAAAATTAATAAAAATTTAAAAAATTAATAAATAATTAATAATAAATAATAAAAATAATTTATAATTTATTATATAATTTTATAATATAATTATTTTATAATAATTTATTATATGTGTGGCCCAAACCAAATTTTCATCTTCTAATGTGGCCCAGGGAAGGTGAAAGGTTGGACACCCCTGCTCTAAAACTTGATGATTGGTTCCGGGCTCATTCGAATAACTGTACAGCTAGAGATGGATTGGCCTGGGTGGGAACCAAGTTGTATGTGCCAGAGAAACTGAGGAGCCAAATATTACTACAAGCTCATGATTCTAAAGCAGCTGGCCATTTTGGATTCATGAAGACCTTACACCTGGTTAAGCGGCAATTCTGGTGGCCACGTTGAAGAAGGACATTGAAACTTAGGTGGCTAGCTGTTCGATTTGTGCATCAGCTTAAAAGGCCTCCTGGTAAACCAGCAGGGTTATTACAAAATGTGGCTAGACCAACGGCTCCGGGAAGGAAATTTCCATCACTTTGTATATGTGATTTACGCCTAATTCCTCAGATTCAGAATTCTATTGTTGCTACCACTTCATTTCCAGTAAAAGATAT
Organism: Notechis scutatus; assembly: GCF_049901735.1. Taxonomy (NCBI): domain Eukaryota; kingdom Metazoa; phylum Chordata; class Lepidosauria; order Squamata; family Elapidae; genus Notechis; species Notechis scutatus. The sequence goes on from NC_142011.1 coordinate 207,714,497, forward strand.
CTTTTTCTAATTAAAACAGTCTAAGTATTTCTTTCTTGGATTTTGAATGGAGCACCAGCTGACATTATTCTGAATCTCACCTTACCAGCCCACCCGGAGAGATAATACAATTTCTTCCGAGGGGGTCTGAACATCATGTCAACTCCAGCCAGTGACCAGGAAGACCTGGGTGCCATTGGAGAGGAAGACTCATTGCTGCTAGAGGAAGCACAGGAAGATGAATTGCTAGCAGAGCTCAACCTTGGGGAAAACCAGCTGTGAAGCCCAAGTGGTCATTGGGAGTTGACTGGAAGGATCCGGAGGAGGGGCCCCCAGGAGTCACCACTACCCGTCAGCGTGGAAGAGAGGAGCCATGGGAAGAGAGGGAAAGGAAAGACTTTTTACTGAACGAAGCCAGGCACCTCATCAATGAAGCTCTTGGAGAGCCTCACGCTGCACAAAGGTATGAGGGGGAGGAGCGGGAGGCAGCCCCAGCCAGAAGAAGCAGAGCAGCCACCCCATAAATCAACCTAGGCTAGCGCAACAGGCAGCAGCAGCCCTGGGGCCCCCAGTGGGAGGAGTAATTGCCAGAAGACGTAGAACTCCAAAGGTGCCTCCGTTGGAAGTAAAATACGGGGGGATCCCAAAGAGCTGGGATTTTTCCTAGCACAAGTTTGGAGCTATATGGAAGAATACGGAGGGGATTTTCCCTCAGAGGCAGCCAAAGTTAGATGTGTTACCAGGGCTCTGAGGGAACAGCTGCAAAGTGGATGGTGACTTTGCATAATGATAATGCGCCCCAGCTGTTAAATTACGACCTGTTCATGACCATGCTGCGGGCAAGGTTTGAGGACCCACTGGCGGAGCGTAAGGCCAGGATCAGGATGAAGACCATAAATCAGGGGCGCAGGTCAGTGGCCGACTACACCCAGGAATTTAGAGAGCTGGCGTGTCATATTCGAGGCTGGTCCCAGATAGCCCTGATAGAAGCTTTCAAAGATGGGTTAAATGAAGATGCATGGCCAGAAGAGACCCCAATGATCTGCAGCTGTGGTACCTGCTGGCAGCAGAGGTGGAAATTGATCTAACCTGAAACAGACGCCGGGGAGCTCTGGTTGGAGCAAGCCCTCCCCCCACATCCTCGAGAAGCCTTAAAACCCCAAAAGGGAGGGATGGCGGCAAGACCCAAGACCACCGCCTACTTCCGACGTGGGATGGAAGGTCATCGGGCGGCAGACTGCCGGGCCAAGTTGGAACCAAAGGGGGAACCAAGAGGAGGGGAAAAGCCTGGAAAAAACCCAGTGAAACCTTGCAAGATGGCACTTAAGATGAGGGAGGTTGTAGAAGTTGCCCTCCGAAAGGAGAGGAGCTGGGAACTCCAACCTCCTCCGAGAGGAGTGACTCCGATTCAGAAGACGACTCCTGGTAAGTCCAAACAAGGGCCCTATGACCATTCCAGTGAAGTTAAGGGTACTGACCTCGGGGATGAAGGGGAAATGCTAGCCTTGCTAGACTCTGGGTGCACAAGGTGTGTGATCAACATGGGAGTAGTAGAGAAAATGGGCTTAAGACTAAAAACTTTAAAAACGCCCATAGCCGTTTGTCAATTGGATGGATCAGTGGTGGGGGCAGCCCAACACGCTTCATAATGGAACCCATAGAAATGACCATGGGAAGGCATAAAGAGACCCTGTGTTTTATTGTTGCCCTGGGATGGAACAACCGCTGATACTGGGATTACCCTGGCTCCGGAAGTGGAACCCCACATCAACTGGAGGAAGGGGTCCTAGGCATACGTACTGACCAGCGGCCAGAAGGGGAGGGGCGATCTCAGCTGAAACTTCAGAATCCGATTGAGTTAGCCTCCACAGTTACCGAGAACCTGAAGGGGGAGGAGAAAATTCGGAGGAATATTGGGATTTAAAGGAAGTATTCAGTGAGAAGGCCTCAGATGAGCTTCCCCTCATCGGTCGACAGATTGTAGTATTGAAATTTTACCCGGGTGAAACTCCAAACCAAAGTTATACTCAATGACACCATGGGAATTAGAAGAACTGCGGTCGTTTATCGATAAAAATTTGGAACGTGGTTTCATCCAACCCGCTAGACCCCGGTAGCGGCCCCAGTGTTGTTCCGTGAAAAGAAAGAGGGCTCCATGCGCTTGGTGGTTGACTATAGAAACCTGAACGCTATTTCCGTGGAAAACATGTACCCCTTCCCCTGATGAAGGACATGCTGGCCCACCTGGCCAAGGGAAAGATTTTTACGAAGCTAGGCTTGAGAGAAGCGTATCACCGGAGTTCGAATTAAGTAAGGAGATGAGTGGAAAACTGCTTTTAACTGCCCAATGGGTTGTTTCAATTCAATGTTCTCCCATTTGGCTTACAGGGGGCCCCAGCAGTATTTATGCAGATGATTAATCAGGTGTTACATGAACATTTATAGAAGGGGGTTTTGGTTTACCTTGCTGACATCCTTATCTACATGGAGACTTGGGATGAACATGTGAAATTAGTGTGGTCAGTGCTACAGAAACTGCGAACCGCTAAGTTGTATGCTAAACTGTCCAAATGTGAGTTCCATCAAGAGAAAATCGACTATTTGGGGTATCGCATCTCACAAGAGGGCATAGAAATGGATCCAGGAAAGGTGCGTGCCGTGTTGGAATGGGCGCCCCACGCACCAGAAAACAACTTCAGAGTTCCTTGGGATTCACCAATTTTTACTGGCAATTTATCCCGGCTTTTGCTAAGATAGCACTGCCTATCACCAACCTCTTAAAAACTAAAGGGGAGGCGAATCCAAAGCCTAGTAAACCATTGGAGTGGTCCATGGAATGTCAAGCGGCCTTTGAAAAGCTGAAACGACTTTTTGCTGCTGAACCAGTGCTAAAGCACCCGGACATGGATGCTCCTTTGTGATCCAAGCCGATGCGAGTGATGTGGCCGTTGGAGCGGTGTTACTTCAAATCAATGAGAAAGGGATTTTACAACCCTGTGCATATACTTCCCGTAAACTATCTGAAACCAAAAGAAGATGGGCCATCTGGGAAAAAGAAGCTTTTGCAGTCCGTTGGGCTCTACTGACTTGGAGACATTTCTTGGAAGGAGCAAAACACCCGCTTGAGGTATGGACTGATCATAAGAATTTGGGGGCCTTAAAAACGCCTCAGAAGCTGTCCCCAAACAAGTGCGCTGGGCCCAGTACTTTAAGTGATTTAACTTCTCATTGAAGTACATTCCGGGGAAGGAACTTCATGGCGGATGCTCTATCTAGACTGCCTCAATATAATAGTGCTCGCCAGGAAGTAATAAGGCCGATTGTCTCAACCAAACAGCTAGCAGCTCCAGTAGTTACTAGAGTCCAAAAGAAGAAACAGGAAGTGGATTTATCGAATGATTTGACCACGCAATTAAAAGATGCTCTAAAACAGGCTTGTCCAACCCGCGCCCGCAGGCCGCATGCAGCCCAGGTCGCCTCGTAATGCGGCCCAGTGCCCACCCCAACCTTCTGGCAAGAGCCAGCGAGGAGGAGGAGGAGGAGGCAGGCGCGAGGCGGGCGAGGCGAGTGCCACGCCAAGCAGCAACAGAAAAGGCGGGTGCCACTTTTGCTGCTTCTGCCGCCGCCGCCCGCCCCTGCTTCTGCCCACACCGTCGCTGCCGCTGCTGCTTCTGCCGTCGCTGCCGCTGCTGCTTCTGCCACCGCTGCCGCTGCCGCCCCGCGGCCGCTGCTGCTTCTGCCGCCGCTGCGCTGCCACCCCGTGGCCGCCGCTGCTGCTGCTTCTGCCCCCGCCGCCGCTGCCGCCCGCCACTGCTTCTGCCGCCACCATTGCCGCCGCTTCTGCCCCGCCGCCGCTGCCGCCACCGCTTCTGCCGCCGCCGCCCCCACCACCACCGCTGCTGCTTCTGCCCCGCCACCACCCCACCACCCCGCCGCCGCCACCGCCGCCACCCCCACCCCGCAAAATTTGGCCGGAAAATTAATAAAAATTTAAAAATTAATAAATAATTAATAATAAATAATAAAAATAATTTATAATTTATTATATAATTTTATAATATAATTATTTTATAATAATTTATTATATGTGTGGCCCAAACCAAATTTTCATCTTCTAATGTGGCCCAGGGAAGGTGAAAGGTTGGACACCCCTGCTCTAAAACTTGATGATTGGTTCCGGCTCATTCGAATAACTGTACAGCTAGAGATGGATTGGCCTGGGTGGGAACCAAGTTGTATGTGCCAGAGAAACTGAGGAGCCAAATATTACTACAAGCTCATGATTCTAAAGCAGCTGGCCATTTTGGATTCATGAAGACCTTACACCTGGTTAAGCGGCAATTCTGGTGGCCCACGTTGAAGAAGGACATTGAAACTTAGGTGGCTAGCTGTTCGATTTGTGCATCAGTTAAAAGGCCTCCTGGTAAACCAGCAGGGTTATTACAAAATGTGGCTAGACCAACGGCCCGTGGAAGGAAATCTCTATGGACTTTATAGTGGAATTACCCAAAAGTGGCAGAAACATGGTTTTCTGGGTGGTAACCGATTTGTTTTCTAAGCAAGTACATTTCATACCTTGTTCAAGATTCCATCTGCAAAAACGTTGGTTAAACTGTTTATTTTGCATATCTACAGATTACATGGGAACGGTTCCTGAGCGCATAATTTCGGACAGGGGTGTTCAATTTACCTCGAACTTTTGGAAAGAGTTCCCGAAATTATTGGGCTCTGCCCAGGGCTTAAGCTCCGCCCACCATCCCCAAACCAATGGGGCCTGTGAGAAGACTAACGTGGTACTGGAGCAATATCTTAGATGTTACATCAATTATCAGCAAGATAATTGGTCTGATCTATTGCCATTCGCTGAAGTGGCATACAACAATTCTGTACATAGCAGTACTGGATTTACCCCATTCAAGGTGGCGTCGGGACAAGATTTTGTACCCATACCCGAACTTCCTCGTGAAAGGCCTAACATTCAGTCACTAGATGATTGGATAGCACAACTCCAGCTTAATTGGCCAGTCACTCGTAAAGCATTAGATGATGCACATCAAGCTCATAAGAAGTTTGCAGAAAAAAAGAACTCCACAAAAACCATATCAAGTAGGCGACAAGGTTTTCTTGTCCACCAGATATCTACAAACCACTCAAAAGACAAAGAAATTTGGTCCTAAGTATGTTGGTCCTTTCTTGATTGAACGGATTGTAAACCCTGTGGCAGTCCAGTTGAAATTACCAAAAACTCTTCGACGAATTCACCCGGTTTTCCATGTTAGTTTGTTAAAGCCTGAACATACTTCCAATCTGAGGTCAACCCAGACTGATCCTCCTGTACCATTGCTGATTGAGGGTGAACAACATTTTGAAGTCAGAGAAATTCTGGACTCTCGTAAATGGAGGGGTCGACTGCAATATTTGGTTGCTTGGAAACATTTCCCTTCTTCCCAAGCTGAATGGGTCAACGAAAAAGATGATCAAAGCCTTTCGTACCAAGTATCCTGAAAAACCCTAGAAATGTGTCCATTTTATGTATATGATTATTAATTATTACCTTTTATACTTTTTTTTTTTCTCTTTAGGACTAACGTCTTTTTTTCTAGGAGGGCCAAATGTCAGCCTTCAAGATCTTTTACCTCTGCTTTGCATCTTTCGGCTGTCATAAGTAACGGGGGAGGAGGGGGTAAAGTATGGGAAGCGAGCTGGAGGTGTTACAATCTAGTGTTGTATAAAATGAGGAGGAGGGAGAGTGCATTCTTGCTTGGGTTTCTATTTCTTGCTTAGCTTTCTTTTCTCTGCGCAGCTGCAAACCTTTATCAAAGTATGCCAAGGTCAACGGACAGAGGCCTCATCACCACCTGAAGATGTCCACATGATGAGATTCACAACTTTTAATTGGAAGAATCATTTGAACTATTGGGGGTGGGAACATTTCCATCAATTTGTATATGTGATTTACGCGCCTAATTCCTCAGATTCGGAATTCTATTGTTGCTACCACTTCATTTCCAGTAAAAGGTATCTTTTCTCTAATTAAAAGAGTCTAAGTATTTCTTTCTTGGATTTTGAATGGAGCACCAGCTGACAGTTTTTTTGTCAGAGGGGGAGAAATTACACATCCTCCACTATACCTTTCTCCCCGGGTCTCCCTATTTTTCTCTCTCAATCTTTGATATCCAGCCCCCTCCCCCCCCCACACACACACAAGAACAACATCTCAGAGGGGTATAAATAAGTGCTCGTTCCCATCTTGGGCTACACTTTGCAGGCTGCAGAGAAGATTGCAGGACCAACTGATGGAGGTCATCAGCCAGCAAGAGGTTGGGGGAGGCAACAATTCCATGAATACAACGAGGAACCTCCCCCTCCCATAATGATTCCAAAAAGTACATACCCAACTGAGCATTGATGTTGCACATGGGGGGAGACCTGTGAGAGATGGTGGCTACAGATGGATTATAATGGTGTGATTGACTACAATGACATAGTCCTTCTTTTCCCAAGAAAGGGGGAGCACATTCCACCAAGGGAGGAAGGGTGACGAGATCTTGATAAGAGACAGAAGAAGAGACTTAACAGATTTAACAGATTTAACAGGTAATCAGAGTTGGAAGGGACCTTGTAGGTCATCTAGTCCAACCCTCCACCCAAGTTGGAGACCCTACACCATTTCTGACAAATGGCAGTCCAGTCTCTTCTTGAAAGTCTCAAGTGATGAAGCTCCCACAACTTCTGAGGGCAAGCTGTTCCATTGGTTGATTGTTCTCCCTGTCAGAAAGTTTCTCTTTATTTCCTTCCAGGTTAAATCTTTCCTTGTTCAGTTTCCATCCATTATTCCTTGTCTGGCCTTCAGGTGCTTTAGAAAATAGCTTGACCCCCCTCCTCCTCCCTGTGGCAGCCCCTCAAATATTGGAAGACTGCTATCATGTCTCCCCTGGTCCTCCCCTACTAGACTAGCCAAGCCCAGTTCCTGCAACCGTTCGTTGTATGTTTTAGCCTCCAGTCCCCTAATCATCCTGGTTGCTCTTCTCTGTACTTTTTCTAGAGTCTCAACATCTTTTTTATAATGTGGTGTTCAAAACTGGATGCAATACCCTAGGTGTGGCCTTACTAAGGCTTTATAGAGTGGTATTAGTGCTTCCCTTGATCTTGATTGCATCCCTCTGTTAATGAAATTTAGGATTGCATTAGCTTTCTTGGCTGCTGCTGCAGACTGCTGGCTCATATTTAGCTGGTTGTCCATTAAGACTCCAAGATCCTTCTCACAGTTACTGCTATTGAGCCTGGTTTCACCCAGTCTATATGTGTACTTTTGGTTTTTCTTGCCTAAGTGTAGGACTTTACTTTTCTCTATATTGAATTTCATTTTATTCGATATGGCCCAGTGCTGCAGTCTGTCAAGATCCATCTGGATCTTGAGCCTATCTTCTTGGGTGTTAGCTATTCCTGCCAGCTTAGTATCATCTGCAAATTTGGTAAGTTCCCCTTCTATTCTCTCATCTAAGTCATTAATGAAGATATTGAAGAGTACCGGGCCTAAGACGGAACCTTGTGGCACCCCACTGCTTACTTCCCTCCAGGTAGACTTAGACCAATTAAGACTACTCATTGAGTACAGTTTGCCAGCCAGTTGCGAGTCCATCTAGTGGTGGTGCTATTTATTCCACCTTTTACTGAAATCTCAGTATAATATATCCAGAGCACTTCCCTTGATTACCACCTTAGCCCCTTTGTCAAAGAATGAAAGATATGGTACAATGGTTCTGAGGTACCATCTGCCAATTCCTTCAGAACCCTGGGAATCTGTCAGGTTGCAGTAATTTAAATTCATCAAGATCAGAAAGGTGTTCTCTTACCATTTTTTTTGATTATTTTTATTTCTAGTCTGTCTTCTTTGGTTATATTTTTGGTAGGTTGGGCTATAGTTTTGTGTGTGTGAGAGAGAGAGAGACGATTGATGCCAAGAAGGAGTTAAGCAGTTCACCTTTGTGTCTCGAAAGCCTGTTACTTTTTGCCACATTCTCTCTTTTGAGCATGTATAGTAATTTAAGTCCTTTAGGGGTTATGTTTCCTATATATCTTGCTTTGCAACTGGATTTTCCATCATTCCCATCACTTTCTACTTCATTATGCCATTGATTATGTTGGGGTTTATATTTGGAATTAAGTCCCAAAGATCCTAAAGATTGTCTTAGAAATTCTAAATATTAATCACCCTCCCCCTCATTATTAGTTCAAAGCCCTCCTGAGAAGTTGAGCCAGTCCTTTTCTAAAAAACATTCTTTCAAGATCTTCAGAGGTGCAACCAACACTACAGCCATCAGTTCTTTTCTAAAACTGTTTGTTCTCTCATTGTATCTTGAGCTATCGTTGGACGTATCGATGAAAATGCCACGTGGGCTCCTAATTCCTTAACTTTCTTGCCTAGTTGTTTATCATCTCTTGATATTGTTTTTCAGTTCATTGTCCTGTCTTTCTTCCCTACATGAAGAAGGAAGACGGGGTAGTAACTTGTGGGCTTGACTATTTTACGAAGGTTTTGGACTTCATCTTTGATTTTTGCTTCAGGAAGGCAACATATTTCCCTTGATCTCATATCTGGTCCGCAGACCGCTGGTTCCAAGAACTGAATGTCCTATCACCAACCCTTCCCTTTTCTTCTCCCTAGGGAAGTTTGGGCTACTTTATTTTTTGTCACAGGAACACCCGAAGATGCCACTTTTCTAGGCACATTTGATGATGCCTCTTTTTAGGTGGTTCCTTGCTGTCTTCCAGGGGTGGGCTATGAAATTGCTTGCTCAGCTCCAACGGGGCTAAATTAGAGTGCACTGGAATGGAAAGGACTAGATTAGGCGGCAGCAAGGGGATTGTTTTCAGTTACTGTATTTTGCCCCTGTGATTGATATATTTCCATCGATCCTCCTCATATCCAGGGTCATTTCTTTTATCAAATGGTGGTTGCTTATTATGTTCAATTTGGATGTAGCTTTCTTGCTAAGTTTGGAATTTCTCATTCAGCAGGTTTAACCAATAAATCAGAATAGAGCTAGAAGGGACCTTGGAGCTCTCTAGTCCAACCTTCTCATCAAACAGGAGACCCTGCACCATTTCAGACAGGTGGCAGTCTAGTCTCTTCTCAAAAGCCGCCAGCGTTGGAACACCCACAACTACTGAAGGAAAGAGGGTCCACTGGCTAATTGTCCTCATTGTTTCTCCTTAATTCCAAGTGGCTTCTTTCTTTGATTAGTTTTCATCCCTTGTTTCTCATCTTGCCTGCTGGTGCTTTGTGTAGTTTGTTTAGTTTAGTTCAGGGGTATCAAACTCGATTTCATTGAGTGCTGCATCAGGGTTGGGTTTGACCTCGGGGACCACAGTGGTGGTGACCAGGGAGGTTATGGCCAGCTCAACGTCACTCATGTTGTGGGCCCCTGTTGCAGCCCAAGTGCTCCGCCAGAGAAAACGGGCTCCCAAGTTCCATTTTATGCTGCAATGGCCTCCTGCAACCCTCTGCCAGCAAAAACAGAGCTCAGGAATGCTACATGCGCCCCTCTCAAGCTCTACTTTCACTGGGAGATGTATTGTGGGTCACTCCTTCACTATATACAGTGTACGATGGGAGGTTCAAAATTTTTCCTCATGGTGGCTAGAAAACAACCTGCACCTGAACATCAAGAAGACAAAGGAGATGGTGTTAGTTAGAAGAGAGAGGAACCTGCCCCACTTTACATCAAGGGATGCTGTGTGGAGAGAGTTTTCTCCTTTAAATTCCTGGGAGTCTACCTCAGCGAAGATCTTACCTGGAAAATCAACACAACCCAGGTGGCCAGAAAGGCCCAACAGAGACTCCATTTCCTTAGGGTTTTGTGAAAGAATAAAGTGGGACAATGACTGATGACTTCCTTTTACCGGTCCACAATAGAAAACGTCCTCACACATTGCATTACAGTGTGGTATGCTGGCTTGACAGCCATGGATAGAAAGACATTACAGAGGGTGGTGAGCACAGCACAAAACATCGTGGGCTGTTCCCTGATACCACTAGATGATATCGCTAGGGCTCACTACCTTAGAAAAGTGAGGAAAATTGTCAGGGACGGCTCACATCATGGTCAGCGCTTCTTCATTCTCCAACCATCGGGTAGGAGATGGAGAAGCATAGCCAGCTGCACCAACAGGTTGAAGAAGAGTTTCTACCCATGGGCTGTCAGACTTCTGAACGGAAAATAACTTCATGTCAACATAGTATGATAGACTTGCAGGGCCAGCATATTGTGCAACAAGGTCACATAGTGTAAAAAGATTGGGACTGGGTCAGGGACTCCTGTCCTCAATGGGAGTTGTTTTTGGGGGGTGTATGAAGGGAGGCTAAGCCACTCTCATTGTACACATGTTGTACTCTGACAATAAAGATAATAATAATAATAATTCCCAGGGCGGCCCTGGAGTCCAGATCTAAGCGTTTCATGGGACAGATAAGGGCCCCGGGCCTTGAGTTTGACATCCCTGGTTTAGTTAGTTTAGTTTAGTTTCAGGGTGGTTTGAGTTGTTTGTAGGCTCTTTATTTTTACTCTTCCTTGCTGTCATTAATGCTGATGTACAACAGTCATAATTGAGAAAAAAAGAAAGGTGGCATAAGTTTATTGGTTAAATGGAAATATTTCACATTGTACTTTAGCTGGTAAATAAACACAGATTATTTCCATTTCAACTGATCTTATCTAATGCAGCACCGGCAGGTCTACATTAAAAATGTACAAAGGAAAATGTTTCCTTATTGCAATTGTTGGTCAACCGAGAGGAACAACTGGGAAGAACAGAGAAGTGGTCTCACTCTATTCTTTTTTTAAAAATTTTTTTTTTATTAATTTTCAATAAACAAACACACAAACAAAACACAAAACATGAAAACATAAAACTTCTTTTTGGAAAGCGGCTTACATCTTTTTGTACAGACATAAATTCGAATTCATGCTCACTTGATATACCATTTCATATCTTATTTACTATTCTACATTTTCTATATAGCTTCTCCCCTCTTTTCACTCTCTTAATTCTGTTTTATTTATTTCATCTCCATTTAAATCATTATGCTTATATCTTTTGTCTGTTCTGTTTCAATTATCTATTATCTTTTCTCATTAACACAAAATTTCTCCTGTAATCACTGATTGAAGTATGACGCCTTTATATCTTTCCCCTAAGTTTAACACTTAATATAATATATAATTTTCATTCTGATTTTGCTTAGAACATTCTAAAGCTATGTACTATATTTTAAAGTAAGAAAGGAAAATAAGTTTATAATATAATTAAAACAATAATCCATAGCAAATTATCGTTAGGTCTTAAGCATTTTACACATTCCTTTTAATATTTTATCCCATTTTATAATCATATAATGTTCCAGTTTTCTAACATTATTTCAAATATAAATACAACAATACAATCTTATGTACTTTTGCAGAATCTCTTTTTTAAGTATATTTTTACCCATTATCTCTGAATAAATCCTGTTTCTTTACATCTTGTTTCAAACCTTTGTAACTTCTCTTCCCTTTTTCTCTTCTTTTCTTCTCCAATCTAACCTTTTTACCCCCTTGTCTCTTGATCTCCACCCTCTTAATCTCCACCCTCTTCTGTATTCCTCTTTTCTGTTGCTTTCTAACATTGTATCGATTTTTCACCTTATCTTTCCTTTTTTGGTTGTTCTTTTACGTCTTAAATTCTCCATTCTCTTTCCCTTCTTTCCCTTTTCTTCCCCAGCTGAAGTTGCTTGTTCATTAAAGATGGCTTCTTCTTCATCCCAATTCTCTTGTTCTTGTAGTTTCTGATAGGTAGAAATTGCCATTTCTAGGAAATGGAAAACGGATCCAGAAGAGCCCTTCCCTTCTTGTTCCTCTTCTTTTAGCTTTGTAAATTCCATTTTCAGTTCACCAACAAGTAATGCCATTGTAAAAAAAAAAATTAAAACATCCCAAATGTTTTTATTCTTTCAAATAATAATTTCCAAAAGTCCCAATGTCACCAGGTAATCCAAATACACACAGACTGTTTTATTTAGCACTTTCTTCTTTTTATACTTTCTCTTCTTGGGGTTACAGTTCAGTTGCAAAGTTCCAATTAAAATGTATCTTTTAGAAGTCTTGTTACAATTTTGCTCTAGTCTTATAAATTCCAAGCAGCCTCCTCCAGCAAAATCTTAATATTAATTTTTTTCCTCTCCCTTCCCACTTATAGCAAAGAAAGTTTTTTTTTCATATGTTCAGAAATCTTTATTGTCCCCTTGGCTTTAATTTTCAAATTTAATTACCTGCTGATGCCAAAATGGGTTTTTCTGATTTCTTGCTCATCTGCTACCACCGTAAGGAAGGGGAGTGAGAAAAACAAACTTTCCCTTTTCATTTTCAATCGCCGCTTTTTCCAGGTCTTTGGGAGCGATGTATCTTTAATGAAATTTAAGTTCCAGGGTATTTAAATGTTACTTGTTATCCCAGTCAGCCAAAAACTTTCACTTCTCAGCTTCCTCCTGCACATTCTTATCCGGATGAAAGCTTCTTTGTGGCGGCCATTGCTGACCACCGCTCCACCGCTTTTGGAAAAGGGAGTTTAGCCAACTGAGGAGGGGGTTTGCAATCCCCCCGCACCCCTGCCGGATCTCCCCTGTCTTCAGTTACCTCTATGGGGTAACTATAAACCCCAAATCTGACTGGATCGGGGGCACTCCAGCGGCGAGCGCAGCAGAAACCGTGCACAATCGCGGATTCCTGCCGCTCTCGAAGCCTTACAAACCGGAAGTCCACGTTATTCTGATCTAATGAAAATCGGGCACCTTTCTAGTGAAGGTATATGAAGAAAAATGTTAACTTCAGGAACTCAGTGAACAAGATAACAAAAAGAAAGCATTTGGATTTTCTTTTCACTATATACAGTGTACGATGGGAGGTTCAAAAATTTTCCTCATGGTGCCTAGAAAAAAACCTGCACCTGAACATCAAGAAGACAAAGGAGATGGTGTTAGACTTCCGGAAGAAGAGAGAGGAACCTGCCCCACTTTACATCAAGGGGGGCTGTGTGGAGAGAGTTTTCTCCTTTAAATTCCTGGGAGTCTACCTCAGTGAAGATCTTACCTGGAAAATCAACACAGCCCAGGTGGCCAGAAAGGCCCAACAGAGACTCCATTTCCTTAGGGTTTTGTGAAAGAATAAAGTGGAACAATGACTGATGACTTCCTTTTACCGGTCCACAATAGAAAGCGTCCTCACACATTGCATTACAGTGTGGTATGCTGGCTTGACACCCGCGGATAGAAAGACATTACAGAGGGTGGTGAGCACAGCACAAAACATCGTGGGCTGTTCCCTGATACCACTAGATGACCTCACTAGGGCTCGCTGCCTTAGAAGAGTGAGGAAAATTGTCAGGGATGACTCACATCCCGGTCAGCACTTCTTCATTCTCCAACCATCGGGTTTGAGATATAGAAGCATAGCCAGTTGCACCAACAGGTTGAAGAAGAGTTTCTACCCATGGGCTGTCAGACTTCTGAACGGAAAATAACTTCATGTCAACATAGTTTGAAAGACTTGCAGGGCCAGCATGTTGTGCAACAAGGTCACATAGTGTAAAAAGATTGGGACTGGGTGAGGGACTTCTGTCCTCAATGGGAGTTGTTTTGGGCGGGTGCACGAAGGGAGGCTAAGCCAATCTCATTGTACACATGTTGTACTCTGACAATAAAGATAATAATAATAATAATTCCCAGGGCGGCCCTAGAGTCCAGATCTAAGCATTTCATGGGACAGATCAGGGCCCCGGCCTTGAGTTTGACATCCCTGGTTTAGTTAGTTTAGTTTAGTTTCAGAGTGGTTTGAGTTGTTTGTAGGCTCTTTATTTTTACTCTTCCTTGCTGTCCTTATTGCTGATGTACAACAGTCATAATTGAGAAAAAAAGAAAGGTGGCATAAGTTTATTGGTTAAATGGAAATATTTCACATTGTACTTTAGCTGGTCAATAAACACAGATTATTTCCATTTCAACTGATCTTATCTAATGCAGCACCGGCAGGTCTACATTAAAAATGTACAAAGGAAAATGTTTCCTTATTGCAATTGTTGGTCAACCGAGAGGAACAACTGGGAAGAACAGAGAAGTGGTCTCACTCTATTCTTTTTAATGAAAATTTTTTTAGTGAAGGGATATGAAGAAAAATGTTAAATTCAGGAACTCAGTGAACAAGGTGACAAAAAGAAAGCATTCGGATTTTCTTTCCAGAACCTAAATCTTCAGAGTTGCCACAGATGCTCATCTTGTTTCCTAAAGGCTTTTTTCTTTGCCTCTGATCTGTATGATTAGTGAGCCATGAAGCATTTCTGGAAGATGAGGATCCTAAAGGAACAACACAAGCGTATAAAGAACACCCAGAACTCAACCATTCAAGCAGGGTATTCTCTTCCCTGAACACCTTGGCCATGAACCTCAGCTTATCCAAGGGATTTGAGAAAGCTTACACTCCCCAGAAATAGCTATACTGACTCACAATTTGCTTCTCTAGTGATTTTTGCAAATGGGTCAAGGAGCAATTTCAAGAATAGACACAATCCTTTCCCAACTGCTCCTTTGCCTGTTCCCCCATAAGGAGAAGCCACCTGATGCTTGGCCTAAAGAAGTGGTGCAGTGTCCTAGAAGTGGAGCTCCCATTTTCACAATCAGGAGGCTGTGAGTTCAGATCCTAGCTAGAGGCAGATGTTTCAAATCTGGGCACCATTAGAACATATCTGCTTTTGTAATCTACTTTTTAAGTACAGGAAGGGCATCCAGCCAGTAAACACTCAGCTCCATTCAGATGCTTGATTCTACCTCACAAAGAATTATGGGGTCATTAAAAGAAGATGATCTCTTTTCTTGCAATCTAACCTTTTTACTCCATGATGGCCACCCATTCCTCTTTTCTGTTGCTTTCTAACATTGTATCGATTTTTCACCTTATCTTTCCTTTTTTGGTTGTTCTTTTACGTCTTAAATTCTCCATTCTCTTTCCCTTCTTTCCCTTTTCTTCCCCAGCTGAAGTTGCTTGTTCATTAAAGATGGCTTCTTCTTCATCCCAATTCTCTTGTTCTTGTAGTTTCTGATAGGTAGAAATTGCCATTTCTAGGAAATGGAAAACGGATCCAGAAGAGCCCTTCCCTTCTTGTTCCTCTTCTTTTAGCTTTGTAAATTCCATTTTCAGTTCACCAACAAGTAATGCCATTGTAAAAAAAAATTTAAAACATCCCAAATGTTTTTATTCTTTCAAATAATAATTTCCAAAAGTCCCAATGTCACCAGGTAATCCAAATACACACAGACTGTTTTATTTAGCACTTTCTTCTTTTTATACTTTCTCTTCTTGGGGTTACAGTTCAGTTGCAAAGTTCCAATTAAAATGTATCTTTTAGAAGTCTTGTTACAATTTTGCTCTAGTCTTATAAATTCCAAGCAGCCTCCTCCAGCAAAATCTTAATATTAATTTTTTTCCTCTCCCTTCCCACTTATAGCAAAGAAAGTTTTTTTTTCATATGTTCAGAAATCTTTATTGTCCCCTTGGCTTTAATTTTCAAATTTAATTACCTGCTGATGCCAAAATGGGTTTTTCTGATTTCTTGCTCATCTGCTACCACCGTAAGGAAGGGGAGTGAGAAAAAACAAACTTTCCCTTTTCATTTTCAATCGCCGCTTTTTCCAGGTCTTTGGGAGCGATGTATCTTTAATGAAATTTAAGTTCCAGGGTATTTAAATGTTACTTGTTATCCCAGTCAGCCAAAAACTTTCACTTCTCAGCTTCCTCCTGCACATTCTTATCCGGATGAAAGCTTCTTTGTGGCGGCCATTGCTGACCACCGCTCCACCGCTTTTGGAAAAGGGAGTTTAGCCAACTGAGGAGGGGGTTTGCAATCCCCCCGCACCCCTGCCGGATCTCCCCTGTCTTCAGTTACCTCTATGGGGTAACTATAAACCCCAAATCTGACTGGATCGGGGCACTCCAGCGGCGAGCGCAGCAGAAACCGGCACAATCGCGGATTCCTGCCGCTCTCGAAGCCTTACAAACCGGAAGTCCACGTTATTCTGATCTAATGAAAATCGGGCACCTTTCTAGTGAAGGTATATGAAGAAAAATGTTAACTTCAGGAACTCAGTGAACAAGATAACAAAAAGAAAGCATTTGGATTTTCTTTTCACTATATACAGTGTACGATGGGAGGTTCAAAAATTTTCCTCATGGTGCCTGAGAAAAACCTGCACCTGAACATCAAGAAGACAAAGGAGATGGTGTTAGACTTCCGGAAGAAGAGAGAGGAACCTGCCCCACTTTACATCAAGGGGGCTGTGTGGAGAGAGTTTTCTCCTTTAAATTCCTGGGAGTCTACCTCAGTGAAGATCTTACCTGGAAAATCAACACAGCCCAGGTGGCCAGAAAGGCCCAACAGAGACTCCATTTCCTTAGGGTTTTCTGAAAGAATAAAGTGGAACAATGACTGATGACTTCCTTTTACCGGTCCACAATAGAAAGCATCCTCACACATTGCATTACAGTGTGGTATGCTGGCTTGACAGCCACGGATAGAAAGACATTACAGAGGGTGGTGAGCACAGCACAAAACATCGTGGGCTGTTCCCTGATACCACTAGATGACCTCTCTAGGCCTCGCTGCCTTAGAAGAGTGAGGAAAATTGTCAGGGATGACTCACATCCCGGTCAGCACTTCTTCATTCTCCAACCATCGGGTTTGAGATATAGAAGCATAGCCAGTTGCACCAACAGGTTGAAGAAGAGTTTCTACCCATGGGCTGTCAGACTTCTGAACGGAAAATAACTTCATGTCAACATAGTTTGAAAGACTTGCAGGGCACAGCATGTTGTGCAACAAGGTCACATAGTGTAAAAAGATTGGGACTGGGATAGGGACTCCTGTCCTCAATGGGAGTTGTTTTGGGCGGGTGCACGAAGGGAGGCTAAGCCAATCTCATTGTACACATGTTGTACTCTGACAATAAAGATAATAATAATAATAATTCCCAGGGCGGCCCTAGAGTCCAGATCTAAGCATTTCATGGGACAGATCAGGGCCCCGGGCCTTGAGTTTGACATCCCTGGTTTAGTTAGTTTAGTTTAGTTTCAGAGTGGTTTGAGTTGTTTCTAGGCTCTTTATTTTTACTCTTCCTTGCTGTCCTTATTGCTGACGTACAACAGTCATAATTGAGAAAAAAAGAAAGGTGGCCTAAGTTTATTGGTTAAATGGAAATATTTCACATTGTACTTTAGCTGGTCAATAAACACAGATTATTTCAATTTCAACTGATCTTATCTAATGCAGCACCGGCAGGTCTACATTAAAAATGTACAAAGGAAAATGTTTCCGTATTGCAATTGTTGGTCAACCGAGAGGAACAACTGGGAAGAACGGAGAAGTGGTCTCACTCTATTCTTATCTAATGAAAATCGGGCACCTTTCTAGTGAAGGGATATGAAGAAAAATGTTAAATTCAGGAACTCAGTGAACAAGGTGACAAAAAGAAAGCATTCGGATTTTCTTTCCAGAACCTAAATCTTCAGAGTTGCCACAGATGCTCATCTTGTTTCCTAAAGGCTTTTTTTTTGCCTCTGATCTGTATGATTAGTGAGCCATGAAGCATTTCTGGAAGATGAGGATCCTAAAGGAACAACACAAGCGTATAAAGAACACCCAGAACTCAACCATTCAAGCAGGGGATTCTCTTCCCTGAACACCTTGGCCATGAACCTCAGCTTATCCAAGGGATTTGAGAAAGCTTACACTCCCCAGAAATAGCTATACTGACTCACAATTTGCTTCTCTAGTGATTTTTGCAAATGGGTCAAGGAGCAATTTCAAGAATAGACACAATCCTTTCCCAACTGCTCCTTTGCCCGTTTCCCCCATAAGGAGAAGCCACCTGATGCTTGGCCTATAGAAGTCGTGCGGTGGCCTAGAAGTGGAGCTCTCGCCTCACAATCAGGAGGCTGTGAGTTCGATCCTAGGTAGAGGCAGATGTTTCTCTCTCTGGGCACCATTAGAACATATCTGCTGAATGTAACTCTACATTGGCGACAGGAAGGGCATCCAGCCAGTAAACACTCAGCTCCATTCGGATGCTCAGATTCTACCTCACAAAGAATTACGGGGTCATTAAAAGAAGATGATCTCCTGCTCGTACTATGATGGCCACCCATCAATGGAGCAACAAAGCCATCTGTAGAGCAAACTACACCACTACCCAAGGCCTCCACAAGCTGCAAAGATGAGATGCTGCCTCCACTGGGTTATTCAGATGCTGTAAGAATGCCTATCATGGACCTTCTCCCATACCACCCGAGGTAACTGTTCCGTAATAGCAGGCTTGAAAGCCTGCGTTCCTATTGGTCCGGAAAAGCCGGGCCCTGATTGGACGATATGGTACTCTCTGATTGGCTCATATAGAGCTTGCCGCGATTGGCTAATACCAAGCGCGGCAAGCTCAAAAACCTGTCATTGGCTGCCTAGCCGGGGCCAGCTCTATAAAAAGAGCAGCCTCGGCTAGGGGTTTTTGGTCTCAGTATCTGGTTGCTTAATAAAGAGCTGTTGTTCACTACCAAGTGTCTCATCTCTCCTTGGGACCCACCGCCCAGACTTAACACTGGCGACGAGGATGGGATACTGAGACAACAGAGCTTACCAGCACATGGCAGACAGCACAAAGACGACCCAAAAAATGGCCAGCAGCGCTGTGCCACCAAACCATTCAATCCGGCCAGCGAGGACTGGGAGTCCTACATTGATCGTTTCCAAATGTTCTTGGAATCGAACAACCTGAAAGACGCCACCAGCAGCAAGAAGCGAGCAGTCTTTCTGACACACTGTGGACCCGCTGTTTTTAAAATGGCCAAGGCGCTTGCGAAGCCTGCTGATGTCAAGACTATGGACTGGGACAACCTAGCTCCCATCCTCCGAAATCACTACGCCCCGGCTTTACCGACCCTTATCAAAAGGCATGACTTTTACCAGCGTGATCAGCGCGAGGGTGAGAGCATCGGTGAGTTCGTAGCCGACCTGAGAGACCTAGGGGGCTTGTGCGGGTTCGCTAACCTAGCCGAGGCCATGCGAGACCGGGTCGTCCTCAGCCTAAAAGATCCAGCACTCCAAAGCAGGTTGATGGCAAAGGGCGATATATCCCTCGCCGACGCCATAGCCGAAGCCACAGCAGCCGAAGCTACACGTAAGTCAGCAGCACGAATGCGGCATTCGAACGGAACCGACCGCAAATCCACCAGCGAGCCGGCCACAACACCAGAGAAACTCGCAGCCTCTACCCACCATGGCGACATCAAGTCCCCCTCTGACAGCGAAGAGGAAGAAGTTCACAGACTTCAGTCTGAGCGCGAGCGGCGAGACCGGTGGGGTTGCAATTTGAGGTACCAATGCGCCGGCTGCGGAGGGGATCACCCACATTCCGAATGTAAGTTCCTGGACGCTGTTTGCCGTTTTTGTGAGAAACGAGGGCATATTGCTAAAGTATGCCGCAACAAAAGAAACTTCAGCCCTCGACGCCACGGAAACAGCCCGAGAAGGCAAGATGGCAACCCTACCAAAAATTGGGACTGTTTGACTGACAACCGATGGAGCCGGGACAACAGAACCAAGAAATTCAGCGAGGCACCACGAAGAGAGGAAACGCACCAAACAGTCATTATCGGCCACGCTTCACCAATCGACGCACGAAAAATCCTTGTGGAGGTCGGTATCGAAAACCAACCATGCACCATGGAGGTAGATTCTGGCTCCTACCTCTCTATGGTCTCCTGGCAGACCATTAAGTGCATAATACCCAGCATACGCCGACAAGAACTGAGTGACCAGAAATTGATTTTGAAAGATTATCAAGGGAACCACATCCCAGTAGCAGGCGTAGGACATTTCAAAATCTCATACAAAGACTGTACCAACGTCTTACCGCTCACGATCGTCGATAAAGACCACCCCAGTCTACTAGGGTTGCAGTGGTTCGCACCGTTGGAGATCGAGATGGCAGGCATCAACCACACAGAGGATGAAGACTGGGAAGCAACGCTCATTCGGGACTTCCAAGAAGTTTTCAGCAACACCCTAGGCAAGTACAAGGGGTCCCCAATCTCCTTTAATCTTAGCCCTGACATCGCTCCCATCCGCCTCAAACCACGCCGAGTGCCTTTTGCACTCAAGCCTAAAATAGACGAACAATTAGACAAACTAATAGCGCAAGGCGTATTAGAACCCATTCATCATGCCCACTGGGAAACACCAATTGTCACCCCCATCAAACCTGATGGCTCCCTGAGAATTTGTGGTGACTACAAGGCCCCTCTCAACCATGCATTACAGCAGAGTGCCTACCCGGTACCGGTCGTCCAACATCTCCTACACTCACTGGAGGGTGGCAGAATCTTTGCGAAGCTCGACCTGGCTCAGACTTATCAACAACTGTCGGTCAATGCTGAAACTGCCGAGGCTCAAACAATCGTAACGCATCGAGGGGCCTTTAAATGCAACCGGCTCCAGTTTGGAGTCAGCGTCGCACCAGGGGTTTTCCAAAGCCTAATGGAAAGACTGCTACAAGGAATTAAAGGAGTCGTACCCTATTTCGACGACATCTTAGTAGCAGCCCCCAACAAACAAGAATTGGAAAAAAGACTGAGAGCAGTGCTACAAAAATTTAAAGACTCTGGCCTCAAGGTAAAGAAAGAAAAGTGCCAGTTATGTACTGAAAGGGTTGAATTCCTTGGATACCTCCTTGATGAACAAGGAATTCACCCTACCAACAAGAAATTAAGGGCCATCAAAGAAGCCCCCAGACCAAAAAGCAAAACAGACCTCCAAGCATTCCTTGGACTCATTAATTTCTATAATATCTTCCTACCCCAGAAAGCCACTGTCGCGGAGCCTCAGCATAGACTCCTGGATAAAAAGGCACCCTGGATTTGGGGACGGCGAGAGGAACGCGCATTTCAACAGATAAAAGAGCTTCTGACTTCCGACGCAGTCCTCATGCAATACAACGAGACTTTACCACTGACGGTTACTTGTGATGCCTCACCCTTTGGCGTGGGAGCAATCCTAAGCCACACATTGCCCAATGGAACAGAGGCTCCCGTTGCATTTTTCTCAAGAACCCTGTCCAAATCAGAGCGGAACTACAGTCAGCTGGATAAAGAAGCCCTCGCCATCATCTCCGCAGTCAAAAGATTCCACGAGTACATTTATGGTAGGACATTTTCAATTATTACCGACCATAAACCCCTACTCGGCATTCTGGCTGGTAACAAACCCACTCCACACATCCTGTCACCTGGAATGACAAGATGGTCTGAATTTCTTGCCGCTTATAATTATCAATTAATACATCGACCTGGCAAATCTATCTTGCACGCCGATGCTTTAAGCTGATCCCCCCTGCCAGACGTGCAAGATGACCCAGCACCCACATTATCAATTTTGCAAATTGAAACTGCAGCCATGTCACAATTGACCGCACAAGACATTGCCCACAAAACACGATGCGTCAGACGATTGGCGCGAGTTCTCAGCTGGATAGAAAGGGGTTGGCCAGAAAGTGGGACAAACGAACTCTTTAAACCATTTAAAAACCGGCAAACTAAACTCTTTTCCCAAAGAGGATGTATACTGTGGGAAGACCGGGTAGTCATACCAGAAACGCTACAAAAAACAGTTTTAAACATGCTGCATGATGGGCACCCAGGCATCGTACGCATGAAAGCCCTGGCCAGAAGCTATGCTTGGTGGCCAAGCATGGACAAGCAAATTGAAACCTGGGTCGCCGCCTGTAACAGATGCCAAGAGACTCGCTCGGCTCCCCCAAAAGCCCCACTGTTAGAATGGGAGACCCCCAGAGGCCCAATGGTCACGCATCCATATTGACTTCGCTGGGCCAACAAAAGGGCATACCTTCTTGATTACCGTTGATGCTTACTCCAATTGGTTCGAAGTAAACAAAATGAAAACCACCACCACGGAAGCCATCATAAAAAAGTTAAACAAACTCTTTGCCACGCACGGTCTACCTGATGTCTTAGTATCAGACAACGGACCTCAGTTTACCGCATTAGCATTTGAGCAATACTTGGCAGTCCGTGCCATCCGACATTCATTGACATCGCCCGTTCACCTGGCAGCGAATGGTAGGGCTGAAAGCATGGTTCAATTCACAAAAAAGACTATTCAAAGAATTGAACATGGCGACATCCACGAGAAAATCACCAAAATGCTTCTGATCCAACACATCACGCCCAACACCAACAAGAGCCCAGCTGAGCTACTCATGGGCAGAAGAATCCGGTCACCCCTAGATCATCTGCACCCTGCTTACACACCAGAGAAACCCCCGGGATCCTCTAGTAAAAACCGCGCCTTCAAGGTAGGAGACACTGTTTTTGCCAAAAACTTTACTGGGGACCCACTATGGCTTCCTGCGAAAATAACCCAGATCACCGGCCCTCGTTCCTACCGACTTCAGACCACGGATGGGAGGTCTTGGAAACGTCACATTGACCAGCTAAGGTCCAGGCTGGCCATTTCTCTCCTCACAGACTCTACCCAAGAAACCAGAGGGGGGGGGAATCCTCAAATTCTGAACAAGAACCGGCTTCTGCACAAGCAGAACACCCCCCACACACGTTAAACAAAAATCAAACATTTAACCAACAAGACTTACCAGCTGACAGGGAACCGTGGATGACGGGTACTTCGCCTGGAAGCAGCAGCCGGACAAGCTCTACCAGCCCGGAGAATCCAGGCGGGAGCTGCAGAGCGAACAACTCAACCGACCCGGATGCACCAGGTGGGAGTCGCAGCTATAGGCCCGGCTCACCCTTCCAGGCGGTTCCTGCGAGAAGCTTGGGAGTGACGCGGAGCCCGTCCGAACCTGACGATGACCAAAGACATTGTGATCTGCGCAAGTCAAATAGAAAGGTCCGAAGACCCGCCTACTTGCGTGACTACGTTTCCCCACCCTTTGGAGGGAACCAAGAGGGGACGGGTGTTCGGTACTAGCAGGCTTGAAAGCCTGCGTTCCTATTGGTCCGGAAAAGCCAGGCCCTGATTGGACGATATGGTACTCTCTGATTGGCTCATATAGAGCTTGCCGCGATTGGCTAATACCAAGCGCGGCAAGCTCAAAAACCTGTCATTGGCTGCCTAGCCGGGGCCAGCTCTATAAAAAGAGCAGCCTCGGCTAGGGGTTTTTGGTCTCAGTATCTGGTTGCTTAATAAAGAGCTGTTGTTCACTACCAAGAGTCTCGTCTCTCCTTGTGACCCACCGCCCAGACTTAACAGTAACAAGTTCCTGGTCAACAGCCTTCAACGCTTCTACTGCAATCGATGGCATCTGAAGTCACTACAGTCCTGCAAGACATGATGTCTAGTGCTCCTCGCCTATATTGACTCCCTGCTGCAGATCTCCTGACCTGGCGCTACCCCTTGCAAATGACTTACTTCAACCGAGCTACTTGTGGCCTCCTGAACATCTGCCCTGCTCTCCAGTGGTATTCCTGTCAATGATAGAGTACAGACAGATCTCCACTCTTATGTTCTTGGCTGGGGTCTTATCCCTCCTTTATGAAAAAGGTTTTTTGCAGGCGAGTTTTTATCTGAGCGAACCCAGGTGGGCAGCAATCCTTGCTTCTTAGCTGATCCTCTGCATTTGAAAAGAGGATGACCTTTTTCAAAAGGACCATGTGAGCCTTGGACTGGTTCTAGATTCCTCAACATCAGCCGGTGAAGCGGCATAAAACTCTAAGTGTTATAGCTATTTGTAATGACCCAAGGAAGCGAAGAAACCTAATACTCCTTCCTCCCATTTTCCCCACAGCAACAACCCTGTGAGGTAGGATGGGCAGAGAGAGGGTGAATAGTCCAAAGTTGCTAAGTTGCCTTTTATGCCTAAAGTGGGACTAGAACTCACTGTCTCCTGGTGTTCGGCCCAGAGTCACCCAGGTGGCTTTCATGACTAAGGTGGGACTGGAACTCAGGTTTCCTATTTCTAGACCATTTGATCTTTCTAGGGAAATTTTTACAGTTGACCTTAGTGTGAAAAGATCTATCATCTAATATGTAATAAGGTTAGAAGATCAGAAAAATAAATATCAAAGTAATATTTATATATATATATATATATACTCGAATACAGTTCATCAGTCTGGAACCCACATTACGTATCTGATATTAGCACAATTGAGAAAGTCCAGAAATATTTCACAAGAAGAGTTCTCCACTCCTCTACTCGCTGTAGAATACCTTATGCCACCAGACTTGAAATTCTAGAACTAGAAAACCTTGAATTACGCCGTCTTCGGTCTGACTTAAACATGGTATATAAAATCATACATTGCAATGTCCTACCTGTCAATGAATACTTCAGCTTCAACCATAACAACACAAGAGCACACAATAGATACAAACTCAAAGTTAACCGCACCAAACTTGATTGCAGGAAATACGACTTCAGCAATAGAGTGGTCAATGTCTGGAATACTCTACCCGACTCTGTAGTTTCTTCCCCAAACCCCAAAAACTTTAACCTTAGACTGTCTACTATTGACCTCACCCCTTTCCTAAGAGGTCTGTAGGGGGCGTGCATAAGCGCACCAATGTGCCTACCGTCTCTGTCCTATTGTTTCTCTTATTCTTTTATTTTTCTTATATGTACCCATTTCATGTATTCACAACTATGTATACACTTATACTTATTATCTTGTAAACAATTGGCAAATCAAATAAATAAATAAATAAATAAATAAATAAATAAATAAATAAATAAATAAATAAATAAATAAATAAATATATGTTATATCTTTCATCCAGCATACACCAGGACATGCTACAAAACAGTTCCTTATAGATCTGAGCCTTGTGCATCTGGGCAGGACCTATGCTATACAAAGAGTTGGTGTGATCGTTTTTGTAAGTACAGTTCTTGTCTTCACTCCCAGTTTTTTTTCTTCTTGATCCCAGACTAGAGCTCCCAAATGCACCTGAGAACTGGAGGTCACCTAGGACCTGTCTGTGCCCTGCCAGGGTTCCCCTCAGGTCACATCCTGTTGCCGGACACCCTAAGCAATGCAAGGAAAGGGGGGTCTTGGACTGGGGTGCCCCCTCTTTCTCAGCAACAGCCCAGACGGGAGGGGGAAACCTTCTTTAGAGAAAGGGGGAGGGAAATGCTGGGAGAGCTGCGGGTTTGTTCAGGAATTGAGGGAAATCGGATGAAGCCATGAAACATCCAAGAAAGGTGCCATTGCCCCCTCAGTCATGTCGAAACACGGAACTTTCCCAGAAATCTCTTCTTCATTCATTTACTCCTGAGTTTTGAGTAGAGGAGGAAGGAGGTCTGCCTTCCTCATGGGACGGGATGCATGAATGTGTTCAGTGTGGGTTTACCAGTTTGTTCAGCAACAGCCACAGGTCTGTTCTTTGCTATTTTTTAAACAATCATTCTGCTTTGTAGGTTCCATCAGAGGAAAGATAATCGAACTGGGATGTGCTGCTACTTGCCCTCCAGCGGAGCCAAAAAAGGATGTTACCTGTTGCTCAACAGACAATTGCAACCCAGTTGCGAACTGGACACCTCGTTGAGTGTTGCTCTCATCCATCATGGACCATCCTTGAAAATTTATGCTTCTGGCCTTTACCACCACATGGTCCATCATCCCCCTCTCCCCTGTTGTCTTTGACACCTCAACATCTTTCCCTTTTCTCTCGTTCTGTAAGTTTCCTTCTGCTAGTTCTGTAGTTTGAGAATCAAATAAAACTCAGCATTCAATTCAAGTGTTTTGATTTTTTAATCCCCCCCTCAAAACATCCCTTTCACGAAACCCACAGGTAAAGAGTTTTTCTCCAGGTTTCAGCAGGCAGCGATGCTGGGATGAGCAGGATTAGGTCCAATCCCTGTTGAATCATGGCTTGGATTGCCTAACGGGTAATAATCTCACATTCAGACAGGGTAAAGAAAGAGGAGAAACCCACAACTGAGTCTTTCCTCAGTAAAACCTTCCACTTCAAAGCCTCCCTTTCTTCTCTCTGGGGAAAGCTGAGGGGAAGAGGAAGATGCCTTGAAAGAGAGGAGGGGGATTTGGGGGGAAGGATGGCAGGCCTCTTCTCCATTTCGCCTACCTGAAAGAAGGAACATCTTGATTCAGCAGTTGACTCTGCAGGCTCTTCTCAAGCTTTCTCAATCCTGAGTTCAGGTTTTGGTGGTTAGACCTGGACATCGGGGCTTCACTGGCCTGATCTTCACTCACTGCATTGGGTAGACTACGCCAAAGCGACACAAGTAGACCGGGATGGGCCGGATCTAACCCCATCGCGGGCTTTGAGTTTGACACCCCTGGACTACAATGATGTGGTCCTTCCGCAAAAAAACATATTGGACTCAAAAACATACTTAGTTAGAATAAGTGATTAAACAACATAGAGGTTTGAAACCAGAGATATTTTTGGTGGGTATATTACCAGATCAGTATGACAAAGGGAAAACATATTTAATTTTACATACGTATGAATGGGAGCAAGAATTGTGTTTGCACAGCAATGGAAAAGCGAAAAGATCCCTACAGAGAAAATGTTATGTAAAAAATATTAGAATGTGCTGAGATGGACAGATTATCAATTAAAATAAAAGACAAGGAAGAAACAGAATACTTTTTAATATGGGACTTGTTTTACCAATGGCTAACTAACAGGAATAGAGGTTACAAACCAAAAAGATTTTAAAAAATAATATATTTTTTTCATTTTGATAACTTTTCAAAATAGATAAACTAATTGTATTATCACTTTGTGATTAATATTGATACGATTATTATTATGATTTATGTTGATTACCATTGTATTTGTAGTTAAAACTAATTATGTCCAGACAACACGCTGTTCACATTCATATGGAATATTTTATCTGTATATATAGAAGCAATATACCACTGAGACATCATCACGAAATCTCCAGGACTGTAAAGCCTACAAACTTGAAATTTGGCACGTTTGTTCCTCTTGGCTTCTAGGTGCTCAATAAGAAAGGATTTTTTGAAATGACCATCAGAGTATTAGTATTTCTTAATAGAGAAATTAACACGCTCTGATGCTAAGGAGTTCTACTCCCCCTCCTCACCTGAAAAGATCTCTGTTCCTACTGCCAGTTGCCTCACATTCCGTTACCTGCTTAGTAACACCACAGCCATTTGCACCACTCACGTGACCCGAGGACAGAGACAAACCTCCAAGCTGCCTCAATGACTCTATAAAGGGATGCAAACTGCACTTCCAAACAGGAAGCTACTTTGGCATGAAAGGTTGTAGTGTTTTTATTACCCACCAGCCAATCAGAGCTGAAGAAGCTCCTTGGATGAAAAGCAAAAGATCTTCATAGAAAAACTACATCGTCCAGTTGTCTCTTGAAAGAAAAAAACCTGGGACAACAGTGGGAGAATTGTAATATATTGCATTGCATTGCGTTGCGTTGCGTTGTATTGTATTGTAGATAACAGGTAATCAGAGTTGGAAGGGACCTTATAAGTCATCTAGTCCAACCCTCCGCCCAAGCAGGAGACCTTACATCATTTCTGACAAATGGCAGTCCAATCTCTTCCTGAAAATATCAAGTGATGGCACTCCCACAACTTCCGAAGGCAACTTCTGTTCCATTGGTTGATTGCTCTCACTGTCAGAAAGTTATTCCTAATTTCCAGGTTAAATCTCTACTTTTTCAGTTTCCATCCACTATTCCTTGTCTGGCCTACAGGTGCATTTCAAAATAGCTTGACCGCTTCCTCTCTGTGGTAGCCTGTCAAATACTGGAAGACTGCTATCATGTCTCCCCTGGTCCTTCTCTCCACTAAACTAGTCAGGCCCAGTTCCTGTAACCATTCTTCATATGTAGGACACCAAGTTGCTCTGGAATTCTGTGAGATCTACATTCAGGGCACCATCAAATCGCAGGGAAGCTGTGATGTTTTTTGGTCTCCAATCCCCTGTACTTTTTCTAGAGTCTCAACATCTTTTTTATAATGTGGTGAACAAAACTGGATGCAGTACTCTAGGAGTGGTCTTACTAAGGCTTTATAGAGTGGTATTAGTACCTCACTTGATCTCGATTGAATCCCTCTGTTAATGCAATTTAGGATTGCATTAGCTATTTTGGCTGCTGCTGCACACTGCTGGCTCATGTTTAGCTGGTTGTCTACTAAGACTCCAAGATCCCTCTCACAGTTACTGCTATTGAGCCTGTTTTCACCCAGTCTATATGTGTACTTTTGGTTTTTCTTGCATAAGTGTAGGACTTTCCTTTTCTCTACATTGAATTTCATTTTGTTAGATATGGCTCAGTGTTGTAGTCTGTCAAGATCCACCTGGATCTTGAGCCTATCTTCTAAGGTGTTTGGTATTCCTGCCAGTTTAGTATCATCTGCAAATTCGGTAAATTCCCCTTCTGTTCCTTCATCTAAGTCGTTAATGAAGATATTGTATTGTATTGTAATGTATAGATAGATAAGTAGCTAGCTGGATGGATGGATGGATGGATGGATGGGATGGATGGACGGATGGACAGACAGATGGACGGACGGACAGACAGACAGACAGACAGACAGAAAGACAGACAAACAGACAGACAGACAGATACATAGATCGATAATAGACAGTAGAAAAGAAAGTAAAGGAAGACGGGAAGGGAAAGGAGGAAAGGAAAGGAAGGGGAAGGAAAGGAGGAGAGGAAAGTAAAAGAGGAAAGAAGAAAGGGGAAGGAGGAAAGGAAAGGAGGAAGGGGAGGGAAAGGAGAAAAGAAGAAATGGAAAAGAAAGGAAAGGAGGAAAGAAGGAAAGGAAAGGAGGAAAGAAAAGCAGGAAAAGAGGAAAGGAAAGGTGGAAAGGAATGGAATGGAAAGGGGAAGGGAAACAAAATGAAAGGAAACCCTTATGTGTTTCAATCACTGACCACCACTGAGCCAACAGATTGTGGACCGAATTTCTCCTGCATAGCCCGATCACATAGTTTCATTGTGAAGCACGGCTATCCAGCTAGTGTCCTATAAAAAGAAAATGTATTAATAAAACGTATATTTTTTTTTTAAATGATGTAGTCCTTCTTCGTGTTTGTGTGTATGTTTTTGGGTGTGTATGTGTGAGAGAGCGCATTTCTGTGTGTGGAAACAAGAAGCATTACAGCTCAGAGAATATAAGAGACAGAGGAAGAGACTTGGGATAATCTCTCCCTGAAATCTCCCAGGATATATCCGCTAGGAGGAGGGAAGGAAGGTTTCCATCTGGCAGGATCCTTCGTGTTGTGTGTTTGCAAATATATAACTGAGCTCTGGCTGACTTGCTCTTGTCCGTCCTTAGCTTTAGCCTGAAAACTGAAAGCTCCTCCAGTCATCTTATGACTGTGTGGCAAAACCATTACAAAGGAGTGATCTTGAAAAGAGGGATGGAGGTGACAATACTTCAGAAAATCTTGCAAGATTGAACTGTTCTATGGGTTGGGCACCATGGCAGAAAGGTCCAGTCTCCGGGGTCCCACCAGATATGCTGCATCACCTGTAAAGTCATGAAATCAATTATTAACCAATCCATTATCCTCCACTTACAGACAAACAACCTACTCTCCAATAAACAATTTGGTTTCAGGAAAAAACTATCCTGTAATCTGCAACTCTTACACTGCAAAAACATATGGACTACACAAATCGATCAGGGCAAAGCAATAGACGCAATCTACATAGACTTCTGTAAAGCCTTTGATTCAGTGGTACACGACAAACTACGCCTAAAACTAAAATCTTATGGTACCTCTGGACAACTGCATAACTCGATAGAAGCATTCCTGTCAAACAGACAACAAATCGTCAAAATTGGGAGTGTCCTATCAAATTCTGTATCTGTCAATAGTGGTGTCCCCCAAGGCAGTGTTCTAGGACCAACTCTCTTCATACTCTACATAAATGACCTCATATGATCATATTAAGAGCAACTGCGTTCTTTTCGCTGATGATGTAAAGCTGTTCAATACAGCTACCCTTCAAAAAGATCTTGACTATGTATCAGAATGGTCAAACAAATGGCAACTTCAAATCTCAACAAATAAATGCTCTGTCTTACATATTGGCAAAAAAATATCAGAAAATAAAATACAAGCTGAATAATCAAGACCTTGTTGATGATCCAAGCTCTGTAAAGGACCTTGGAATACTCATCTCTAATGATCTAAGTGCTAGAGCCCACTTGTAACTACATAACCAAAAAGGCATTAAGAGTTGTTAACCTAATCCTACGTAGCTTTTTCTCTGGTAATATCACACTACTAACTAGAGTATACAAAACATTTGCTAGACCAATACTTGAATACAGCTCATCAGTCTGGAACCCACATTACGTATCTGATATTAGCACAATTGAGAAAGTCCAGAAATGTTTCACAAGAAGAGTTCTCCACTCCTCTACTCGTTGTAGAATACCTTACGCCACCAGACTTGAAATTCTAGAACTAGAAAACCTTGAATTACACCGTCTTCAGTCTGATCTAAGCATAGTATATAAAATCATACATTGCAATGTCCAACCTGTCAGTGAATACTTCAGCTTCAACCATAACAACACAAGAGCACACAATAGATACAAACTCAAAGTTAACCGCACCAAACTTGATTGCAGGAAATACGACTTCAGCAACAGAGTGGTCAATGCCTGGAATACTCTACCTGACTCTGTGGTTTCTTCCCCAAACCCCCAAAAACTTTAACCTTAGACTGTCTACTATTGACCCCTTTCCTAAGAGGTCTGTAGGGGACGTGCATAAGCGCACCAACGTGCCTACCGTCCCTGTCCTATTGTTTCTTTTATTTTTCTTATATGTACCCATTTCATGTATTCATAACTATGTTTATACTTATACCTATTATCTTGTAAACAATTGACAAATCAAATAAATAAATAAATAAATAAAATTCGTTCTGCTAACTAGCACAGCCATGTGGCTTCCCAGCCAGAGGGAGAGAGTTCTCCCAGCCAGCACAACCATGCAGATTCCCTGTGCTGCGTGGGATGCAGCTGCTGCAGCGAAGCAAAGGAAGCAAGCTGGAGACTGGGAAGACAGGGACCTGGGGGGGCATCTTGTTAGGCCATGAGTTCCACGGCCCGTATGGAGCTGCGGTGGTGAAGCAAGCCAAGCATGCTGGAGGCCGGAGAGAGAGGGGCTAGTGAGATTTGCAGGCTTACTTACCCTGGCAGGCAGATTAGGGGCGCTCCTTTGGATCATAGGCACCATGTTGGAAAGCACGCAAGCCGCAGAACAGAGACTGTTTGGTCAACGTTAGGAGCCACACAGTGTGCTATGCCAGGGAGGTGACGTTGCAGGACGGGGAGAGTGGGCAACATGGGCGGGTCAAGTGGCGACTGGGTAGGCGGGGGTGGGGCCATCGAGAGGTGGTATCTGCCGGTTCTCCGAACTACTCAAAATGTCTGTAACCGTTTCACCAAACCAGTCTAAACTGGCCAAATACCACCTCTAGATGTACATGAAGGAATAGAAGGGGAACTAACCAACTTTGCAGATAACACTAAGCTGGCAGGAATAGCCAGCACTCCAGAAGATAGGCTCAAGATCTAGATGAATTTCAACAGACTTGAACTCTGGGACCCATCTAAGAAAATGAAATTCAATGTTGAAAAAAAGCAAGATTTTACAGTCAGGCAACAAAAATTAAATGTACAGATACAGGTTAGGTGAAACCTGGCTCCATTGCAGTAACTGCAAGAAGGATCTTGGAGTCCTAGTAGACAGTTCCCTAAACCTGAGCCAGCTGTGTGCTGCAGCTGCCAAAAACAACAACACAATCCTAGACTGCATAAACAGAAGGATACAATCCAGATCATGTGAAGTATTATTCAGACTTTATTAAAGCCTTAATAAGTCCTCGCTTAGAATATGGCATCCAGTTTTTCAATTTGCCACGTTGAGACTCTGGAAAGAAGAGCAACAAGAATCATCAAGGGGCTGGAGGCTAAAACATCTGAAGAATGATTGCTGGAACTGGGTATGTCGAATTTCATGAAAAGAAGGTCTATTTTTTTTTAAAAAAAAACAAGTTTTATTAATTTTTAAAACACACAAATTATCATTATTCATTACATGTTTAAACCTTTTTTCATTGTCAATTTAACAAGTCAGATAAATTATAATTCTATTTTAAACCATTTCCATACAAAATACCAAAACCTCTTATTCAATTTCTCTTTACTTCTCTTTACTCTTATTCAATATCATTATTATTATTTCATCTGTTTCTTTCTGACTTAGTTACCATTATTCTCATTCTATATTTCTACAAGTTTTAACTAATTCTCCCCCCCAAAAAGACATATACACACAACACACAAAACATAAAAAAAAATCTTTTTGGAAAGTAACTTGGACCCAGGTGTCTCTCTCTTCATGGACTTCAATTATATTCATGCTCATCTTACATATCATTACTTATTTTATTTACCATTCTAAGCCTTCTATATTAACTTCCCCACATATTTCACACTTCTTACTTCTATCTTAATTAATCATCTTAGTTTGAATCATTATATTTATATCTTTTGTCCATTTTTTTTCATCCCTTTGTCTCATTCCTTATAAAAAAAAAGAAAATAAGTTTATCCTGAAATCATTAATCAGAGTATGATGCCTTTCTATCTCCCCCCTAAGTTAATCAAATTAATCTTTAAAATAATATCTAATACCCAATCCGATTTTGCTTGGTACATTCTATCTAACTAATACATCCAACATAATTAAGTACATAATTAAACAATAAATCCAAATATTAAAAAAAGATACTATAATAAAAATTTTATAATAACATCAATACCATAGTCTTATTAAACTCTTTAATTAAAACAATATTCTAAACCTCCCCTATTATTAAGTTTTAAAGCCAATCATTTTTAAACATTTTAACATTTTAATCTCTTATCAACTCTTAAATCATTACAATACTACCATCTCATCTTATGTACCTTGCAAAATCTTTTTTTTTTAAAAAAAAAATTATACTTTATCCATTATCCATAAAAAATTTCTTTTTTTCATTTAATTTCAAAACATTGTAGCTTTTCTCCACCTTTTCCCTTTCTTTCTTCTCCCAACAAACCTTTCTACCCCCCCTTCTTCTAGCCTCTGCCTTACCAGCTTCCCTTCTCTGTCGTATTCCTTTTCCCTTTTGTTTACTATCATCATATTGGTTTTGCACCTTATTTTTCCCTTTCTTAAATGTTTTTTTAGATCTTAAGTCCTTAAGTCCTTTAGTTTTCTTCTTTTCTCTTCTTTTCTTTTCTTTCTCTCTTCCTTCTTTCTGGATCAAATTCTGAGATTCATTAAAAATGGCTCCTTTCTTTCTTTCTTGTTCCTCTGCTATCTTCATCTGTTGTAATGTTTGTTGATAATTAGTAAGCGCCATTTCTAAGAAAAGGAAAGCTTCTTCCACACCATCTTTACCATTTTTTTTTGCTTGTTCATATTCTTTTCTTAGTTCCTCAATAGAAAGAGCCATTATAAATCTTTTCTTTTCTTTTCCCCTTCTTTCTTCTTACAACAACCAGAATATTCAAAAGAAAATAAAAAAAATAAAACAGTCCCAAAGTTATCAGTCAGTCCAAACCAAGGCAGAGTTCTCACTTTCTCCTTCTGGGGTAATATCAATCCAAGAGAAAGAAAGTCCAAATCTGTTTAAAATCTTATTGCAATATATTCTTGTCTTCAAATCCTTGAGGCATCTGCTCCAACAAAGTCTTAGCATACAAATATTTTCTTTTTAATCCTCTCTCTTCCCACTTATCGCTTAAAACCAATTTTCACCTAAAAGAAATAGGTTTCTTAATATCCAGTTATTTATTCCGTAGGAAAAGAGGGAAAGCTATCCTTTCAGCACCTTCAAACAGCCGCTTTTTTCCTCTTCTGGCAGGTATTATTCAGAAAGTCATACTTTTCAGGAATTTTATTAAATATGTCTTAAAGTCCTAGGAGCCAAGAAAAACTTTCTCCTCTCAATCACTTTCTCCACTTCCTCCTGCGCATTCTTACCCGGCTGCCAGCTTCTTTGTGGCGGCCATTACAGACCGCCGCTGCACCGTCCTGGGAAAAGGGAGTTCTGCCGGCCAGGGAGGGAGTCTGCAACACCCCCAAACCCTTCTCCGGATCTCCCCTACCTTCAGCTGCCCCTGCAGGGCAGCCTAGCTCCGTACCCGTCTGGGTCGGAGCCCCAAAAACGGCTAGCGCGGCAGGGATCGCGCAGCTTCGCAAATCCCTGCCGCTCGCGAAGCCGACAAACCGGAAGCTCAAGCCGCAGAACAGAGACTGTTTGGTCAAGGTTAGGAGCCACACAGTGTGCTATGCCAGGGAGGTGACGTTGCAGGACAGGGAGAGTGGGCAACATGGGCGGGTCAAGTGGCGACTGGGTAGGCGGGGGTGGGGCCAGCGAGAGGTGGTATCTGCCGGTTCTCCGAACTACTCAAAATGTCTGTAACCGTTTCACCAAACCAGTCTAAACTGGCCAAATACCACCTCTAGATGTACATGAAGGAATAGAAGGGGAACTAACCAACTTTGCAGATAACACTAAGCTGGCAGGAATAGCCAGCACTCCAGAAGATAGGCTCAAGATCTAGATGAATTTCAACAGACTTGAACTCTGGGACCCATCTAAGAAAATGAAATTCAATGTTGAAAAAAAGCAAGATTTTACAGTCAGGCAACAAAAATTAAATGTACAGATACAGGTTAGGTGAAACCTGGCTCCATTGCAGTAACTGCAAGAAGGATCTTGGAGTCCTAGTAGACAGTTCCCTAAACCTGAGCCAGCTGTGTGCTGCAGCTGCCAAAAACAACAACACAATCCTAGACTGCATAAACAGAAGGATACAATCCAGATCATGTGAAGTATTATTCAGACTTTATTAAAGCCTTAATAAGTCCTCGCTTAGAATATGGCATCCAGTTTTTCAATTTGCCATGTTGAGACTCTGGAAAGAAGAGCAACAAGAATGTTCAAGGGGCTGGAGGCTAAAACATCTGAAGAATGATTGCTGGAACTGGGTATGTCGAATTTCATGAAAAGAAGGTCTAGGGGTGACATCTATAGCAGTCTTCCAATATTTGAGGGGCTCCAACAAAGAAGACAGGGTTAACCTATTCTCCAAAGCACCAGAAAGCAGGACAAGAAACAATGGATGGAAACTCATTAAGGAGAGAACCAACCTAGAACTAAGGAGAAATTTCTTGATGGTTGAAACAATTAATCAGTGGGATGGATTGTCTTCCGAAGTTATGGGTTCTCTATTCCTGGAAATTTGTAAGAAGAGATTGGATAGCCATTTATCTAAAATATTACAGGGCCTCATGCTTGGGCAGCGCATTGGAGTAGAAGTCCTACAAAATTCCCTTCCAACTATGTTATTTTATTATTGTGAAACACCTGGTGTTTCCATCCACAGATTTAATGTACAGATAGTTAAATTCCTTCTTCCCCCTCAAGTTTGAGGGAGCTTCAGAAAAAAGTTATATCTGTTAAATCAAGGCAAAGTTTGAACATCTTGTACAGCAATTCTTTACAATTATCCTAGTGCCTCAAGTGAGGTTGAGATGCACAGAATTATATGCTCTCTCCATCAACTAAAATTCCATTACATCCCCCACATATACACTGATTGTGGGTATTTTAATACTTCCAGTTGACTGATCGAAATATACAGATAGTTGAATTCCTTCTTCCCCCTCAGCTTTGATGGAGCATAAGACCTCAGTTTAAAATTAATCCTGTTGGATTTCCAAAGTCAAAAGAGATTAAGAGAGATGTTTACCTATCTTTGCTCATGCAAAACAAACATCGTGCATTGTGCAATATTATCATACTATCCACACTGTCTCTCACAGATAACCTACAGGAATAAGGAATAAGAACTGGCATTCATTCCTTTGGCTCCTGGTTAAAAAAAATGGCACAGTTCCAATACAACCATGATTGTGTTCCAGATAGTACCTTTTGCCACTAACCCACCAGATATATTTTTTTTAAGGTTGGGATATTGGATAATGCTTCACCAACTGCAAATCCCCCACTTTCCTCCTGACTCTCTTTACTTATTATTTGGTGGCACACCAGTTGAGTCCGTCTCCCAATCAAGAATTATCAAGAATGTGTTCTCCCTTCTTGACTATTGCAATATTTCAGCATATCTTTTAATTCTCAGACCTTGTGTCCCTCCAAGCTCAATGGAATTGAATCTATGTGGAGGGAGGAATGCAGTGGGATACCCCAAGGCTCTTTCTTAGGCTCCGTACAATTCAACATCTTCATCAATGATTTGGATGAGGGGATAGATGGGGAATTCATCAAATTTGCAGATGACACTAAGCTGGCAGGAATAGCCAGCACTCCAGAAGATAGGCTCAAGATCCAGATGAATTTCAATAGACTGGAACTCTGGGACCCATTCAGCAAAACGCAATTCAGTGGTGAAAAAAAGTAAGGTTTTACAGTCAGGCAACAAAAATCAAATGTACAGATACAGATTAGGTGAAACCTGGCTCCATTGCTGTAACTGCAAGAAGGATCTTGGAGTCCTAGTGGGCAGTTACCTAAACCTGAGCCAGCTGTGTGCTGCAGCTGCCAAAAAACCAACACAATCCTAGACTGCATAAACAGAAGGATACAATCCAGATCATGTGAACTATTATTCAGACTTTATTAAAGCCTTAATAAGACCTCGTTTAGAATATTACATCCAGTTTTGATATTTGCCATGTTGAGACTCACTGCTATTCTCTCTTGAACCTGGATCTTCTCTCTTGAACCTGGCTCTCCAGCCCCCACAAGGTGGGGTAGAGGTATATATCTTCTACCATCCTGGACTGCACTTTGAAGGCTGCAGAGCAGATTGCAAGATGAAAGCTTTGCTATTTGCTTTGTTGTGGGTCGCATTCCTGTTCAAGGATCCAGGTAGGATCACGAACCTTTGATCTGAGTTTAGGATTTCATAAGCATTTATTTAAAAATTTTATGGGCTGCCCATCGTACCATAGGGTATCTCTGGGTGGCTTACAGTTAAATTCCCTTTAAAACATAAACATTAAAACTCAAACATTAAAACCAAAGAGACACTTGAAGGACGGGGGTGGAGTGGGGTGGAAGTGGGTCTGTTATTGCTCAATATACCTCCTCCATTGAGCTGATCCACCATGGGGCTTCCAGGTAGACTGGTAAGGCCACATCTTTAGGCCCGTATGAAAAGATAGAAGGGTTGAGGCCAAATTCACACTGGCAGTGGCAAGGTTTTGGGGAGGGTAGGAGTTACAGCAGAGAAACCTTTGCTCCTGGACTCCACCACTTGGAATATTGGGCAGGACGACGGGACCTTCAGGGTGCCCCCTCTCCTGGCATCTGTGGTATGGGCTAATTCCAGTGGGGTGGGTAACCTGACTCCTTCCCACGAAGGGCTTTAAAAGGGATCACCAATACTTTGAATTGGAATGAGAAGCAGACTGGTAACCAATGCAGCTCATTGAGCAGTGGGGTCAGACAGGCCATTCTTGGCCTCCTCAAAATTGCCTGCACTGCCACACTCTACAGCAGCTATAACTTCCGAATGCGCTTCCTGTGTTTGTGTTATTGGTGGGACTGCCTCTTCCCAATTAAATCAATGTCCCTTCCCAATGAAATCTGTCCCTCCCATCATATCCAACAGAAGAGGCCTGTTGTGGGTGCAGTCTGCTAAGGAGCTCCATCTGGTGGGACCCTGGAGACTGGACCTTTCTGCCATGCTTCCACAGAGGAAGAGAGTTGGGATAACCACTCCCTGGAATATCACAGGATATATCCGCTAGGAGGAGGGAAGGAAGGGTTCGATCTGGCAAGATCCTCTGAAGAATTGTCACCTATCACTCCTGTATAATTGTTTTGCCACACAGATATAAGATGACTGGAGGAGCTTTCAGTTGTCAGGCTAAGACTAAGGATGGACAAGAGCAATTCAGCCAGAGCTCAGTTATGTTTTTGCTGACTCCCAATACAGAGGATCCTCCCAGGTGGAACCCTTCCTTCCCTCCTCCCAGCGGATATATCCTGGGAGATTCCAGGGAGGGGTTATCCCAAATCTCTTCTCTGTCTCTTATATTCTCTGAGCTGCAATGCCTCTTGTCTCTACACACAGAAATGCTCTCGCACACAGACACACACAGAGACATAGACACAAACACAAGGAAAGACTACATCATTTTTAATATCTCTCTCTATATATATATGTTTTATTAATCCATTTTCTTTTTACATGACACGAGCTGGATCCCCATGCTTCATGAACAAACTATGTGAACAGGATAAATTCGGTTCACAATGTGTTGGCTCAGTGATGGTCAATGATTGAAACACATAAGGGTTTCCTTTCCTTTCCCTTTCCTTTCTTCTTTCCCTTCCCTTCCTCCTTTCCTCCTCCATTCTCTTCCTTTCCATTCCTTTCCTTTCCTTTATTTTCCTCCTTCCCTTCCTTCCTCCTTTCCTTTCCTCCTTTTCCTTCCCTTCCTCCTTTCCTTTCCTTCCTTTCCTCCTTTCATTTCCTCTTCATTTCTTCTATCCTTATCTTTCATCTATCTATCTTCTATTTCTATCTATCTATCTATCTATCTATCTATCTATCTATCTATCTATCTATCTATCTATCTATCTATCTATCTATCTATCTATCTATCTATCTATCTATCTATCTATCTATCTATCTATCTATCTATCTATCTATCTATCTATCTATCTATCTATCTATCTATCTATCTATCTATCTATCTATCTATCTATCTATCTATCTATCTATCTATCTATCTATCTATCTATCTATCTATCTATACAATACAATACATTACAATACAATACAATAAGCTTCTGAATTTCCTTCTGTGGTTCCACAAATGCCTTAGATGAGATTCAACTGTAATTTGTCCTGAAATATCAAGATCTTCACTTACAGAATTAAGAATATTGGAAATAGGGAGGGAGAACTATTTTCTAACCCCAAGCAATGCAGGAGTCCGCTCCTAAAATTCACTAGGAAAATATGGGTAAATATGAACATAAGCTGTGTGAAGTAAGTTTTATGTCACAAACGTATTGTGTTGCTGCTGTTGTTGTCGGTCAGGGACATTCAAAACGTGTAATCAAACTGATTTCCAGGGCAATCTCCAATTTCTCCTCAGAGATATATACACTGACCATTAGAAACGTAATCAGGTCATTGTCTTTGGTCAGATATCAAAGGGGAGGTGGGAGAATGAAGTGGGGGTCTCAGAAAGGCTTTTATCAAGGGAAAAACAACTTCTTAATGCTGTGAGGAAACCCAAAGAAGAAGGAGAATCTTCCAGGCCTGCATTATTATAAAGAGTATTTTTATTATTATGCCTCTTCTGCTGGATCTGATGGGAGGGACAGATTTAATTAGGAAGAGGCAGCCCTCAAATGACACAAACTCCATGCCAGCAAAGACTTTACAGGACATAATCAGTTCCTTGGGCCCAGAAGCAAGCTGGTAACCAATGCAGCTTCTGGATCAGAGGGATACTGTGTGCCATTTTAGGGCTCCCCGTGATTGCTTGGGCACCAGAGGTGGCATTCAGCAGCTTCTGACCAGTTCTGGAGAACCGGTAGTGGAAATTTTGAGTAGTTCAGAGAATTGGCAAATCCCACCTCTGAGTGGCCCCGTCCCCATCTCTTCTCTGCCTCCCATTGAGTCCCAGCTGATGGGCTGAGTCTTCTTTGGTTGCCCTGCACAGGAGAACAGAGCTGGAAAGCAGGTTAGCGGGGTGGGGAGGGAATGGGATTTTGCAGTAACCTTCCCCCAGGAGTGGGGAGGGAATGGAGAATTCACAGTATCCTTCCCCTGCCACGCTCACCAAGCCACACACACAGACCCAGGAGTAAAAACATTTGAATCCCACCCCTGTTGTGCCCCCACATTTTACACTAGCTGATACTTCTGCATGTTCTTCAAATGCATTATGGTGATGGACCAAGGTGCTGTTTGGACCAGGCACCTCACTGTTCCCCACCTCTTCTCCCACATCACAGCCCTATTCAGAAAACCCCATTTGATGGTGCTGAGCAGATCTTCAACATCCTGGAGAACCGGATTTGTATGTCTGGAATGGTTTGTGCCAGCTTAGAATTAAGGAGGACCTCAACCACCGCATCCCCCAGACTCACTTTTCATTCTTAGAGCTCTCCTTCTGAATACTCTCGTCCTGACTTGGTTGGATCATTATTATCTTAGTCAAAGAAATAAAGATTGTGATTTGCTACTTATTTTGTGCCCCTGAATACTCCCAAAACAGGGGTGTCAAACTCCTGGTGTCATGGCGGCATCACGTGAGCTATTAGGACTTTTTCCCTTCCGCTAAACTGGGCATGGGCCTGGTCAGTGCGTGATGCATCCAGCCCATGGACTGTGAATTTGATGGCCCTGTCCTCAAAGATATTCAGGTGAGAGCAGCATAGCTTTCATCTTGCATTCTTCTCTGCAGCCTGCAGTTTGTAGCCCAGGATGGGAGAAGGCGCTCAGTATACCTTTAAGATGTTGTCCGTGCAGGACTGGATTTCTAGGGTTAAGAGAGAAGAACAGGGAGACTCATGGGGAGAAGGGTAAGAAAGAGGGATGGTCTCCTTTCTCCCACCACAAAAGGGAAAACGTATCAGGCCAGGTGAAGGACCAACCTGTGATGACCCAGGGCATGGCACAAAGGCAAGACAGTCAAATAAACAAGAAGAGTCCCTTTACTATCTCCAACTTTGCCCCCAATGTCCAAGTTAGCTTAGGCTGGAGAAAAACTCTCCCAAGAACAGTCTTTAAGTGGAGGAAATTCAGTCCGAAAACAAAGTCCATTTCCGTAGGGTTTTGCGAAAGAATAAAGTGAAACAATGACTGATGACCTCCTTTTACCGGTCAACAATAGAAAGCGTCCTCACACATTGCCTTACAGTGTGGTATGCTGGCTTGACAGCCACGGATAGAAAGACATTACAGAGGGTGGTGAGCACAGCACAAAACATCGTGGGCTGTTCCCTGATACCACTAGATGACCTCACTAGGCCTCGCTGCCTTAGAAGAGTGAGGAAAATTCTCAGGGATATAGAAGCATAGCCAGCTGCACCAACAGGTTGAAGAAGAGTTTCTACCCATGGGCTGTCAGACTTCTGAACGGAAGATAACTTCATGTCAACATAGTTTGATAGACTTGCAGGGCGCGCATATTGTGCAACAAGGTCACATAGTGTAAAAAGATTCGGACTGGGTGAGGGACTTCTGTCTTCAATGGGAGTTGTTTTTTGGGGGTGCACGAATGGAGGCTAAGCCACTCTCATTGTACACATGTTGTACTCTGACAATAAAGATAATAATAATAATAATTCCCAGGGCGGCCCTGGGGTCCAGATCTAAGCATTTCATGGGACAGATCAGGGCCCCAGGCCTTGAGTTTGACATCCCTGGTTTAATTAGTTTAGTTTAGTTTCAGAGTGGTTTGAGTTGTTTCTAGGCTCTTTATTTTTACTCTTCCTTGCTGTCATTATTGCTGATGTACAACAGTCATAATTGAGAAAAAAAGAAAGGTGGCCTAAGTTTATTGGTTAAATGGAAATATTTCACATTGTACTTTAGCTGGTAAATAAACACAGATTATTTCCATTTCAACTGATCTTATCTAATGCAGCACCGGCAGGTCTACATTAAAAATATACAAAGGAAAATGTTTCCTTATTGCAATTGTTGGTCAACCGAGAGGAACAACTGGGAAGAACAAAGAAGTGGTCTCACTCTATGCTTTTTTTTAAAAAAAAATTTTTTTTATTAATTTTCAATAAACAAACATACACAAACAAAACACAAAACATGAAAACATAAAACCTCTTTTTGGAAAGCGGCTTAGTCCCGGGTTACATCTTTTTGTACAGACATAAATTCGAATTCATGCTCACTTTATATACCATTTCATATCTTATTTACCATTCTACATTTTCAAATATAAATACAACAATACAATCTTATGTACTTTTGCAGAATCTCTTTTTTAACTATATTTTTACCCATTATCTCTGAATAAATCCTGTTTCTTTACATCTTGTTTCAAACCTTTGTAACTTCTCTATCCTTTTTCTCTTCTTTTCTTCTCCAATCTAACCTTTTTACCCCCTTGTCTCTTGATCTCCACTCTCTTAATCTCCACCCTCTTCTGTATTCCACTTTTCTGTTGCTTTCTAACATTGTATCGATTTTTCACCTTATTTTACCTTTTTTTGGTTGTTTTTTTAAGTCTTAAATTCTCCATTCTCTTTCCCTTCTTTCCCTTTTCTTCCCCAGCTAACGTTGCTTGTTCATTAAAGATGGCTTCTTCTTCATCCCAATTTTCTTGTTCTTGTAGTTTCTGATAGGTAGAAATCGCCACTTCTAGGAAATGGAAAACAGATCCAGAAGAGCCCTTCCCTTCTTGTTCCTCTTCTTTTAGCTTTTTAAATTCCATTTTCAGTTCATCAACAAGTAATGCCATTGTGAAAAATTTTTAAAACAACCCAAATGTTTTTAGTCTTTCAAATAATAATTTCCAAAAGTCCCAAAGTTACCGGGCAATCCAAATACACAGAGACTGTTTCATTTACCACTTTCTTCTTTTTATACTTTCTCTTCCTGGGGTTACAATTCAGTTGCAAAGTTCCAATTAAAATGTATCTTTTCGAAGTCTTGTTACAATTTTGCTCTAGTCTTATAAATTCCAAGCAGCCTCCTCCAGCAAAATCTTAATATTAATTCTTTTCCTCTCCCTTCCCACTTATAGCAAAGAAAGGTTTTTTTTTTCCAATGTTCAGAAATCTTTATTGTCCCTTTGGCTTTAATTTTCAAATTTAATTACCTGCTGATGCCAAAACGGGTTTTTCCAATTTCTTGCTCATCTGCTATCACCGTAAGGAAGGGGAGTGAGAAAAAACAAACTTTCCCTTTTCATTTTCAATCGCCGCTTTTTCCAGGTCTTTGGGAGCGGTGTATCTTTAATGAAATTTAAGTTCCAGGGTATTTAAATGTTACTTGTTATCCCGGTCAGCCAAAAACTTTCACTTCTCAGCTTCCTCCTGCACATTCTTATCCAGATGAAAGCTTCTTTGTGGTGGCCATTGCTGAGCGCCGCTCCACCGCTTTTGGAAAAGGGAGTTTAGCCAGCTGAGGAGGGGGTTTGCGATCCCCCCGCACCCCTGCCGGATCTCCCCTGTCTTCAG
Source organism: Notechis scutatus (assembly GCF_049901735.1). Lineage (NCBI taxonomy): Eukaryota > Metazoa > Chordata > Lepidosauria > Squamata > Elapidae > Notechis > Notechis scutatus. The sequence continues at coordinate 207,757,824 of NC_142011.1, forward strand.
TTACCTCTATGGGGTAACTATAAACCCCAAATCCGACTGGATCGGGGGCACTCCAGCGGCGAGCGCAGCAGAAACCGCGCACGATTGCGGATTCCTGCCGCCGCCAAAGCCTTACAAACCAGAAGTCCACTCTATTCTGATCTAATGAAAATCGGGCACCTTTCTAGTGAAGGTATATGAAGAAAAACATTAAATTCAGGAACTCAGTGAACAAGATGACAAAAAGAAAACATTCAGATTTTCTTTTCACTATATACAGTGTACGATGGGAGGTTCAAAAATTTTCCTCATGGTGCCTAGAAAACAACCTGCACCTGAACATCAAGAAGACAAAGGAGATGGTGTTAGAGTTCCAGAAGAATAGAGAGGAACCTGCCCCACTTTACATCAAGGGGGGCTGTGTGGAGAGAGTTTTCTCCTTTAAATTCCTGGGAGTCTACCTCAGCGAAGATCTTACCTGGAAAGTCAACACAACCCAAGAGGCCAGAAAGGCCCAACGGAGACTCCATTTCCTTAGGGTTTTGGGAAAGAATAAAGTGGAACAATGACTGATGACCTCCTTTTACCGGTTCACAATAGAAAGCATCCTCACACGTTGCATTACAGTGTGGTATGCTGGCTTGACAGCCACGGATAGAAAGACACTACAGAGGGTGGTGAGCACAGCACAAAACATCGTGGGCTGTTCCCTGATACCACTAGATGACATCGCTAGGGCTCACTACCTTAGAAAAGTGAGGAAAATTGTCAGGGATGACTCACATCCCGGTCAGCACTTCTTCATTCTCCAACCATCGGGTAGGAGATATAGAAGCATAGCCAGTTGCACCAACAGGTTGAAGAAGAGTTTCTACCCATGGGCTGTCAGACTTCTGAACGGAAGATAACTTTATGTCAACATAGTTTGATAGACTTGCAGGGCCAGCATGTTGTGCAACAAGTTCACATAGTGTAAAAAGATTGGGACTGGGTTAGGGACTTCTGTCCTCAATGGGAGTTGTTTTGGGGGGGTGCACGAAGGAAGGCTAAGCCACTCTCATTGTACACATGTTGTACTCTGACAATAAAGATAATAATAATAATAATTCCCAGGGCGGCCCTGGGGTCACTACAGTCCTGCAAGACATGATGTCTAGTGCTCCTCGCCTATATTGACTCCCTGCTGCAGATCTCCTGACCTGGCACTAGCCCTTGCAAATGACTTACTTCAACCTAGCTACTTGTGGCCTCCTGAACATCTGCCCTGCTCTCCAGTGGTATTCCTGTCAATGATAGAGTACAGACAGATCTCCACTCTTATGTTCTTGGCTGGGGTCTTATCCCTCCTTTATGAAAAAGGTTCTTTGCAGGCGAGTCTTTATCTGAGTGAACCCAGGTGGGCAGCAATCCTTGCTTCTTAGCTGATCCTCTGCATTTGAAAGAGGATGACCTTTTTCAAAAGGACTATGTGAGCCTTGGACTGGTTCTGATGCAGGGGATTTGGTGGCCAATCCAAATCGTTCTCTTATGGGTCTAAGAGAATACACCAATCAACCAACTATCAGATTTTCTCTAATCGTGGCTGTTTTCCTGCAGACCCTTTTTTCAGCAGGAGACATAAAATTATCTAAGCATGGGATGGAAGATGAACTACACTCTCCCGTGAGTGGACAGAGTTACCTTGATAAGGAAATGTCTGCAGGGACTCCACAAACCTATAAAGAACGCCAATAATGCAACCACTGAAGCAGGGTGTTCTCTTGCCTGTTATCTGCTGAACATCTTGACCATGAACTTCAGCTCATCCAATGGATTTGAGAAAACCTTCCACGCCCCGAAATGCCTATATGGACCCTTGAACCTGGATCTCCAGCCCCCACAAGGTGCAGTAGAGGTACTTATAACTGCCTTCTCCCATCCTGCATTGTACTTTGAAGGCTGCAGAGGAAATTGCAAGATGAAAGCGTTGCTGTTTGTCTTCTTGTTGGTGGCATTCATGTGCAAGGACCCAGGTAGGCTCCTGACCCTTTGATTTCAGGTGATGATCAAAGACAGACTGCATAGACAGAGGGAAGTTTGGTCTTTGAAGCAGTTGTGCTCCATATTCTGGCGGTGGGACTTTCTCACTGTGCTGCTTTCCCAATGGGAGCCTTTAGGAGGGAAGAGGAGCTCTCAATTTAAAGAGAAGCCCATAGCTGAGACAGCAGCTGGCCCAGCTGTTATTCTAAGGTAGACTGCCTCTGAAAGTAGAGGTTCCTTTGCGTAGTGAGTTCTGCCATGGAATCACTCCAGGGAATGCGATGAAAAACGTTTCCGCTCACCTGTCTCTGGCTTTGCCATCCTTCAATATTTTGGATGGTACGGCCAAAGGGGACCAGTGATGACTCCTTCAAGTCAAACATGGAGAATCCACAACATCAGCCGGTGAAGCGGCATAAAACTCTAAGTGTTATAGCTATTTGTAATGACCCAAGGAAGTGAAGAAACCTAATACTCCTTCCTCCCATTTTCCCCACAGCAACAACCCTGTGAGGTAAGGTGGGCAGAGAGAGGGTGAATAGTCCAAAGTTGCTAAGTTGCCTTTTATGCCTAAAGTGGGACTAGAACTCACTGTCTCCTGGTGTTCGGCCCAGAGTCACCCAGGTGGCTTTCATGCCTAAGGTGGGACTGGAACTCAGGCTTCCTATTTCTAGACCATTTGATCTTTCTAGGGAAATTTTCACAGCTGACCTTAGTGTGAAAAGATCTATCATCTAATATGTAATATTACAAGATCAGAAAATAAATATCAAAATAATATATTATATATATATATATATATATATATATATATATATATATATATATATATATATATATATATATATATATATATATGTTATATCTTTCATCCAGCATACACCAGGATATGCTACAAAACAGTTCCTTATAGATCTGAGCCTTGTGCACCAGGGCAGAACCTATGCTATACAAAGAGTTGGTGTGATCGTTTTTGTAAGTACAGTTCTTATCTTTACTCCCAGTTTTTTTTCTTCTTCATCCCAGACTAGAGCTCCCAAATGCACCTGAGAACTGGAGGTCACCTAGGACCTGTCTGTGCCCTGCCTGGGTTCCCCTGAGGTCACATCCTGTTGCCGGACACCCTAAGCAATGCAAGGAAAGGGGGGTCTTGGACTGGGGTGCCCCATCTTTCCCAGCAACAGCCCAGACGGGAGGGGGAAACCTTCTTTAGAGAAAGGGGGAGGGAAATGCTGGGAGAGCTGCGGGTTTGTTCAGGAATTGAGGGAAATCGGATGAAGCCATGAAACATCCAAGAAAGGTGCCATTGCCCCCTCAGTCATGTCGAAACATGGAACTTTCCCAGAAAACTCTTCTTCATTCATTTACTCCTGAGTTTTGAGTAGAGGAGGAAGGAGGTCTGCCTTCCTCGTGGGACGGGATGCATGAATGTGTTCAGTGTGGGTTTACCAATTTGTTCAGCAACAGCCACAGGTCTGTTCTTTGCTATTTTTTAAAAAATCATTCTGCTTTGTAGGTTCCATCAGAGGAAAGATAATTGAACTGGGATGTGCTGCTACTTGCCCTCCAGCGGAGCCAAAAAAGGATGTTACCTGTTGCTCAACAGACAATTGCAACCCAGTTGCGAACTGGACACCTCGTTGAGTGTTGCTCTCATCCATGTTGGACCATCCTTGAAAATTTATGCTTGTGGCCTTTACCGCCAGATGGTCCATCATCCCCCTCTCCCCTGCTGTCTTTGACACCTCAACATCTTTCCCTTTTCTCTCGTTCTGTACGTTTCCTTCTGCTAGTTCTGTAGTTTGAGAATCGAATAAAACTCAGCATTCAATTCAAGTGTTTTGATTTTTTTAAACCCCCCACCCTCAAAACATCCCTTTCACGAAACCCACAAGTAAAGAGTTTTTCTCCAGGTTTCAGCAGGCACCGATGCTGGGATGAGCAGGATTAGGTCCAATCCCTATTGAATCATGGCTTGGATTGCCTCACGGGTAATAATCTCACATTCAGACAGGGTAAAGAAAGAGGAGAAACCCACAACTGAGTCTTTCCTCAGTAAAACCTTCCACTTCAAAGCCTCCCTTTCTTCTCTCTGGGGAAAGCTGAGGGGAAGAGGAAGATGCTTTGAAAGAGAGGAGGGGGATTTGGGGGGAAGGATGGCAGGCCTCTTCTCCATTTCACCTAACCGAAAGAAGAAACATCTTGATTCAACAGTTGACTCTGCAGGCTCTTCTCAAGCTTTCTCAATCCTGAGTTCAGGTTTTGGCGGTTAGACCTGGACATCGGGGCTTCACTGGCCTGATCTTCACTCACTGCATTGGGTAGACCAGGACAAAGCTTCGCTGGTTTTCCTCTTTGCAGCAGGTAGACTGGGCTGAAGCTTCGCTGGCTTTTGTCTTCCCTCTCTGCATTGGGTAGACTACGCCAAAGCAACACGAGTAGACCGGGATGGCCCGGATCTAACCCCATCGCGGGCTTTGAGTTTGACACCCCTGCACTACAATGATGTGGTCCTTCCACAAAAAACATATTGGACTCAAATACATACTTAGTTAGAATAAGTGATTAAACAACATATAGATTTGAAACCAGAGATATTTTGGGTGGCTATATTACCAGATCAGTATGACAAAGGGAAAACATATTTAATTTTACATACGTACAACGGGAGCAAGAATTGTGTTTGCACAGCAATGGAAAAGCGAAAAGATCCCTACAGAGGAAAATGTTATATAAAAAATATTAGAATGTGCTGAGATGGACAGATTATCAATTAAAATAAAAGACAAGGAAGAAACAGAATACTTTTTAATATGGGACTTGTTTTACCAATGGCTAACTAACAGGAACAGAGGTTACAAACCAAAAAGATTAAAAAAATAATATTTTTTTGTCATTTTGATAACTTTTCAAAATGGATAAACTAATTGTATTATCACTTTGTGATTAATATTGATACGATTATTATTATGATTTATGTTGATTACCATTGTATTTGTAGTTAAAACTAATTATGTCCAGACAACACGCTGTTCAGATTGACATGGAATATTTTATCTGTATATATAGAAGCGATATACCACTCAGACATCATCACGAAATCTCCAGGACCGTAAAGCCTACAAACTTGAAATTTGGCACGTTTGTTCCTCTTGGCTTCTCGGTGCTCAATAAGAAAGGATTTTTTGAAATGACCATCAGAGTATTAGTATTTCTTAATAGAGAAATTAACACGCTCTGATGCTAAGGAGTTCTACTCCCCCTCCTCACCTGAAAAGATCTCTGTTCCTACTGCCAGTTGCCTCACATTCCGTTACCTTAGTAACACCACAGCCATTTGCACCACTCAGGTGACCCGAGGACACAGACAAACCTCCAAGCTGCCTCAATGACTCTATAAAGGGATGCAAACTACACTTCCAAACAGGAAGCTACTTTGGCATGAAAGATTGTAGTGTTTTTATTACCCACCATCCAATCAGAGCTGAAGAAGCTCCTTGGATGAGAAGCAAAAGGTCTTCAAAGAAAAACTAGACAGTCCAGTTGTCTCTTGAAAGAAAAAAACCTGGGACAACAGTGGGAGGATTGTATTGTATTGTATTGTATTTTGTTGTGTTGTGTTGTGTTGTGTTGTGTTGTGTTGTGTTGTATTGTATTGTATTGTATTGTATTGTATTGTATTGTATTGTATTGTATTGTATTGTATTGTATTGTATTGTATTGTATTGTAGATAACAGGTAATCAGAGTTGGAAGGGACCTTATAAGTCATCTAGTCCAACCCTCCGCCCAAGCAGGAGACCTTACATCATTTCTGACAAATAGCAGTCCAATCTCTTCCTGAAAGTATCAAGTGATGGCACTCCCACAACTTCCAAGGGCAACTTCTGTTCCATTGGTTGATTGCTCTCACTGTCAGAAAGTTATTCCTTATTTCCAGGTTAAATCTCTCCTTTTTCAGTTTCCATCCATTATTCCTTGTCTGGCCTACAGGTGCGTTTCAAAATAGCTTGACTGCTTCCCCTCTGTGGTAGCCCCTCAAATACTGGAAGACTGCTATCATGTCTCCCCTGGTCCTTCTCTCTTCACTAGACTAGCCAGGCTCAGTTCCTGTAACCATTCTTCATATGTAGGGCACCAAGTTGGTCTGGAATTCTGTGAGATCTACATTCAGGGCACCATCAAATCACAGGAAAGCTGTGATGTTTTTTGGTCTCCAGTCCCCTGTACTTTTTCTAGCATCACAACATCTTTTTTATAATGTGGTGAACAAAACTGGATGCAGTACTCTAGGAGTGGTCTTACTAAGGCTTTATAGAGTGGTATTAGTACCTCACTTGATCTCGATTGAATCCCTCTGTTAATGCAATTTAGGATTGCATTAGCTATTTTGGCTGCTGCTGCACACTGATGGCTCATGTTTACCTGGTTGTCTATTAAGACTCCAAGATCCCTCTCACAGTTACTGCTATTGAGCCTGTTTTCACCCAGTCTATATGTGTACGTTTGGTTTTTCTTGCTAAGTGGAAGACTTTACTTTTCTATACATTGAATTTCATTTTGTTAGATATGGCTCAGTGTTGTAGTCTGTCAAGATCCACCTGGATCTTGAGCCTATCTTCTAAGATGTTAGGTATTCCTGCCAGTTTAGTATCATCTGCAAATTCGGTAAATTCCCCTTCTGTTCCCTCATCTAAGTCGTTAATGAAGATATTGTATTGTATTGTAATGTATAGATAGATAAGTAGCTAGCTGGATGGATGAATGGATGGATGGATGGATGGATGGATGGGATGGATGGATGGACAGACGGAGGGACAGACAGACAGAAAGACAGACAGACAGACAGACAGACAGACAGACAGATACATAGATAGATAATAGACAGTAGAAAAGAAAGTAAAGGAAGAAGGGAAGGGAAAGGAGGAAAGGAAAGGAAGGGAAAGGAAAGGAGGAGAGGAAAGTAATGGAGGAAAGAAGGAAGGGGAAGGAGGAAAGGAAAGGAAAGGAGGAAGGGAAGGGAAAGGAGAAAAGAAGAAATGGAAAAGAAAGGAAAGGAAAGGAAAGGAGGAAAGAAGGAAAGGAAAGGAGGAAAGAAAAGCAGGAAAAGAGGAAAGGAAAGGAGGAAAGGAATGGAATGGAAAGGGGAAGGGAAACAAAATGAAAGGAAAACCTTATGTGTTTCAATCACTGACCACCACTGAGCCAACAGATTGTGGACCGAATTTCTCCTAAATAGCCCCATCACATAGTTTCTTCATGAAGCACGGCTATCCAGCTAGTGTCATATAAAAAGAAAATGTATTAATAAAACGTATTTTTTTTAAAAAATGATGTAGTCCTTCCTCGTGTTTGTGTGTATGTTTTTGGGTGTGTATGTGTGAGAGAATGCATTTCTGTGTGTGGAAACAAGAAGCATTACAGCTCAGAGAATATAAGAGACAGAGGAAGATTGTTGGGATAACCACTCCCTGAAATCTCCCAGGTTATATCCGCTAGGAGGAGGGAAGGAAGGGTTCTGTTAGGGATATACACCCTAGCAGAACCTGCACGGAAGTCAGGCAGGCAGGCAAATATGTGAGACAAACGTTGTTGTAGCTTACACTCAGTAAATCAGATACACTGTGCCAGTTAAATAGTTTTTATTCCAGTAAGATTATTATGCATAGTCAAACAGTCCATATATCATACACTTAGTTCAGTCCGTCCAGGGATTATTCATTAGCAAAGTCCAGTGTCGAAAAAGAGGTCAGGAAACTTACAAATAATCAGTCCAGTAATATATCTCTTTTTGCAGTAGAGATATGAAGGAAATCAAACCTCTTTTCTTAGTTCAGCAATAGCAGGGAAAAAACGCAGTTATCACCATCAATCCATCATTGTCAGCAATCCAGTAAAAGCCAGCAAACAGTGAGCTCTCTTGCTCCCTCTTATGGTGATTTTACAACCGCACCCAAAATACATGGTCTGCATTTAAAGTGACACACACAATCATAGTCTATATATATTATTTTACCCAAACTAAGTTAGGTAACCATGTTATCCCTAACATTCTCCCCTTTTGGGTAATATAATAACATATATATCTATTTACAACTTTAACCCATAGTTTTCACAACTTTCCTTGTGCTTTACTGCACCTTGGGTTTTTGTAAACTGATCAGCAAAATTTTCTTCAGTTATGCAATATTCCAATCTTATTAAACCATTTTTTACAGATTGCCTTACATTCAAATATCTAAGATCAGTATGCTTAGATCTCGTTTTTACAGCAATATTTGTAGCCAACCGTATGGCTGCTTGATTGTCCTCATACACTACAATGGTATCATTAACAGTTATTCCCATATCTAATAACAACTGTTTATACAGAATTAAATCAGTACATAATAAAGATAGACATGAAAATTCTGCTTCCATTGTGGACATACTTATGTGTTGCTGTCTTATTGACCTCCAACCAATCAGTGCTTTACCTAATAGTATAGCCATACCTGAAGTTGATTTCCTAGTTTTTATGTCTGTTGCAAAAGTTGCATCAGCATATGCACTTAAAATCAGATCATCTTTTGGCTCTAAATACAATGCATAGTGCATTGTCCTTTTAACATACCTTAATATACGCTTTAGCGCTTGCCAGTGACGTTCAGTGGGTTCAGCGTTGAATCTTGCCAATTGATTAACGCCCTATGCAATGTCTGGCCTTGACCAATTACTAATATACGATAAACTACCTATTAATGACTGATAAATAGTCTTATCGAATTTTGAACTTTGAGCATCAGTACGGCAAAATTCCTGACTCATTGGAGTTTATGCCGGCTTACAAAGTTCCATTTTATACATTTTTAGCAATTGGTAAATTTTATCCTCTTGAGATATCTTAAAGCCACTCTTGGTTTTATTTATTTATTTATTTGATTTGTCAATTGTTTACAAGATAATAAGTACAAGTGTATACATAGTTGTTAATATATGAAATGGGTACATATAAGAAAAATAAAAGAATAAGAGAAACAATAGGACAGGGACGGTAGGCACGATGGTGCGCTTATGCACGCCCCCTACAGACCTCTTAGGAAAGGGGTGAGGTCAATAGTAGACAGTCTAAGGTTAAAGTTTTTGGGGTTTGGGGAAGAGACTACAGAGTCGGGTAGAGTATTCCAGACATTGACCACTCTATTGCTGAAGTCGTATTTCCTGCAATCAAGTTTGGTGCGGTTAACTTTGAGTTTGTATCTATTGTGTGCTCTTGTGTTGTTATGGTTGAAGCTGAAGTATTCATTGACAGGTAGGACATTGCAATGTATGATTTTATATACCATGCTTAAGTCGGACCGAAGACGGCGTAATTCAAGGTTTTCTAGTTTTAGAATTTCGAGTCTGGTGGCATAAGGTATTCTACAACGAGTAGAAGAGTGGAGAACTCTTCTTGTGAAATACTTCTGGACTTTCTCAATTGTGCTAATATCACATACGTAATAAGGATTCCAGACTGATGAACTGTATTCGAGTATTGGTCTAGCAAATGTTTTGTATGCTCTGGTTAGTAGTGAGATATTACCAGAGGAAAAGCAACGTAGGATTAGGTTAACAACTCTTAATGCCTTTTTGGCTATGTAGTTGCAGTGGGCTCTAGCACTTAGATCATTAGAGGTGAGTATTCCCAGGTCCTTTACAGAGCTTGGGTTGTCGACAAGATCTTGACTATTCAGTTTGTATTTTATTTTCTGATTTTTTTTACCAATATGTAAGACAGAGCATTTATTTGTTGAGATTTGAAGTTGCCATATGTTAGACCATTCGGATACATAGTCTAGGTCTTTTTGAAGGGTAGTAGTATTGTCTGTGGTATTGAACAGCTTTACATCATCAGCGAAGAGAACGCAATTGCTCTTGATATGATCACAAAGGTCGTTTATGTAGATTATGAAGAGAGTTGGTCCTAGAACACTGCCTTGGGGGACACCACTATTGACAGGTACTGGATTTGATAGGGCGTTCCCGATTTTGACCATTTGTTGTCTGTTTGACAGGAATGCTTCTATCCAGTTATTTAGTTGTCCAGAGATACCATAAGATTTTATTTTTAGGAGTAGTTTGTCGTGTACCACTGAATCAAAGGCTTTACAGAAGTCTATGTAGATTGCGTCTATTGCTTTGCCCTGGTCGAGTTGTGTCGTCCATATGTTTTTGCAGTGTAAGAGTTGCAGATTACAGGATAGTTTTTTTCTGAAACCAAATTGTTTATTGGAGAGTAGGTTGTTTGTCTCTAAATGGAGGATGATGGATTGGTTAATAATTGATTCCATGACTTTACAGGTGACGCAGCATAAGGAGATTGGTCTGTAATTTTCAACTAGGCTTGGGTCTCCCTTTTTGAAGATAGGGATGACTGTGGCTTGTAACCATAGGTTAGGCAAGGAGCTGGTCCTGAAAGATTTTTCAAAGATTATGCTTAGAGGTTTGGCTATGGCAGTGTTATGTTATGATTATGTTATAACATATTATGACAATATGTTTATTGTCAATCCTAAATACTGTCTTATCTCTCCTAATTGCTTTAATTTTATCCTCTTACTTAATAATGATATTATTTCAGTAGCTTCATTATTAGTCTTTGTAATTAAAGCAATGTCATCTGTAAATAACAATAATAATGATACTGTTCCATTAGTCTCTCTCTTAAATAAACATGGATCAGCTAAACCTGCTTTAAACCCTATATTGTTTAACTCTTTAACAATATATTGGTTCCATTCATAACCAGATTGCTTTAATCCATAGAGACTCTTTTTAAGTTTCCAACAGTCATTATTAGTTTTATCATCCTTTATTCCTACAGGTATCCTTAAATATATAGTGTGCTGCAATGGTGCATGCAGATAGGCAGTTTCTACATCTAAATGATTTATGATATAGTTTTTCTTAGCTGCCCACACTAAAGCTGCTCTCAAGGTTGTTGCCTTTAAATTTGTTGCAAATACTTCATCATAATCATATGCAGTTTGATTAAATCCTTGAGCTACCAACCTAGCCTTATGGGTAACAGTCCCATTTTTACCAGTTTTTAATTTAAATATCCATTTGCAGCCAATGGACTTTTCACCTGGAGGTAATTTGGCATTTTCATAAACTTTCATTTCCTTTAATGAATTTAGTTCTTTCTCCATTGCTTTTTGCCAATTTTCCTGTTCCTTTGCAGGATACATCCTAAGTTCTTCAACAGTAGTTGGAACTTTACTAACTTGGCAAACTACACTTGCTTGGTACCTGTCAGGTGGTCTGGTTACACGTGTAGAACGTCTAGGTATTACAGGGCTTACAGGTGGACTTTCATGTACTACCTGTTCCTGGTTATCTATTTCTTCCTCTTCTGGTATTTCTTCCTGTTCTGGTCCTATATGCTCTTCATGTACTTCCTCTTTAATTGTATTCTTCTTATTACTGATTTGTTCTTTTGGTCTTTTGTAGGTTTCTATGATTACTTCCTTACTTGAATCTTGTTCCAGTTTTTCCCATCCTACATGTTCCAGGAATTGTGCACTAGCACTACAGTAAACTCTAGATGTACCTTTTCCCCAGAATTTGTATGATTTGTGATTAGATTCATAACCTACAAAGAATAACCTTTTAGCCCTATGCTGCCCTTTGTGTCTCAGTTGTGTAGGAATATGCACCCATGCTGGTGCTCCAAATGTGTGCATGTAGCTTAAGTCAGGTTTTCTACCATGCCACCGTGTGAATGGTAATTCACCAGTTGTTGAATTAACAACATTATTCAATATATGATTACCACACATTGTTGCTTCTCCCCACAAAGTTTCAGGTAATCCTGAATCTGACAGCATAGTACGAGCCATTGCTTGTATTGTTTGGCCTCGTCTTTCTATAAAGGCATTATGTTGTGGCCTATATGGTGCAGTCTTTTTATGTTCAACACCTGCCATCATCAGTCTGTTTTTGAATTTATTGTTTATAAATTCTGTACCATTATCAGTTATAAGAGTTACTAATTTCCTTTTAGTTTTTCTTTCTGCAAATTTAAGCCAATTAAAGAAATTCTGATATGTTTCCGTTTTACTCTTCATTAGATAACAGAAACCATATCTGGAATAATGGTCCATTATACTTAGTATATAACGAGCACCTCCCACACTTGGTTTTTTAGGACCTATAATATCAGCAAATACGACCTCTAGAGGTTCCTTTGTCTTAAATCCATTTAATCTATTTGCTGGTATTACCTTGCTTTTTTCTTGACTACAAGAATTGCAGTGCAAATACTTACTGCAAGGCTTTAGTTTTATACCTTTAGATAGTTCTACCGTTTGTTTAAGCATTTTAAAATTTATATGCCCTAAACGTCTGTGTAACAAATGTATGCACTCATCATGGGGTTTAACATTATTATATACTGTGTTAGCTACCTCTGATTGACTATCATTTAACACATACAATTCACCTTTTAAAGTTGCAGTCACTTTTTTACCTTCTTTTTCTATTATGCAATTTTCTCCCCTAAAGGTAATTACATAACCTAGTTTAACCAAAACTCTAACTGAAAGCAAATTAAACTTAAGTTGTGGTACATATAACATTTTTACATTTTTTTTTATGCAAGAACAATATGCTATACCTTCACCTTTAGTTTTCAGTTTCCAGCCATTAGCTAACGATATCTGCTGTGAACTTGTGGACATCTTAACAAATCTTTTCTTATCTTTCATTATGCAGTGCGATGCTCCACTATCTACAACCCATAAATTATTATTCACAGTTTCGTTGCTATACATGGCTAACTCTATGCATTTTTTATCCTTTTGATGCCTTTTAGCATTCTGGCTGGCATTTTGGCTTTTTGCTTTCTTGCAGAATCTAGCCAAATGTCCTTTTCCTCCACAATTAAAACATTTTCTAATTGTATAGGCTGACGAAGATATTTTCTCTTCTTTACATTGTGGTTGTTCCCTTCTGAGTTGATCCCTTTCAAGCCTTCTCCTGGCTTCTTCAATTAATCTGCCAGTAATGTCAGTTAATGTAAGGTTATCTTTTGGCAGAACTTCAAGTGAAGTTACATAGTCGTCGTAGCTCTAATCTAACAAAGACAAAATTATATAAACTTGATGTAGTTCTGTGAAGATAAGTTATTTTTCATGCAGTTCTTGAAAAATTCTCTTCATTATGTTTAAATAATTATGAATAAATAATAATGAATAATAATTAAACCAGATAAAGACCGAATGCACCAATTATCACATTAAACAAGAGGAAAACCTTCTAAGCACCAATTCCACCCGTGCTTTTTACAATTTTGTAAACAACAAACTAAAAGACTCAAGGTCCATCCCTCCCTTGATAGGACCTGATGGTAAAGACTGCAACGACGACACCATTAAAGCCAACATCTTTAACACATTCTTCGGCTCAGTATTTGTAAACAGCAATGGATCATGCCCAGTATTTCCTAGCCGTACCACAGATAACAACAATGATCTAATACATATCGATTTCACAGAAGACAATGTTGAAAAAGCACTACGCAACCTAAAACCATCTCTATCTATTGGACCGGATGGAATATGTGCCTACTTCTTAAGAAAGCTATCCACTGCCATAGCCAAACCTCTAAGCATAATCTTTGAAAAATCTTTCAGAACCAGCTCCTTGCCTAACCTATGGTCACAAGCCACAGTCATCCCCATCTTCAAAAAGGGGACCCAAGCCTAGTTGAAAATTACAGGCCAATCTCCTTATGCTGCGTCACCTGTAAAGTCATGGAATCAATTGTTAACCAATCCATTATCCTCCACTTAGAGACAAACAACCTACTCTCCAATAAACAATTTGGTTTCAGGAAAAAACTATCCTGTAATCTGCAACTCTTACACTGCAAAAACATATGGACGACACAACTCGACCAGGGCAAAGCAATAGACGCAATCTACATAGACTTCTGTAAAGCCTTTGATTCAGTGGTACACGACAAACTACTCCTAAAAATAAAATCCTATGGTATCTCTGGACAACTGAATAACTGGATAGAAGCATTCCTGTCAAACAGACAACAAATGGTCAAAATCGGGAGCGTACTATCAAATCCAGTACCTGTCAATAGTGGTGTTCCCCAAGGCAGTGTTCTAGGACCAACTCTCTTCATACTCTACATAAACGACCTCTGTGATCATATTAAGAGCAATTGCGTTCTCTTCGCTGATGATGTAAAGCTGTTCAATACCACAGACAATACTGCTACCCTACAAAAAGATCTTGACTATGTATCAGAGTGGTCAAACAAATGGCAACTTCAAATCTCAACAAATAAATGCTCTGTCTTACATATTGGCAAAAAAATCAGAAAATAAAATACAAGCTGAATAGTCAAGATCTTGTTGATGACTCAAGCTCTGTAAAGGACCTTGGAATACTCACCTCTAATGATCTAAGTGCTAGAGCCCACTGCAACTACATAGCCAAAAAGGCATTAAGAGTTGTTAACCTAATCCTACGTAGCTTTTTCTCTGGTAATATCACACTACTAACCAGAGCATACAAAACATTTGCTAGACCAATACTCGAATACAGTTCATCAGTCTGGAACCCACACTACGTATCTGATATTAGCACAATTGAGAAAGTCCAGAAATATTTCACAAGAAGAGTTCTCCACTCCTCTACTCGTTGTAGAATACCTTATGCCACCAGACTTGAAATTCTAGAACTTGAAAACCTTGAATTACGCCGTCTTCGGTCTGACTTAAGCATGGTATATAAAATCATACATTGCAATGTCCTACCTGTCAATGAATACTTCAGCTTCAACCATAACAACACAAGAGCACACAATAGATACAAACTCAAAGTAAACCGCACCAAACTTGATTGCAGGAAATACGACTTCAGCAATAGAGTGGTCAATGTCTGGAATACTCTACCCGACTCTGTAGTTTCTTCCCCAAACCCCAAAAACTTTAACCTTAGACTGTCTACTATTGACCTCACCCCTTTCCTAAGAGGCCTGTAGGGGGCGTGCATAAGCACACCAACGTGCCTACCGTCCCTGTCCTATTGTTTCTCTTATTCTTTTATTTTGCTTATATGTACCCATTTCATGTATTCACAACTATGTATGTTTAAATGACTCAGCATGTCTCCATTCTTTTGAAGATGTGTTCTGAACAGCTTTTGTGTAAGATTTATATGTGCTCCTACACTGTCCCGAACATAAATCTTCTTTAAATTCTCCCAACACTTAGCAGCAGTTTCTTCTCCACGAATATGGACAAGCTGCTGGTCACAGAGTGTCAGTCCTATGATACATAGAGATTGCTCATTCTTCATTTTATATTCTTGTATTTTCTGGGCATCATCCTCATCCTCCGGATCCCATGCATCTACCTCTGGTGGGTTTTGAATTATACTCCACAAACCTTCTCTGCGTAGAAGTAGGCTGCATTTCATAGACCATGAAACATAGTTTGTTCCATCCAGTTTGGATATTAGAGACAAACTTGGTAAATTGACTTGTGCCATCTTTTTCTGGATATTAAACTATAATTAATAAAACACAGCTGTCTGTTTACAGTATTGTGTAACTACACAAAACTCTCACTTTATATAAGCCTGTTATATCCTGGTTAGTCTGACTGTGCACCTGGGCCCATAACCAGTGTTAGGGATATACACCCTAGCAGAACCTGCACGGAAGTCAGGCAGGCAGGCAAATATGTGAGACAAACGCTGTTGTAGCTTACACTCAGTAAATCAGATACACTGTGCCAGTTAAATAGTTTTTATTCCAGTAAGATTATTATGCATAGTCAAACAGTCCATATATCATACACTTAGTTCAGTCCGTCCAGGGATTATTCATTAGCAAAGTCCAGTGTCGAAAAAGAGGTCAGGAAACCAGTAATATATCTCTTTTTGCAGTAGAGATATGAAGAAAATCAAACCTCTTTTCTTCGTTCAGCAATAGCAGGGAAAAAACGCAGTTATCACCATCAATCCATCATTGTCAGCAATCCAGTAAAAGCCAGCAAACAGTGAGCTCTCTTGCTCCCTCTTATGGTGATTTTACAACCGCACCCAAAATACATGGTCTGCATTTAAAGTGACACACACAATCATAGTCTATATATATTATTTTACCCAAACTAAGTTAGGTAACCATGTTATCCCTAAGAGGTTCCATCTGGCAGGATCCTCTGTGTTGTGTGTCAGCAAATATATAACTGAGCTCTGGCTGACTTGCTCTTGTCCGTCCTTAGTTTTAGCCTAAAAACTGAAAGCTCCTCCAATCATCTTATGACTGTGTGGCAAAACCATTACAAAGGAGTGATATTGAAAAGAGGGATGGAGGTGACAATACTTCAGAAAATCTTGCCAGATTGAACTGTTCTATAGGTTGGGCACCATGGCAGAAAGGTCCAGTCTCCGGGGTCCCACCAGATATGCTGCATCACCTGTAAAGTCATGGAATCAATTGTTAACCAATCCATTATCCTCCACTTAGAGACAAACAACCTACTCTCCAATAAACAATTTGGTTTCAGGAAAAAACTATCCTGTAATCTGCAACTCTTACACTGCAAAAACATATGGACGACACAACTCGATCAGGGCAAAGCAATAGATGCAATCTACATAGACTTCTGTAAAGCCTTTGATTCAGTGGTACACGACAAACTACGCCTAAAACTAAAATCTTATGGTATCTCTGGACAAATGCATAACTGGGTAGAAGCATTCCTGTCAAACAGACAACAAATGGTCAAAATTGGGAGTGTCCTATCAAATTCTGTACCTGTCAACAGTGGTGTCCCCCAAGGCAGTGTTCTAGGACCAAATCTCTTCATACTCTACATAAATGACCGCTGTAATCATATTAAGAGCAACTGCGTTCTTTTCGCTGATGATGTAAAGCTGTTCAATACCACAGACAATACTGTTACCCTTCAAAAAGAGCTTGACTATGTATCAGAATGGTCAAACAAATGGCAACTTCAAATCTCAACAAATAAATGCTCTGTCTTACATATTGGCAAAAAAATATCAGAAAATAAAATACAAGCTGAATAATCAAGACCTTCTTTTTTTTTTTTTTTGAAAACAGTTTTTTTTTAATTTTAACAACAAACAAAAACACATAAAACATAAAAACATCATCTTTCCTTCATGAGTTTACAGACAGTGTATCGGTTGGTTTACCACTTTTTTTTGTGCATCCATTTCATAGTCTCCATTGTAGTTATACTACATAATAGCTCATATTATCAATCAACAATTATATAGCCTGATATCATTATTAAACAATCATTTGACTATAATTTTATTAATTCATACTTTAACGAGATAACTATAATTTACTTAATTTATTTTATAGCAAATCATAAAATCATACCAAGTCTATCTTAATACAATTTTATAAGGATAGTATCAAAGAAAAAAAAAGAAATTTATATTCATTGTTTCCTAAAATTCTAAATATTCTATTGTTATATTTTATTATCTAGCCATTGATAGAAAAGGTCCCAAACTTCATAAAATTGTTTATCTTCTTGTTCTCTAATTTCAAACGTCAATCTACTCATTTCAGCACATTCCAATATTTTCTTAATAATTTCTTCCTGTGATGGTATTTTCTTACTCTTCCAATTTTTAGCAAATACAATCCTAGCCGCTGTCAATACATTTACAATCAAATATTTCAAATTTTTATTGTATGTATCAGGTAAGATTCCCAATAAAAAAATCTCTGGTTTTAAATCTATATGTTTCTTTGTCATTTTTTCCAACCATATGCGAATTTTAGTCCAATATTTTCTAGCGTACTCACAAGTCCACCACAAATGGTAATATGAGCCAGGTATCTGATGACATTTCCAGCATTTTCCAGATTTATTCTTGAACATTCTTGCTATTCTTGTCGGGGGGAAACGCCACCTGTAAAACATCTTATACAGATTTTCTTTATATGCTGTTGACATTGTCATTTTATAATTTTGAGACCACAATTTTTGCCATTTCTCTAAATCAATCCCATATCCAAAATTCTTCCCCCAAACAATCATCGTTTCTTTAACTTGTTCTTCCTCTAGTTTAATTTCCAGTAAATAACCATATAATTTTTTAATCACTTTTTCATCAGTACCTGTCAAAATCTTATCTAAGTCAGTCAATTTATCATAGAATCCTTCTGTTTTAGAATCTTTAACATACCTTGAATGTATTTGCGCATATGAAAACCAATTCATCTTTATACCTTGTTCTTCTAGATTTTGCATCATTTTAAGTTCACCCTTTTCATCCAATATTTCCCCATATCTAACTGTTTGTACCTTCTTGTATGTTATAGGATAAGAAAAAGCTTCAATAGTTGATAACCAAACTGGGATTTTCAAATAACATTGTCTCTTAATTTTCTCCCAGTTTAACCATAAAGACTCCCGTGTATAATGCCTTCTAAAATAGCCCTGTGATTTAGTTCCCTTATACCACAGAAAAGCATGCCAGCCCAGTAATAAATCATGTCCTTCTAGTGTCAACAATCTAGTCTTTCTTAATGTTATCCATTCTTTGGCCCACATCAAGTTTGCAGCTTGATAATACAGCTCCCAATTAGGAAGGCCAAATCCTCCTCTAGTTCTAGCGTCTTGTAAAAGTTTTAATTTTATTCTCGCTTTCTTACCTTGCCATATATACTTCAACACAATTTTATTTAAATCTTCAAAATAATCTTTGCCAAGCCTAATTGGTATTGTTTGGAACAAATATAAAATTCTAGGTAAAATATTCATCTTGATTGTTGAAATTCTGCCTATTAATGACAGTTGTAGGTTTTCCCATTTCTTCAGATCAAATGCTATCTGCTGTTTGAGTTTAATATAATTGTTCTCTTTCAATGTAGTACACCTTGACGTCAAATATATCCCCAAATACTTAACCTTGTTCGTGACTTGAATTTTCAATAGGTCTGCCAGTTCTTCTCTTTGTCTTAATAACATGTTCTTTGTCAGAATCTTTGTTTTATCTTTATTTATTTTCAAACCAGCCATCTCACCGTACATCTCTATCTTTTCCAATAGTTTTAAAGCTGTCTCTAGAGGATCTTCCAAAATGAAAACCAAATCATCCGCAAAGGCTTGTAGTTTAAATTCCTCCTTTTTGATTTTCATTCCTTTTATATTTTGGTCCTCTCTAATATTTCTATTCAACATTTCCAAAGTCAATACAAATAGCAAAGGTGATAATGGGCATCCTTGTCTTGTGCCTTTTCTTATGCTAATAGTGTCTGTAAGTTCTCCCTCTATCATTACTTTTGCCGTTTGCTTATAGTATGGCTTCTATTGCTTGAATCAATTTTCTGGCAAAACCCATCTGTTCCAGTAGTAGTAACATAAATCTCCAGTTCACATTATCAAATGCCTTTTGGGCATCTAGAAATATCAAAGCCATTTGTTTTTCAGGATGCGCCTCATAATATTCCAAGGTGTCCAGAATTACTCTCATATTGTCTTTGATTTGTCTCTTTGGCAGAAATCCATTCTGATCAGGATGAATAAAATTATTTAAGTATTTTTTAAGCCTTTCTGCCAAAATTGAAGCAAAGATTTTATAATCTGCATTCAATAAAGAAATAGGTCTATAGTTCTTAATTTGTAATGGATCGGCCCCTTCTTTTGGAATAAGTGTAATGTAAGCTTCTGACCATGTTTTAGGTATCTTCTTATTTGACATGACTTCATTCATGACTTCTAGCAATGGAATGCTCAACGATTCTTGTAGTGTTTTATAAAATTCTGCCAGAAGCCCATCTGGACCTGGTGCTTTTCCATTATTCTGTCTGCTGAGTGCTTCGG
Organism: Notechis scutatus; assembly: GCF_049901735.1. Classification (NCBI taxonomy): domain Eukaryota; kingdom Metazoa; phylum Chordata; class Lepidosauria; order Squamata; family Elapidae; genus Notechis; species Notechis scutatus. The sequence continues at coordinate 207,777,682 of NC_142011.1, forward strand.
TTAGTTCCATCATTGTTATAGTACTTTCTAGCATTTTTTCAGTCTCTTCAGGTATCTTAGGTAGGTTAGCATTTTGTAAATACTGTTTAATTTTTTCCTCATCAATATCCTCTTGTTTATATAGTTGTCCATAAAAGTCTCGGATAATTGCCTTTTTCTCCTTGTCACCATAGCACATTTGGCCTTCATCGTCTATTAACTGTAATATTTTCCTTGATTCTTTCTCCTTTCTCAGTTTGTATGCTAACCATCTACCTGGCCTATTTGCATCTTCAAGATAGTTCTGTTTAGCACTTCTAATTTTGTGTGCCAATTCTTCTTTCTCTATCTGACCCATTTTATGTTTAATTATGTCCATTTTAAGTTTAATATCTTTTTTCTGTGGCATTTTCTGTAATTCTTTTTCCAGTTTTTTGTGGTCAACTTCTAAAGCTTTGATAGTTTGCCTCTTCCTAACGTTCTTTTTCTTTGTATAGTCTATTGTTAATCCTCTCGCATATGCCTTCATTGCATCCCAAACATTCTGTGTTGAAGTATCTTCTTTTTTATTTTCACTAAAGAAGAAAGCCAATTCTTTCTCCATCCATTGTGTGAAGTCTTTTTCCTTTAAAATAGTATTATTTAATGTCCATCTAGATCTTCTTTTTTGTCCTTTCCATTTAATTGTCATTGGATTATGGTCTGCCCATGTACTTGTTTCAATATTTATTTCTTGAATATTAGATATTAATTCTGTTGATGTCCAAATCATATCTATTCTGGACCATGATAAATGTCTATTTGAGTAAAAAGTATATTGTTGAATTTTAGCATTTCTTTCTCTCCATATATCTTTTAAGTTTAATTCATCTATCATTTTGAAAAAGGATTTAGGGAGAGTCTTTCTATTTTGTCTTATTGCTGTTGCTGTATAGTCCAGTTTATTGTCTACAATTCCATTGAAATCTCCCATCATAACTATATTGGCATAGTCCAGTTCAATTATTTTCATATGTAATTTTTTGTAGAATTCTTCTTGTTTGTCATTCGGGGCATAAATTGCAACCAGGAGTGTTTTTGTATTATTATCCACTGTTTCAACCATTAATACTCTTCCATCTTCATCAGTATGAATCAGTTTTGCTGGGATAGTTTCTTTAATGTATAAAACCACTCCTCTTTTCTTACAGTGAGTCAGGGAAGTAAATATTTTCCCTAATTTTGGTCATGCCAGTAATTGTTCATGTTGTTTTTTAATGTGTACTTCTTGTAAACAAATTATATCAAATTTTAGCTTCTCTAATTTGTGAAAAAAAATTCTTCTTTTGGTAGCTGAGTTCAGTCCATTTATATTCATAGAAATCAGTTTTTTCCTCCATGATTATGTTTTGTATTTAGGTCTAACAGCTCTCGTAGATCTTACTTCACGTTGTTCTTTGGTCTCCGCTTGTCCACCTACTGCGCCTTCTTCTTTTCCCATCCCCATTTGGTCCTCTTGAAGTTCAGTTGAGATGATCTCTTTTTCTGTCTCTATTTCTCTTCTTTCAAAAAATTCATTGTAGAATATTTCTGCTTTCTCAATTGAGTCAATTCTGTGTCTCTGTTCTTGCCATGTAAACATTAATCCTTCTGGAATCAGCCATCTGTAATTCACCTCTTTTTTCAATAACATTTTAGTCAAGAATCGATATTCTCCTCTCATCTCTCTCACTTTTCTGGGTACTTGTTTTAAGACCACAATCTCATTGTTTTATTATTTCAGCGTCTTCTCTCTTGCCACTTGTAATATTTGTGTTTTAATAGTTTTTTTTGTAAATCTGACGTGGACCACTCTTGGTAGATTGTTCCTCATCGCATATCTTGTAAAGACTCGGTATATCTCATCTACTCCATCCATCATCTTTTCCTCTGTTATTCCCAGAGCTCCAGCCAGGATTTCTATCATTATTGCAGTCAAATTTTGTCCTTTTTCTTCCTCTATATTTTGAAATCTGAGATAGAATTCTGACCTGTCCATCTCCCACTTCAACATCCCACTTTTATCTTGTTCAACCATTGTTAATCTGCTATCAATATTTCCAATTGTCTCATCTCTTTGTTTGTCTTTCTCTTCAATTTTTTGGAGTCTCTCATCATATTTCACCATCATTTGTTGAATATTTTCAACTTTTTCATCGGTCTTCCCAATTCTTTGTTCAATACTCTCCATTCTTTGTTCAATACTCTCTGTTCTTTGTTCAATACTCTCTGTTCTTTGTTCAATATTCTCAGCTCTTTGTTCAATATTTTCTATTTTCTTTTCAATGATATCCGATTTCATTTTAAGTTCTTGAATTCCTTGCATAATCATCTTTAAATCCACTTGTTCTTTATCTTGCTTCGACATTATCTGGGTTAAACGTCGTCCTCCAACTGTTGGGGAGGCAGGAGCAGAAGTTGAAATGCCAGAAGATATGAATTTCTTACTCATTTAGGTAACTCAGGGTCTTCAAGCTCTTTTAATCCAATTAGTAGAGTGGCCAATTATAATCCAATTAGGGAAAAAGAAAGTAAAAAAAAGAATAAAAAAAAGACAATAAAAATTAAAAAGCCCAAAATTAAAAAGAAAAAAGAAAAGGTTCTTCAGGTTCTTCTAGACCTTAATCCTATTGTGGGATAATCAATTATGATTCAAAGTAAAAATTAAAAAGAAAAAGAATAAAACCCAATAGTATTAAAAAGTAGTAAGAAAAAAAAAAAGAATTCTTCAGGTTCTTCACACCTTAATCCAGTTGAAAGATCTCAATAATCTGTAATCCACACTTTTGTTCTAACGAGCCTTTCTGCTCGTGATTGTCACACTTCCGCTTTTCAAGCTGCTTTTCTGGCCGCTTTTCTCTCCTGCTTCCACAAAGTGCTACTCACAACCAGGAAGATAAATCTCTCACCCCACTGTCATTCTTCAATCTTCGATCTTCAATATTGTATTAAGCTCTTTCAACACCTTTTCCTGCTCCGATCTTGCAGGCTGTCACTATCTTGCTTAGTCACCTCAGTGGCAGACTGGACTTTGGAGCCGCCATAAACTGGCAGCTAGCTCTTCCACGCTGGGCTCAGGAGCTCTTCTCTTCGTTACCAGGGGGTTGCCTACCCCCACCCTGTAACTCGAGATTCTCCTATACTGACACGAACCTCTCCGGGGTTTGTGTATCCCCTGGGGATCGCTCCAGACGCTAGAGAAGGTAATAGAAAACCACAGCAGTCTTCTCCACCTCTGCACGTCCCTGTCCTGCCACCCCAACTCCTGGGGAGAGAGGAAGAACATCAGAAACCAGGAGATTGGAGACTTGAATTTGTGAGTGATTTGGCATTTGGGATTAACTTTTTGACAATATTTGAGAGGAAGGAGGTGACAGAGGAGGAAAAATTGCGGCACTGAAAGTGACTTATTAATTCTCTGAATTGAGTTCAATAGGATTATTGGCTTTATTTAATACAGCTGGGAGGACAGATTGTTAAGCGACCAAGAAGAGATGACTATTGGATTTTGGAGGGAATAATAGGTGAAGGAGATTTGCACATTGAACTCAAAACCGGGAAGGGGAAAGAAGGAAGAGGAAGAAGGAAGAAGAGACCAACAGAAGGCTGGGAAGGATTGACTTCTTATTGCGATTAATCAGCACATTATACCATTCGCTCCCCGGAGTACTGGGAAGAAACTCAAAACTTAAACCTTTAGCTTGAAGACTGACTATAAAGTTTATTTTATATTTTTTCTCTTATCACATTTCTTTATTTGTTGGAATTTCTATTTGGTAATACTTTAATATTACCATTTGGGCACTATTTTTACAATTTGAACCTCTAGCCCCTTGCTTATTGACTGCCTCAAATCAAGGTAAACTTTTCCCTCTTCTCTTCCCCCATTGTTCCAGTCTTTCTCCTTCCTATCTTAACCCCTTAAAAAGCCTGATAAATTTACCTACTCAAAAGGAGGGAAAAAAAGGTATATTGTCCTTATAGATTTCAGTGACAATTGATTTGATTGTCTTAAATAGTAACAACAAAGAGTGAAAAATAGTGTTGATTTAGATTATTTAGAATACTTAAGATTAATTCTTAAAGAAGTAACTGGGTTGGATTTGATGTATTATTGATTATTAATATTGATATTCAGTATATAAATTAATTATAAAGATTATTATATTATTAGATAACATTTTATAATATAGGTGTACAGACTGCCTATCTATATATTTGATTGAAGTATTAGAATAGAATTTTTATTTTAGGGTTAAACACTGAATGGTGATCTGGGACAATATATCCAATATAGTGCAACAACAAAAACAAATATTAAGAGAGATGACCTCCACGACAACTATGGCTTTGAAATCGGGAAAGAAGACCACCCCGACCCTAACAACTACTTTAACTTCTGCTTCACCAACAATCCAAAAAACCATTGAAGAATCTCTAATAGGGGAAAAACAGTCCAATGTCTCTAACGTTAATATACAAGCTACCCTACTATCCTTGCAAGAAGCAATATCCAAGATGCAAGAAATAATGATTAAGAATCACAAAGAAACCAGAGCGGATATTAGCGAATTAAAAGATGAGATGGGAAAGCTTAAAGTGGAAATGAAAGCAGATTTACTTAAGGTGGAGGATAAGATAGGGTCCTTGCAACAGGCTATGGAGAAAAACGAAGTTAAGATAAGAGAAATAGAGAGTAGGACAGAACGGATGGAGACAAACTTTGAAAGGATAGAGGAGGAATTTAGAAATGTAACTAGAGAAACCGAAGACTCCTCGTCCACCTCGAAATGGATAAAGCAGCGGCATATTTAAGGTTTCAAAATGTGGTAGAAGCGAAAAATGAAGAACTAGAACAATTAATGGCAGAACTATTGGCTGAATGGTTAGGGAAAGAAAAAGATGATCTAATCAAAGAATTTGACGAGGTGTATAGGGTCAGCACAAGTTATGCTAGACGCCATAACTGCCCAAGAGAAATTCATATTCGTTTCACAAGGAGGTGTGTGAGAGACCTAATTCTTAAAAGGTCCAGAGAAGAAACAATAACATATAGAGGTAAAGAGATTACGATCCTAAAACAAATCCCAAGGAAAGTGAGGGTCATAAGACAGGATTATAAATTCTTGGCCAATTATTTAAATAAAAAAGAAATTCCTTTTAAATGGTTAATCCCAGAAGGGATGTTAATAACTTGGAAAGAGAGAAAAATCAAAATAGATTCTATAGAACAGGCCCAAGACTTTCATGATCAGCTAATAGGCACGGATAACCAATACACCAAGGAGGAAACTAAAAGGAAACCACAGGATGATCGTAATCACCATAGAAACCAAAAAGAAGGACTTCCTCAAAATCTAGGGAACGACAAACCACAACCAGGGAGAGAAGAACCAATCTCACAACAACAGCAAGAAGAAAACCGAATCATCACTAGACAAAAAACTAAACAGACCTAGATAAATGGAGATAGGAAAGAAACTCCTCTCCATTAATATAAATGGTTTAAATTCAACATCTAAAAGGAAAAGGATATTAACTAAATTAATTAGACAAAACGCCGACATAATATGCCTACAAGAAACACACATTAGGAAAAAGGATGAAAGATATTTAATTTGCCCGAAACTTGGAAAACTTTTTACAGCACCAGCAGACAAACATAAAAAGAAAGGAATTGCAATATTTGTGAAAGATGATGTAAAAGCAGAACTAATCTGGTCGGATCCGGAAGGAAGAACTCTGGTTATACAAATTTGGATTAATCATATCACATTTTTATTGGTAGCAATCTACGCGCCAAATGAAGAACAAGGGAAATTTTTTAAAGATCTTCATCAGAGAATAATAGGTTTCAAAAAGGAATATCTGCATGATAGGCGACTTCAACTCCATTGCTGATCATCAAAAAGACCATAGTAATGTGAATAAGAACAAGAAAGGGAAAAGAGAATTTTCTATGCCCTGTAAGGACATGATGAAAGAATTAAACTTAATAGACTTATGGAGAAAACTAAACCCAGAAGAGAAACAGTTCACATATTATTCAAATCCACACAAAATCTGGACCAGAATAGATATGGCCTGGATGGATGGGGAATTGGCCAATGAAATAAAAGAAATTAAAATCCTACCAAATGAATGGGCCGACCACAACCCAATACAACTAATTTGGAGAGATAGGAGAAAAACAAAGAAAAGATGGACACTAAATACTCAGTTAATAAACGAAGAAGAGTACATTAAGAAGCTGAAAGAGGAATTAAATTATTTTCTAAAGAAAATAATAATGAAGCAACCACGAAACAAAATATTTGGGATACAATGAAGGCAATTATAAGAGGAACAACAATCTCCTATAATGCCATGAGAAATAAAAGAATACATGCCCAACAAAATAAATTCCAACAACAAATTAAAGAATTAGAAATACAACTTCAAAAATCCCCTAAAAACCAGAGAACACAAAGTCAGTTAATAACAATTAAACACAAATTGAACTTACTTGAACAAGATAAAATAGAAATTAACTTGAAAAGGTCCAAACAAAATTATTTTGAGCATGCAAATAAACCAGGAAGATGGCTATCCCATAAACTTAAAAAGTGAAAGAAAAGAGATTGATACACCAACTAATGGATGAGAAAGATGTCTTACAACATGAGATAGAGAAGAAAAAAGATATCATTTACAACTATTTTCAAAGATTATATAAAAAGGAGGAAGTTAATGAAGATAAAATAAGAACTTATTTAGAGGAGACGAATGACAAGGTAATTGGAGAGGAATGGATAGAGTTATTGAATAAAGATATTACATGGTCTGAATTGAAGTCAGCAATGGAGAATCAAAGTAATAACAAATCTCCAGGACCAGATGGGATTCCGGCAGAACTATATAAAGCAATATTGGAACTAGTAGGACCACTGATGCTGGAAGTGTTTAATGAGGTACTTCTGGCAGCCAAGATGCCGGACTCGTGGAGGGGGGGCGCTGATTTCGCTAATCCCAAAGGAGGATGCAGATCATAGATACATCAACAACTATAGACCGATTTCACTTTTAAATGCCGATTATAAATTGTTTACTTCTATCATAGCTAATAGAGTAAAACAAGCTTTAAATCCACATATACACGAAGATCAAAATGGATTTCTTCCGTCCCGACAAATAAAGAACAATTTAAGAACCGTTATCGATGTCCTAGAATATTATGAAGCCCACCCGGAGAAACAATCCGCACTCATGTTTTTAGATGCTGAGAAAGCATTTGATAACTTAAATTGGCACTTTTAATTCAAAAATTTACAATATGAGTCTTGGCACCAAATTTGAAAACATTATAACAACTATTTACAACACACAACAGGCTAATATACTAATCAATGGCGAACAAACAGATCCAATAAATATAGAAAAAGGTGTCAGACAGGGCTGCCCTCTCTCACCTCTTCTTTTCATTTTTGCCCTAGAATCACTCTTAACACGGGTTAGACAAAATCCTGAAATTAGAGGAGTGAGGGTCAAATCAGAAGAATATAAACTACAAGCGTTTGCTGACGATATGGTTTTCTCTTTGGAGGAACCCATGGAAAAAGGTTATAATCTAATAAAAGAATTAGAACAATTTGGCACAGTGGCAGGATTAAAAATTAATAGAAAAAAGACGAAATTAATGACCAAAAATTTAACAGAAAACCAGAAGGAAGAATTAGAAACAATGATGGGGATACAGGTAACAAAAAGGGTCAAATATTTAGGAATATGGTTAACACCACAAGGTAAATCACTCAAAGAGAACAATTATGATAAACTACTTCAACAAACAAAGAAAGATTTAGAATCCTGGAATAAGTTGCAGCTTTCCTTATTGGGCAGGATTGCCTCGATTAAAATGAATATATTACCAAAATTTCTTTATTTATTCCAGACAATCCCAATTAAGTTGTCAAAAATATTTTTTGAAGAATTAAATAAGATCACACTTAAATTTATTTGGCAGGGGAAAAAACCCAGGATCAATGTAAAGGCCTTACAAGATGCGAAAAGTAGAGGGGTCTAGCCCTTCCAAATTGGGAATTATATTATTCGGCAGCTATCTTATTATGGATAAAAGACTGGGTGAACTTACTTAACAAAAGAATTTTAGCATTAGAAGGACATGACCTCCAGAGAGGGTGGCATGCCTTCTTATGGGAAGTGGGGAAATCCAAGCAGTCTTACTTTCATAGACACCTCATTAGGGACTCATTATTAATTAATTGGAAAAAATATGCAAAAACACTATCTAAAAATTCCGATCTGGCTATCAACAATGGAGGCAATGGTACATCCCAATAATTTGGACATAACAAAAATGATTAAATATAAAGATTTATTAGATCCGCAAGGGAAATTAAAAACTCGACAAGAACTACAGGAACAGGGATTTAAAATTGATCAGTGGTTATATATACAAATCCATAGCAGATACAAACAAGATATAAAAGACTTTGGAATTTATAACAAACTGCAGTATTTAGATAAAATTTTACTAGGATCAAACAAAAAGAACATATCCAAATTCTATAAATACTTACTGGAAGTAGAATTAGAACAAGAGATAGTTAAAGGGAACATGATAGCCTGGAGCAGGAATGTCGGAAGAAGTATTACATTATCAGAATGGGAAAAGATTTGGAACAGAAATATTAAGATTACAAAATCGGCAGCATATAAAGAAAATACATACAAAATGTTTTATAGATGGCACTTGCCCCCTTCGAGGTTGGCGAAAATGAACCCAAACACGAGTCCAAAATGCTGGAAATGTAAAAGCATAGAAGGAACCTACTTTCATATGTGGTGGTCTTGCAAAGAAACCCAGAAATATTGGCAAAAAATCAGAAAATGGTTGGAGGAGATAACCAAAGAACAAATCGAATACAAACCAGAGTTCTTCCTACTAGGGATCTCTGATAAACATTTACCCAAAAAGATGAAATATGTTACAATTCATATCCTAACTGCAGCCAGATTAACGTTTGCCCAGTGTTGGAAATCACCCTATGCACCTACAGAACAAATGGTCATCCAGAAAATATGTGATTGTGCAGAAATGGATAAATTAACTATAGCACTTAAAAACAAAGAGGCTTCAACATTTTACGATAATTGGAACTCTTGGTATAATTGGTTAGTCCAGAGATAAACTGCTTAATGGACAATAGGTAATTTAAGCATAGATATCGATAAGATGTGTGTATTCAAATTAAGGTAGGAGAATTGGATCTTGCAGACTGTCAAAAAGGATATTGTCTGTTTTTAAACGCATCTTTTTTTTTTTTTCTTTTTCTCTTCCTTTGCTTCTTTCTTTCTTTTACATCTCCTCTTCTCTTTTCTTTCCAGTTTGTAAGACCGAGTGTTCTTTTTTTGTTTTTTTTCCCTTTTGTGTATGTAATGTCGATATGTTTTTAATTGTAAATTTAATAAAATTTATTTAAAAAAAAAAAAAAAAGAAAGATCTCAATAATAAAAAATAGCCATAAAAATGGATCAAAAATGAAAAGGCAAAAGGCAAAAGTCCCAATAAGAAAAAGAAAAAGATATTCTGAGGCTTTCCCTTTAAAAAGAAAATAAATAAAAAATAAATATACAAATATTACAAAATACTATGGGATTGAAGAGGAGGGATAAGACAGCTAAGAAAAAATAGAAAAAGAGCACTGCATTTTATTTAATTATCCAAGGCTCTTATTATGACTTCTCCACAAATCTCAAAGCCAAGCTTAAAATATTCAATTGTTGATAGAAGTCCCAAAGAACAACTGTAAAAACATTCTCCAGTGTTCTTCCCTCTATCTTATCAAGTTCCAGTGTCCTTGAGAGAAAGTTTTTCACAGTTCTCTCAGCTTCAAATAAAGTATTTTTCAAGCCTCTAGTTGGCAGTGTTACAAAGTTTCTTTCATCCACTCCCCCTTCTTTCCCAAAAAAAGCATAATAAAAAAGAAGATGTGTGTGTGTGTGTGTGTGTGTGTGTGTACATACATATACATATACATATACATATACATATACATATACATATAATATACACACACACACACACACACACACACACACACACACAATATATATATATATATATATATATATATATATATATATATATATATATATATATATATATATATATATATATATATATATATATATATATATGTGTGTGTGTGTGTGTGTGTGTGTATCTTTGGTTATTCGGGTTTTCTCCCGCGTAAGATTGGACGTATCTAGGCAACGTTTCGATGAAGTCTCATTCATCATCTTCAGGCTTCTGTCTTCAGCTCTGTGCTTCTCAGAGTGATGTGAGCTTGCAGCTGCTTCTTCCTTTTAACTGCTAGTGGGGGTGTGACTTGATTGGGTGGGGGCTTGGCTGTGTTCTGATTGGGTGGGGTGTGTTCTCATTGGTTGGGGGTTTGGCTGTGTTCTGATTGGTTGGGGGGTTGGCCATGTTCTGATTGGCTGGAGGTGTGTTCTGTTCAGTGGGGGCTTGGTTGTGCTCAGGTTGGTCTTAGTTACTGGGGGATTTGAGCTGGTGAGCTGTGATCTTGCTGTTTGGCTTCGAGTTCGTGGTCGTGCTGCATCTTCATGGTGGGGGTCAGTTTGCTTCATGTATGGCTCAGAGGGGTTTGAAGTGGGTAGTGATGCAGCTGCAGTTCGGCTTCTAGTCTGTGGTCGTGCCTCATCTTCTGTGTGGGTGTGAGTCTGCTTTTTACGTGGAAGTGTGGTGGTGGCATCTTGTGTGGCCCTCGTGGGTGTGGGTCTGGTGTCATTCATCGTGTTAGGCACTCGTCTGTTCATGAGGGCGGGTTTCCAAATGGCTGGTAAGTGGGAGGTGTCATCTCTTTTATTCATGCTGTGTGGGCGTTTTTCTATCTCTATGGCTTCTCTGATTATTCTGTTGTTGAAGTGTTCGGTTTTGGCGATAGTTCTGGTATTTTTAAAGTCAATCTCATGTCCTGTGGCTTTGAGGTGTTGGACCAGGGAAGAGGTCAGTTCTTCTTTTTTGATTGAGTTCTTATGTTCTTCAACGCGTTAGTTAGAAAGCTAGGTTTCATCTGGGTGCCTGGTTGGGGTATGTTTGAGCTGGAGGTATCAGGGGGGATCTGTTTGTGCCCAGGTGTTTGCCTGGCTTGTGGTGTGGAGATTTTTTTTGTTTGTGAGTGCAGGCTTCCAAATGATTGACAGTCTGGTGGAATCATCTTTTCTGTTCATGCTTTCTGGTCTTTTTTTCAATCTCTATGGCTTCTCTGATGATTCTGTGGCTGGGGTTTTCTATAGTGGCTAGGGTTTTGGTACCAAAACCCTAGCCACTATATGAAACCTAGCTTCCTAACTAATGATAGCCGTCCATTCACCCGGAGCCAAGCTGCACTAAAGGCCTCCAATAAAGTAACACAATGTTGCCAGCCAATCAAGATACAAAAAGAGCCAAAAAACAGACAGAAGATATTAGAAAAACCAATCAAGCAGAACACAGCAAACTCCAAGACCAATAAACACAGACCAAGACTCTCAACCAATCAGGATGAAGAAAAAACCATTCTGGCACAGCAATAGTCTGCCCCAAATTCAAATCTGAAACCACTGTAAAAGCCTGACTCACAGATGAACACTATACAGAAGCCTGATGATGGCAGATGAGATTCTGCCGAAACGTCGCTACAACTTTAAAAGCACAACTACTATGACGTGGGAAAATACACGAACAAAGCTGAATGCCATACATGTAAGTACCCGCGAAAACTTAAGAAAACACACACACCCACACACACACACACACACACATATATATGTGTGTGTGTGTGTGTGTGTGTGTGTGTGTGTGTGTGTGTTTTCTGAGGTTCTCGCGGGTATTTGTATGTGGATCTTTGGTTATTCGGGTTTTCTCCCGCGTAAGATTGGAAGTATCTAGGCAACGTTTTGATGAAGTCTCATTCATCATCTTCAGGCTTCTGTCTTCAGCTCTGTGCTTCTCAGAGTGAATCACAGCCATCCTCAGAAACCCCATAGACAAAATTGACTTGGAAAACCAAGGCATATACGAAGTCCCCTGTGCATCATGCCCGGCCACATACATTGGACAGACCAATAGAAGAATAAGCACCCGCCTGGATGAACACAAAAATGCAGTCAAAAAGCTGGAACACACTTCCTCACTAGTCCAACACATGGAAGCCACAGGTCATAGCATCAACTTCAATGGCACCAAAACCCTAGCCACTATAGAAAACCCTAGCCACAGAATCATCAGAGAAGCCATAGAGATTGAAAAAAGACCAGAAAGCATGAATAGAAGAGATGATTCCACCAGGCTGTCAATCATTTGGAAGCCTGCACTCACAAACAAAAAAATCTCCACACCACAAGCCAGGCAAACACCTGGGCACAAACAGATCCCCCCTGATACCTCCAGCTCAAACACATCCCAACCAGGCACCCAGATGAAACCCAGCTTCCTAACTAATGATAGCCGTCCATTTACCCGAAGCCAAGCTGCACTAAAGGCCTCCAATAAAGTAACACAATGCTGCCAGCCAATCAAGATACAAAAAGAGCCAAAAAAACAGACAGAAGATATTAGAGACACCAATCAAGCAGAACACAGCAAACTCCGAGACCAATAAACACAGACCAAGACTCCCAACCAATCAGGATGAAGAAAAAACCATTCTGGCACAGCAATAGGCTGCCCCAAATTTAAATCTGAAACCACTGTAAAAGTCTGACTCACAGACGGACACAATACAGAAGCCTGATGATGGCAGATAAGATTCTGCTGAAACGTTGCTACAACTTTAAAAGCACCACTACTATGACGTGGGAAAATACCCGAACAAAGCTGAAGGCCATATGTATATGTATATGTATATGTATATGTATATGTGTGTGTGTGTGTGTGTGTGTGTGTGTATATATATATACAGAACACAGAACACAGCCAAGCCCCCAACCAATCAAGTCACACCCCCACTAGCAGTTAAAAGGAAGAAGCAGCTGCAAGCTCACATCACTCTGAGAAGCACAGAGCTGAAGACAGAAGCCTGAAGATGATGAATGAGACTTCATCGAAACGTTGCCTAGAAACTTCCAATCTTACGCGGGAGAAAACCCGAATAACCAAAGATCCACATACAAATACCCGCGAGAACCTCAGAAAACATATATATATATATATATATATTTTTATAATAAATATATATAAAGAAAAAATTACTAAAGGGAGCCTCTATTCTAAAAAATAAAAACAGTCAAAAAGGAGAAGAAGAATAGGTAAATATAAGAGGAAAAACCAGTCCAGTTAACAATTGCTAAAAAAAAAAAAAGTAAAAGTAAAAAAGCCAAGCCTCACTTTGACATTTCTCTTTAAAAATCGCCGCTAAGTCAGTTTTGTCGAAAATCTTACAGATTTCTTCTCATTCTTAGGGTGTCCTTTAGTCCCAAATATTAATAATTAAAAAAAAAGTCCTCACCAAACCGATACACTTTCTCTTTCAATCTCTTCCTTTCAGAGCTGTCCCAGCTTCAGCAGCTTAATGGCTGCCTCTCCGCCGATGGTAAAAGGGCTTCTCTTGGATCAACCAGGGACTTTGCGATGACCCTGGGATCAATAGAAAGCGCCCCTTACTATCACCGTCTCTACGGGATGGTTTAGGTCCGTTGGGACCGACCAGGGGCGAAGATATCAGCTGTGATCTCAGAGCCCCGAGATTGCAGCTGTATCACAGCAACGTGGCTCCGCCTTCACCCAATAATCAAGACCTTCTTGATGATCCAAGCTCTGTAAAGGACCTTGGAATACTCATCTCTAATTATCTAAGTGCTAGAGCCCACTGTAACTAGATAACCAAAAAGGCATTAAGAGTTGTTAACCTAATCCTACGTAGCTTTTTCTCTGGTAATATCACACTACTAACTAGAGCATACAAAACATTTGCTAGACCAATACTCAAATACAGCTCATCAGTCTGGAATCCACATTACGTATCTGATATTAGCACAATTGAGAAAGTCCAGAAATGTTTCACAAGAAGAGTTCTCCACTCCTCTACTCGTTGTAGAATACCTTACGCCACCAGACTTGAAATTCTAGATCTAGAAAACCTTGAATTACGCCGTCTTCGGTCCGATCTAAGCATAGTATATAAAATCATACATTGCAATGTCCGACCTGTCAATGAATACTTCAGCTTCAAGCATAACAACACAAGAGCACACAATAGATACAAACTCAAGGTTAACCGCACCAAACTTGATTGCTGGAAATACGACTTCAGCAACAGAGTGGTCAATGTCTGGAATACTCTACCTGACTCTGTGGTTTCTTCCCCAAACCCCCAAAAACTTTAACCTTAAACTGTCTACTATTGACCTCACCCCTTTCCTAAGAGGTCTGTAAGGGGCGTGCATAAGCGCACCAATGTGTCTACCGTCCCTGTCCTATTGTTTCTTTTATTTTTCTTTTAAGTACCCATTTCATGTATTCATAACGATGCTTATACTTATACCTATTATCTTGTAAGCGATTAACAAATCAAATCAAATAAATAAATAAATGAAATTCGTCCTGCTAACTAGCACAGCCATGTGGCTTCCCAGCCAGAGGGAGAGAGTTCTCCCAGCCAGCACAACCATGCAGATTCCCTGTGCTGTGTGGGATGCAGCTGCTGCAGCGAAGCAAAGGAAGCAAGCTGGAGACCGGGAAGACAGGGACCGGGGTGGGGGGCATCTTGCTAGGCCATGAGTTCCACGGCCCATATGGAGCTATGGTGGTGAAGCAAGCCAAGCATGCTGGAGGCCGGAGAGAGAGGGGCTAGTGAGATTTGCAGGCTTACTTACCCTGGCAGGCAGATTAGGGGAGCTCCGTTGGATCATAGGCACCATGTTGGAAAGCAGGCAGAGACTGTCTGGTCAACGTTAGGAGCCACACAGTGTGCTATGCCAGGGAGGTGACGTTGCAGGACGGGGAGAATGGGCAGCATGGGCGGGTCAAGTGGCAACCAGGTAGGCGGGGGTGGGGCCAGCGAGAGGTGGTATCTGCCGGTTCTCCGAACTACTCAAAATGTCTGTAACCGTTTCACCAAACCAGTCTAAACTGGCCAAATACCACCTCTAGATGTACATGAAGGAATAGAAGGGGAACTAACCAACTTTGCAGACAGCACTAAGCTGGCAGGAATAGCCAGCACTCCAGAAGATAGGCTCAAGATCTAGATGAATTTCAACAGACTTGAACTCTGGGACCCATCTAAGAAAATGAAATTCAATGTTGAAAAAAAGCAAGATTTTACAGTCAGGCAACAAAAATTAAATGTACAGATACAGATTAGGTGAAACCTGGCTCCATTGCAGTAACTGCAAGAAGGATCTTGGAGTCCTAGTAGAGAGTTACCTCAACCTGAGCCAGCTGTGTGCTGCAGCTGCCAAAAAAACCCAACACAATCCTAGACTGCATAAACAGAAGGATACAATCCAGATCATGTCAAGTATTATTCAGACTTTATTAAAGCCTTAATAATACCTCGCTTAGAATATGGCATCCAGTTTTTAAATTTGCCATGTTGAGACTCTGGAAAGAAGAGCAAGAAGAATGATCAAGGGGCTGGAGGCTAAAAGACCTGAAGAATGATTGCTGGAACTGGGTATGTCGAATTTCATGAAAAGAAGGTCTAGGGGTGACATGATAGCAGTCAGGGGCTCCAACAAGGAAAGGGGGTTAATCTATTCTCCAAAGCACCAGAAAGCAGGACAAGAAACAATGGATGGAAACTAATTAAGGAGAGAACCAACCTAGAACTAAGGAGAAATTTCTTGATAGTTGAAACAATTAATCAGTGGGATGGATTGTCTTCTGAAGTTATGGGTTCTCTATTCCTGGAAATGTGTAAGAAGAGATTGGATAACCATTTGTCTAAAATATTACAGGGCCTCATGCTTGGGAAGCGCATTGGAGTAGAAGTCCTCCAAAATTCCCTTCTCACTACATTATTTTATTATTGTGAAACACCTGGTGTTTCCATCCACAGATTTAATGTACAGATAGTTAAATTCCTTCTTCCCCCTCAGCTTTGATGGAGCTTAAGACCTCAGCTTAAAATTAATCTTGTTGGATTTCCAAAGAAAAAGAGATTAAGAGAGATGTTTACCTATCTTTGCTCATGCAAAACAAACATCGTGCATTGTGCAATATTATCATACTATCCACATTGTCTCTCACAGAGAACCTACAGGAATAAGGAATAAGAACTGGCATTCATTCATTTGGCTCCTGGTTAGAAAAATAATGGCACAGTTCCAATACAACCATGATTGTCTTCCAGATAGTACCTTTTGCCACTAACCCACCAGATATATATATTTTTTAAGGTTGGGATATTGGATAATGCTTCACAAACTGCAAATCCCCCACTTTCCTCCTGACTCACTTTACTTATCATTTGGTGGCACACCAGTTGAGTCCGTCTCCCAATGAAGAAACTCTTGTGTTCTCCCTTCTAGACTATTGCAATATTTCAGCATGTCTTTTAATTCTCAGACCTTGTGTCCCTCCAAGCTCAATGGAATTGAATCCATGTGAAGGGAGGAATGCAGTGGGATACCCCAAGGCTCTTTCTTAGGCTCTGTACAATTCAACATCTTCATCAATGATTTGGATGAGGGGATAGATGGGGAATTCATCAAATTTGCAGATGACACTAAGCTGGCAGGAATAGCCAGCACACCAGAAGATAGGCTCAAGATCCAGATGAATTTCAATAGACTGGAACTCTGGGACCCATTCAGCAAAACGCAATTCAGTGGTGAAAAAAAGTAAGGTTTTACAGTCAGGCAACAAAAATCAAATGCAGAGATACAGATTAGGTGAAACCTGGCTCCACTGCAGTAACTGCAAGAAGGATCTTGGAGTCCTAGTGGGCAGTTCCCTAAACCTGAGCCAGCTGTGTGCTGCAGCTGCCAAAAAAACCAACACAATCCTAGACTGCATAAACAGAAAGATACAATCCAGATCATGTGAAGTATGATTCAGACTTTATTAAAGCCTTAATAAGACCTCGTTTAGAATATGGCATCCAGTTTTGATATTTGCCATGTTGAGACTCACTGCTATTCTCTCTTGAACCTGGATCTTCTCTCTTGAACCTGGCTCTCCAGCCCCCACAAGGTGGGGTAGAGGGATATATCTTCTACCACCCTAGACTGTACTTTGAAGGCTGCAGAGCAGATTGCAAGATGAAAGCTTTGCTATTTGCTTTGTTGTGGGTCGCATTCCTGTTCAAGGATCCAGGTAGGATCCCGAACCTTTGATCTGAGTTGAGGATTTCATAAGCATTTATTTATAAATTTTATTGGCTGCCCATCGTACCATAGGGTATCTCTGGGTTGGTTACAGTTAAATTCCTGTTAAAACATAAACATTAAAACTCAAACATTAAAACCAAAGAGACACTTGAAGGGCGGAGGTTGAGTGGGGTGGAAGTGGGTCTGTTATTGCTCAATTGACCTCCTCCATTGAGCTGATCCACCATGGGGCTTCCAGGTAGACTGGCAAGGCCACATCTTTAGGCCCGTATGAAAAGATAGAAGGGTTGAGGCCAACTTCACACTGGGAGTAGCAAGGTTTTCGGGAGGGTAGGAGTTACAGCAGAGAAACCTTTGCTCCTGGACTCCACCAATTGGAATATTGGGCAAGACGATGGGACCTTCAGGGTGCCCCCTCTCCTGGCATCTATGGAATGGGCTAATTCCAATGGAGTGGGGAACCTGACTCCTTCCTACGAAGGGCTTTAAAAGGGATCACCAATACTTTGAATTGGAAGGAGAAGCAGACTGGTAACCAATGCAGCTCATGGAGCAGTGGGGTCACACGGACCATTCTTGGCCCCCGCATAATTGCCTGCACTGCCACACTCTGCAGCAGCTATAACTTCCGAATGCACTTCCTGTGTTTGTGTTATTTGTGGGACTGCCTCTTCCCAATTAAATCAATGTCCCTTCCCAATGAAATCTGTCCCTCCCATCATATCCAACAGAAGAGGCATGTTTTGGGTGCAGTCTGCTAAGGAGCTCCATCTGGTGGGACCCTGGAGACTGGACCTTTCTGCCATGCTTCCACAGAGGAAGAGAGTTGGGATAACCACTCCCTGGAATATCACAGGATATATCCGCTAGGAGGAGGGAAGGAAGGGTTCGATCTGGCAAGATCCTTTGAAGAATTGTCACCTATCACTCCTGTGTAATTGTTTTGCCACACAGACATAAGATGACTGGAGGAGCTTTCAGTTGTCAGGCTAAGACTAAGGATGGACAAGAGCAATTCAGCCAGAGCTCAGTTATGTTTTTGCTGACACAATACAGAGGATCCTCCCAGGTGGAACCCTTCCTTCCCTCCTCCTAGCGGATATATCCTGGGAGATTCCAGGGAGGGGTTATCCCAAATCTCTTCCTCTGTCTCTTACATTCTCTGAGCTGCAGTGCCTCTTGTCTCTACACACAGAAATGCCCTCGCACACATACACACACAGAGACATAGACACAAACACAAGGAAAGACTACATCATTTTTAATCTCTCTCTCTATATATATATGTTTTATTAATCCATTTTCTTTTTACATGACACAAGCTGGATCCCCATGCTTCATGAACAAACTATGTGAACGGGCTATGCAGGATAAATTCGGTTCACAATCTGTTGGCTCAGTGGTGGTCAATGATTGAAACACATAAGGGTTTCCTTTCCTTTCCTTTCCTTTCCTTTCCTTTCCTTTCCTTTCCTTTCCTTTCCTTTCCTTTCCTTTCCTTTCCTTTCCTTTCCTTTCCTTTCCTTTCCTTTCCATTCCATTCCTTTCCTTCTTTCCCTTCCCTTCCTCCTTTCCTTACCTTCATTCTCTTCCTTTCCTTTCCTTTATTTTCCTCCTTTCCCTTCCCTTCCTTCTTTCCTTTCCTCCTTTTCCTTCCCTTCCTCCTTTCCTTCTTTCCTCCTTTCATTTCCATCTGTCAATTATCTGTCTATCCAATTATCTGTCTATCCAATTATCTATCTATCTATCTATCTATCTATCTATCTATCTATCTATCTATCTATCTATCTATCTATCTATCTATCTATCTATCTATCTATCTATCTATCTATCTATCTATCTATCTATCTATCTATCTATCTATCTATCTATCTATCTATCTATCTATCTATCTATCTATCCATCTATCCATCCATCCATCCATCCATCCATCCATCCATCCATCCGTCTATCCTCTATATCTATCTATCTATCTATCTATCTATCTATCTATCTATCTATCTATCTATCTATCTATCTATCTATCTATCTATCTATCTATCTATCTATCTATCTATCTATCCATCCATCCATCCATCCATCCATCCATCCATCCATCCATCCATATATCATCTATCTATCTATCTATCTATCTATCTATCTATCTATCTATCTATCTATCTATCTATCTATTATTTCACAAACATATTGTGTTGCTGCTGTTGTTGTCAGTCAGGGACATTCAAAACGTGTAATCAAACTGATTCCCAGGGCAATCTCCAATTTCTCCTCAGAGATATGTACACTGACCATTAGAAACGTAATCAGGTCATTGTCTTTGGTCAGATATCAAAGGGGAGGTGGGAGAATGAAGTGGGGGTCTCAGAAAGTCTTTGATCAGGGGAAAAACAGCTTCTTAATGCTGTGAGGAAACCCAAAGAACCAGGGAAGAAGGAGAATCTTCCAGGCCTGCATTATTATAAAGAGTATTTTTATTATTATGCCTCTTCTGCTGGATCTGATGGGAGGGACAGATTTAATTAGGAAGAGGCAGCCCTCAAATGACACAAACTCCATGCCAGCAAAGACTTTACAGGACATAATCAGTTCCTTGGACCCAGAAGCAAGCTGGTAACCAATGCAGCTTCTGGATCAGAGGGATACTGTGTGCCATTTTAGGGCTCCCCGTGATTGCTTGGGCACCAGAGTTGGCATTCAGCAGCTTCTGACCAGTTCTGGAGAACCGGTAGTGGACATTTTGAGTAGTTCAGAGAATTGGCAAATCCCACCTCTGAGTGACCCCGTCCCCATCTCTTCTCTGCCTCCCATTGAGTCCCAGCTGATGGGCTGAGTCTTCTTTGGTGGCCCTGCACAGGAGAACAGAGCTGGAAAGCAGGTGGGCGGGGTGGGGGAGGGAATGGGATCTTGCAGTAACCTTCCCCCAGGAGTGGGGAGGGAATGGAGAATTCACAGTATCCTTCCCCTGCCACGCTCACCAAGCCAAACACACAGACCCAGGAGTAAAAACATTGGAATCCCACCACTGTTGTGCCCCCCCATTTTACACTAGCTGATACTTCTGCATATTCTTCAAATGCATTATGGTGATGGACCAAGGTGCTGTTTGGACCAGGCACCTCACCGTTCCCCACCTCTTCTCCCACATCACACCCCTATTCAGAAAACCCCATTTGATGGTGCTGAGCAGATCTTCAACATCCTGGAAAATGGGATTTGATGTCTGAAATGTTTTGTGCCAGCCTAGAATTAAGGAGGACCTCAACTATCGTATCCCAGGATGGGAGAAGGCGCTCAGTATACCTTTAAGATGTTGTCCTTGCAGGACTGGATTTCTAGGGTTAAGAGAGAAGAACAGGGAGACTCATGGGGAGAAGGGTAGGTCAGAGGGATGGTCTCCTTTCTCCCACCACAAAAGGGAAAACGTATCAGGCCAGGTGAAGGACCAACCTGTGATGACCCAGGGCATGGCACAAAGGCAAAACAGTCAAATAAACAAGAAGAGTCCCTTTACTATCTCCAACTTGGCCCCCAATGTCCAAGTTAGCTTAGGCTGGAGAAAAACTCTCCCAAGAACAGTCTTTAAGTGGAGGAAATTCAGTCCGAAAACAAAGTCCATTTCCGTAGGGTTTTGCGAAAGAATAAAGTGAAACAATGACTGATGACCTCCTTTTACCGGTCAACAATAGAAAGCGTCCTCACACGTTGCATTACGGTGTGGTATGCTGGCTTGACAGCCACGGATAGAAAGACATTACAGAGGGTGGTGAGCACAGCACAAAACATCGTGGGCTGTTCCCTGATACCAGTAGATGACATTGCTAGGGCTCACTACCTTAGAAGAGTGAGGAAAATTCTCGGGGACGACTCACATTCCGGTAAGCACTTCTGCATTCTCCAACCATCGGGTGGGAGATATAGAAGCATAGCCAGCTGCACCAACAGGTTGAAGAAGAGTTTCTACCCATGGGCTGTCAGACTTCTGAATGGAAGAAAACTTCATGTCAACATAGTATGAAAGACTTGCAGGGCCAGCATGTTGTGCAACAAGGTCACATAGTGTAAAAAGATTGGGACTGGGATAGGGACTTCTGTCCTCACTGTGAGTTGTGTGTGTGTGGGGGGGTGCATGAAGGGAGGCTCAGCCACTCTCATTGTACCCATGTTCCACAGTGACAATTAAGTTAATAAGAAATTTGATGAGTTCCCCATCTATCCCCTCATCCAAATCATTGATGAAGATGTTGAACTGTACAGAGCCTAAGAAGGAGTCATGGGGGACCCCACTGCATTCCTCCCTCCATATAGATGTAGTTCCAGTGAGTTTGGAGAGACACAAGGTCTGAGAATTAAAAGATATGCTGAAAGATTGCAATACTCTGGAAGGGAGGACACAAGGGTCTCGTGGTTTGGAGATGGACTCAACTGGTGTACCAACAAATGATGACTAAAGCGAGTCAGGAGGAAAATGGACGATTTGCAGTTTGTCAAGCATTAACTGATGTCCCAACATTAAATTAAAAATTTCCATGTGGTTAGTGGCAAAAGATACTATCCGGAACACAATCATGGTTGTATTGGAATGGTGCCCTTTTTTAAACCAGGGATCAAATGAATGAATGCCACGTCTCTGTTCTTATTCCTTATTCCTGTAAGTTCATTGAGAGAGACAATGTGGACAGTATAACCATTTTTCACAGTGCACGAGGTTTGTTTTGCATCAGCAAAGATAGGTAAACATCTCTCTTAATCTCTTTTGTCTTTGGAAGTCCAACAAGATTAATTTTTAGCTGAGATCTTAAGCTCTATTAAACCTGAGGGGGAAGAAGGAATTTGACTGCATATACATTTCAATCAGTCCTTGAAGTATTAAAATACCCACAATCAGTGTATACGTGAATTAGAATTCTTTTTATGAATTAGAATTAGAAATCTTTTTTCATTGGCCAAATGTGATTGGATGCACAAGGAATTTGGGGGATTTAATGAAATTTTAGTTGATGCAGAGAACATATAATGCTCTACATCTCAACCTCACTTGAGGCACAAGGATAATTGTGAGGAATTGCTGTCCAATATGTTCAAATTTTGCCTTGATTTAACAGATATAGCTTTTGTCTTAAACTCCCTCAAATGAAGGGGGAAGAAGGAATTTAACTACC
Organism: Notechis scutatus; assembly: GCF_049901735.1. NCBI lineage: Eukaryota > Metazoa > Chordata > Lepidosauria > Squamata > Elapidae > Notechis > Notechis scutatus. Next base: position 207,800,175 of record NC_142011.1, read on the forward strand.
TGTACATTAAATCTGTGGATGGAAACACCAGGTGTTTCACAATAACACAATAACATAGTTGGAAGGGAATTTTGGAGGACTTTTACTCCAATGCGCTGCCCAAGCATGAGGCCCTGTAATATTTTAGATAAATGGTTATCCAATCTCTTCTTACAAATTTCCAGGAATAGAGAACCCATAACTTCGGAAGACAATCCATCCCACTGATTAATTGTTTCAACTATCAAGAAATTTCTCCTTAGTTCTAGGTTGGTTCTCTCCTTGATGGGTTTCCATCCATTGTTTCTTGTCCTGATTTCTGGTGCTTTGGAGAATGGGTTAACCCTGTCTTCTTTGTTGGAGCCCCTCAAATATTGGAAGACTGCTATCATGTCACCCCTAGACCTTCTTTTCAGTAAATTAGGCACACCCAGTTCCAGTCATCTTTCTTCAGATGTTTTAGCCTCCAGCCCCCTGATCATTCTAGTTGCTCTTATTTCCAGAGTCTCAAGATCTTTTTTTTACTGTGGCAGATATAAAAACTGGATGCAATATTCTGAGGTCTTATTAAGGCTTTATAAAGTGCTAATAATACTTCACATGATCTTGATTGTATCCTTCTGTTAAGGCAGTCTAGGATTGTGTTGGTTTATTTGGCAGCTGCAGCACATGCCTGGCTCAGATTTACATAACTCTCCACTAGGACTCCAAGATCCCTCTCGCAGTTACTGCAATGGAGCCAGGATTCATCTGATATGGACATGTTGAATAGTTCGGAGAATGGGCAAATACCACCTCTCACTGGCCCCGCCCCAACCTGCCCAGTCACAACTTGCCATGCCCACACTGCCCGCTCTCCCTGCCCCGCACAATCACACCTCACCTTTCTGGTATAGCACACTGTGCGCTCCTCACGTTGACCAAACAGTCTCTTCTTGTGGCTTACCTGCCTTCCGATGCAGAGCCTGTGGCCCAACTGAGCGCTCCTGATCTGTCTGCCTGGGAAAGGAAGCCTGCAACTCACACGAACCCTCTGTCTCTGGCCTTTAGGCTGCCTGGCTTACTTGGCCACAGCAGCTGCATCCCACGCAGCACAGGGAGTCTGCATGGCTCTGCTTGCTGGGAGAATGCTCTCCCCATGGGTGGGAAGCCACATGGCTGTGCTGGTTAGGAGAACAAATTCCCCAAAGATTTCTTTGCCTGCTTGATTTCCAGCTCCTTCGCATTTCTCGCCAAAATGTGCAGGGAAACAAAAGTTTGTTGGGGGGGGGGGTTTAAAAATAATCCACTCAATCAATTACAACTTAGCACACACAAAAAAATCCTCCCAAAGATTAATTTCATTTGAAGACTTTCTCTATTAGATATGTTAATAGATCTTAAAAGAGGAACTTCAACTATTGACTCAAGGCAAAGTTTGCACACCTTAGACAGCAATCTTTGAAAGATACTGTTGTGTTCAAAATGAGGGTGAGACGCAGAGAATTGTACGTTCTCTCCACCAACTAAAATTCCATTATATCCCCCACCTCACTGTTTCTCCCCTTGCCCTCTTCCTATGCATATTTTGATGCTTTGGGTTGACTGATTGAGCTAATAACCCTTTTGCTAAAGACACTTGATATAGCTCCAAGTACAACGGGGCTTAAGAGAGATGTGCACCTGTCTCTGTTTATGCAAGGCAAACATTGCACCCCATACAAAATTATTGTATGATTTGTATTGTCTCTGTGCTGTATTAGCATACTCCAAACCCTCAAAACCGATTGGTCCCGATGGACAACGACCTGATTGGTCGGCAACCCGGCCGTGATTGGAGCGCTTAGAAGCTACCGTGATTGGCTGTGCCGATCGCGGGAGATTCAAAGCTCTGCCATTGGCCGTCGAGCCGCGAGGCAGCCCTATATGAAGGGCTGCCGCGGCTTGTATTCTTCAGACTGTTCTTATTACAAATAAAGAGCTGAACTCACAGAATGGTCTCGCGTCTCATTCGTCCCGACCCACCTCAGATCTAACACTGGCAACGAAGGTGGGATCGTGAGACAAAGAGACCACCCAGCACGTGGCAGAGCAGCACACAGCAGCAAGCAGCATGGCCGGCGTCAACTCGCCACCGCACCCTTCAATCCCGCTACCGAGGACTGGGAATCCTATACCGATAGGTTCCAGATGTTCCTCGAGTGTAGCAATCTTAAAGATGCCAACGGTCACAAGAAGCGGGCCGTCTTCCTCGCACACTGCGGACCGACCGTATTTAAGATGGCCAAAGCCTTGGCCAAGCCCGAGGACGTTAAAACCATGGAATGGAGCGAACTCGAACCCCTACTGAGAAGCCACTATGCCCCCGTCGTGCCCATCCTCATCCGTCGGCATGAATTCTACAGGCAGGACCAGCGCGATGGCGAAGGGCTTGGCGACTTCATAGCGGCCCTATGAGATTTGGGCGGCCTATGCGAGTTCGCCGACCTGGACGAGGCCCTGCGAGATCGCGTCGTCCTGGGGCTCCGAGACCCTATCCTCCAGAGCCGCATCATGGCAAAGGGCGACATCTCCCTCGCCGACGCCCTCACCGACATATCCACGGCAGAAGCAGCCAAGAAATCGGCGGCTCGGATGCGACAATCGAGCATCACGCCCCGAGCAGCGACCAGCGAGACGGCACCAAACACCGAGAAGCGACCCGAGAACGACCCCCGGGATGCCACCACACACCACGGTGACATAGACTCCTTCTCGGGAACCGAGGAGGAGGAGATCCACCGGTTGCAAGCGGCCCGAGGGCGACGGGAAAACCAAGATCGCAAGTCGAGGTTCCAGTGCGCCGGCTGCGGAGGCGATCACCCCCGATCGGACTGCCGGTTCTTAGATGCCGTTTGCTGGCAGTGCGATAAACGAGGGCCCATCGCCAAAGTGTGCAGAAATAGAAGACGCTACAGCCCGCGGTGTCGAGATGGCAGCCCGCACAGACAAGAAAACAACCCCAACAGCCACAGAGACCGACAGTCAGAGAGCTGTTGGAGCCAAGAAGGTCGGAACAGGCGGCTCAACGAAGCAAGGCAAAGGGAGGAAACGCACCAGACCGTCATCGTCGGCCATTCCTCAACAAGAGACGCCAGGAAGGTATACGTCACGGTGGGAATAGAAGACCAGCCATGCGACATGGAGGTGGACTCTGGGTCCTCCCTCTCCATGGTCTCATGGCATACCATCAAGCGCCTGGTCCCCTCAATCCGCCGAAAGGAATTAGAAGATCAACCACTAACCCTCAAAGACTACCAGGGAAACCGCATCCCTGTAGTTGGCAGAGGCCATTTTAAAGTCACATTCAAGAACCACACCGAAGTACTACCCCTGACCATCGTCGACCGGGATCGGCCGAGCCTATTGGGACTACAGTGGTTCGCGCCGCTAGGCATTGAAGTAACTGGAATCCACCACACCACAGAGTCGGACTGGGAAGCGGCGCTTGTGGAGGACTTCCGGGAAGTTTTCGATGACAGCCTAGGCAAGTACTGGGGGTCCCCTATATCTTTCAATATTGACCCGACCATCGCACCAATCCGCCTTAAGCCCAGACGGGTGCCATTTACCCTCAACCACGCGCTCCAACAAAGCGCATACCCCGTCCCAGTTGTGCAACACCTTCTGCACTCACTGGGGGGAGGCCGGGTCTTCGCAAAGCTCGACCTGGCACAAGCCTATCAGCAACTGCCGGTCGACGCCGCAACCGCCGAAGCCCAGACCATCGTAACGCACCGGGGGGGTTTTGTTGCAACCGGCTCCAGTTCGGAGTCAGCGTGGCACCCGGGGTCTTCCAAAGCCTCATGGAAAGACTCCTCCAGGGCATAGAGGGGGTGGTGCCCTACTTTGACGACGTCTTGGTGGCCGCGAAAAATGAAAAGCAACTAGAAACCCGGTTGAGGGAGGTACTGAAGAAATTCAGAGACTCGGGACTCAAAGTCAAAAGAGGGAAGTGCCAGCTAAGGGCTGAAAGGGTCGAGTTCCTACGGTACCTCCTAGACAAACATGGCATCCACCCCACAGAAAAGAAACTGAGAGCCATAAGGGAAGCGCCACGACCCAAAAGCAAAATGGAACTGCAGGCTTTCTTGGGACTGTTAAACTTTTACAATGTCTTCCTACCCCAAAAGGCGACCGTGGCGGAACCGTTGCATAGGCTGTTAGATAAAACAGCCACCTGGACCTGTGGAGCACGGGAGGAGAGCGCTTTCAACAACACAAAGAAACTGCTAACATCTGACACGGTACTAATCCAGTACAGCGAGACTCTGCCATTAACGGTAACGTGCGATGCATCGCCTTTTGGAATCGGCGCCATCCTCAGCCACCAGCTACCAGACGGGAGGGAAGCACCCATCGCCTTCTCATCAAGGACACTTTCAAAACCGGAGCGGAACTACAGCCAGCTCGACAAGGAGGCCCTAGCAGTCGTCGCCGGCGTCAAGAAATTCCACAAATACCTTTACGGTAGGACTTTTACAATCATTACGGACCACAAGCCGTTGCTAGGGATCCTGGCAGGAAATAAGGCCACACCGAACATTCTATCACCAAGAATGACAAGGTGGTCTGAGTTCCTGTCAGCATACAACTACCAGCTGATTCACCGACCCGGGAAGGACATCACCCACGCAGACACCCTGAGCCGTTCACCCTTGCCCGACCTCGAAGACGACCCGGCTCCCACGACCGAGGTATTCCAAATAGAGACAATGCCCAACCCACTAGTGACCGCGCCAGACATTGCCAGAGAAACAAATAAAGACAAGCGGCTGGCGCGAGTCCTAAGCTGGGTTGGAAAAGGGTGGCCGGAAGGGGACAAGGACGAATTATTCAGACCCTTCAGAAACAGACAAACCGAACTTTCTACCGAAAGGGGCTGTATACTTTGGGGGGACAGAGTGGTAATTCCAGAGGCATTACAAGAAAGGGTATTGGGAATGCTGCATGAGGGGCACCCAGGGATGGTCAAGATGAAAAGCCTGGCCAGAAGCTATGTATGGTGGCCAGGCATGGACAAACAGATTGAAACCTGGGTAGCCAAATGCAATCAATGCCAAGAGTCCAGACCCAGTCCTCCCGCCGCCCCAATACATGAATGAGAAACACCAAGAGGACCATGGTCTCGGATTCACATAGACTTCGCGGGGCCAACCAAAGGGCACATGTATCTCATCACAGTGGATGCTTACTCCAACTGGTTGGAGGTAAGCACCATGAAATCAACCACGACAGAGGCGGTAATAAGAAAACTGGGCAAACTCTTTGCCACACACGGCCTGCCGGACATAATAGTGTCGGACAACGGGCCCCAGTTCACCGCACTAGCGTTTGAACAATTTCTGGCAGGCCTGGGCATACGCCATGCACTAACCGCGCCGGCAAACCCGGCGGCGAACGGACGAACGGAACGCATGGTACAATACACAAAAAAGGCCATTAAGAAAATAGAAACAACCAATATACAGGACAAAATTAATAAACTGCTCTTCATCCAACACATCACGCCGAGTGCCACCACAAACAGAAGCCCGGCAGAACTAATGATGGGCAGGAAACTACGCTCAACGCTAGATAGAATGCACCCCACATACACCCCCGACAAACCCCCGGGATCCTCCAGCAAATACAGACAATTTAACATAGGGGATGCCGTATACGCAAAAAACCTGTCGGGGGAACCACTATGGATACCAGCAACGATCACCCAAAAAACCGGGCCCATATCATACCGCCTAGAAACAACCGACGGGAAACACTGGAAACGGCACATTAACCAGCTAAGGTCCAGAATAGCTAACAACCATACACCCGACCAAGAAACTAGAAGGGGGGGGAAACGGAAAGCGTTAATGAAAAAGGGAACCCCCTAGCGCAAGCCGAACAAACCCCACCCGGAACAAAAAACCCACAAATAAACCAGTCCTACTCACCAGCAAACGAGGGTCCAACCGAACAAGCAACCCCAGGAACATCACCAGGAAGGAGTAGCCGGGCCAGCACAACCAGCCCGGAAAGCTCCCGCAGGAACAGCCAAGACGGCAGCTCAACCAGCCCAGGTAGACCGAGAGGGAGCTACCAAGAAAGGCCCAGCCCGACCTTCCAGGCGGTTCCATCCCTGGGAACCAGAGCAACAGAGGAGGCCTCCGAACCGGTCGACAACCAAACAAGAACTGATCTGCGCAAGTCAACTAGGCAGGTACGAAGACCCGCCTACCTGCGCGACTACGTCACGACGCACCGACAGACGAAACCAAGAGGGGAGGGGTGTGCTGTATTAGCATACTCCAAACCCTCGAAACCGATTGGTCCCGACGGACAACGACCTGATTGGTCGGCAACCCGGCCGTGATTGGAGCGCTTAGAAACTACCGCGATTGGCTGTGCCGATCGCGGGAGATTCAAAGCGCTGCCATTGGCCGTCGAGCCGCGAGCCAGCCCTATATGAAGGGCTGCCGCGGCTTGTATTCTTCAGACTGTTCTTATTACAAATAAAGAGCTGAACTCACAGAATGGTCTCGCGTCCCATTCGTCTTGACCCACCTCAGATCTAACAGTCTCTATTAGCATGCCTCCAGGAATAAGCCATGAACAGGGACGTGGCATTCTCTCCTTCGGGTCCTTGTTAAAAAAGTTCACAGTTACAACACAACCATATTTGTATTCCAGGTAGTATTTTTTGATGCTAAACGGCTGGGTATTTGGGTTTTATGCTTATTGTTAGATCAATCGTGCACTTTCTATTGTTCAGGCAGGAGACCTCTGGCTCTGGATCCCTAAAATCTTTTTCAGCCTCCCTCCATTTTCATCTTGGAAAGACTGCACAATGCAATGAGCTGTACAGGATCTTGGAGTCCTAGTAGACAGTTACCTCAACCTGAGCCACCTGTGTGCTGCAGCTGCCAAAAAAACCAACACAATCCTAGACTGCATAAACAGAAGGATACAATCCAGATCATGTGAAGTATTATTCAGACTTTATAAAGCCTTAATAAGACCTCGCTTAGAATATGGCATCCAGTTTTTAAATTTGCCATGTTGAGACTCTGGAAGGAAGAGCAACAAGAATGATCAAGGGGCTGGAGGCTAAAACATCTGAAGAATGATTGCTGGAACTGGGTATGTCGAATTTTATGAAAAGAAGGTCTAGGGGTGACATGATAGCAGTCTTCCAATATTTGAGGGGCTCCAACAAAGAAGACAGGGTTAACCTACTCTCCAAAGCACCAGAAATCAGGACAAGAAACAATGGATGGAAACCCATCAAGGAGAGAACCAACCTTGAACTAAGGAGAAATTTCTTGAGAGTTGAAACAATTAATCAGTGGGATGGATTGTCTTCCGAAGTTATGGGTTCTCTATTCCTGGAAATTTGTAAGAAGAGATTGGATAACCATTTATCTAAAATATTACAGGGCCTCGTGCTTGGGCAGCGCGTTGGAGTAGAAGTCCTCCAAAATTCCCTTCCAACTATGTTATTTTATTATTGTGAAACACCTGGTGTTTCCATCCACAGATTTAATGTACTGATAGTTAAATTCCTTCTTCCCCCTGAAGTTTGAGGGAGCTTCAGAAAAAAGTTATATCTGTTAAATCAAGGCAAAGTTTGAACATCTTGTACAGCAATTCTTTACAATTATCCTAGTGCCTCAAGAGAGGTTGAGATGCACAGAATTATATGCTCTCTCCATCAACTAAAATTCCATTACATCCCCCGCATATACACTGATTGGGGGTATTTTAATACTTTCAGTTGACTGACTGAAATGTACAGATAGTTAAATTCCTTCTTCCCCCTCAGCTTTGATGGAGCTTAAGACCTCAGTTTAAAATGAATCCTGTTGGATTTCAAAGTCAAAAGAGATTAAGAGAGATGTTTACCTATCTTTGCTCATGCAAAACAAACATCGTGCATTGTGCAATATTATCATATTATCCACATTGTCTCTCACAGAGAAGCTACAGGAATAAGGAATAAGAACTGGCATTCATTCATTTGGCTCCTGGTTTAAAAAAATGGCACAGTTCCAATACAACCATGATTGTATTCCAGATAGTACCTTTTGCCACTAACCCACCAGATATTTTTATTTTATTTTTATTTTAAGGTTGGGATATTGGATAATGCTTCACCAACTTCAAATCCCCCCCACTTTCCTCCTGATTCTCTTTACTTATTATTTGGTGGCACACCAGTTGAGTCCGTCTCCCAATCAAGAATTATCAAGAATGTGTTCTCCCTTCTTGACTATTGCAATATTTCAGCAAATCTTTTAATTCTCAAACCTTGTGTCCCTCCAAGCTCAATGGAATTGAATCCACGAGGAGGGAGGAATACAGTGGGATACCCCAAGGCTCTTTCTTAGGCTCCGTACAATTCAACATCTTCAACAATGATTTGGATGAGGGGATAGAAGGGGAATTCATCAAATTTGCAGGCAACACTAAGCTGGCAGGAATAGCCAGCACTCCAGAAGATAGGCTCAAGATCCAGATGAATTTTAATAGACTGGAATTCTGGGACCCATTCAGCAAAACGCAATTCAGTGGTGAAAAAAAGGAAGGTTTTACAGTCAGGCAACAAAAATCAAATGTACAGATTCAGATTAGGTGAAACCTGGCTCCATTTCAGTAACTGCAAGAAGGATCTTGGAGTCCTAGTGGGCAGTTACCTAAACCTGAGCCAGCTGTGTGCTGCAGCTGCCAAAAAAACCAACACAATCCTAGACTGCATAAACAGAAGGATACAATCCAGATCATGTGAAGTATTATTCAGACTTTATTAAAGCTGTCGTGTCCAGCGCAGGAAGGAAGCTCGGAGTCAGTGACTGGTTTCAGCTCTTTATTGTGCTCCGGTTACAGCTTAAACTTTGAAGGAGAAACGGCGGCTTTTTATTTCCAAGCCACGGCGGCCGCAGCCAATGGCACCGCTTCGAATCTCCCGCGCTTGGTTCCACCAATCGCGGGAGATTCTTAACGGGCCAATCCGTGCGGCTCGCTCGACCAATCCGGTCGCCGCGCGCTTTAGCCAATCGCGGCGCGGGGTTTACGAGTATGTTAATTGACTGTACAGAACAAAAGCCTTAATAAGACCTCGGTTAGAATATGGCATCCAGTTTTTAAATTTGCCATGTTGAGACTCTGAAAAGAAGAGCAACAAGAATCATCAAGGGGCTGGAGGCTAAAACATCTGAAGAATGATTGCTGGAACTGGGTATGTCTAATCTAATGAAAAGAAGGTCTAGCGGTGACATGATAGCAGTCTTCCAATATTTGAGGGGCTCCAACAAAGAAGACAGGGTTAACCTACTCTCCAAAGCACCAGAAATCAGGACAAGAAACAATGGATGGAAACCCATCAAGGAGAGAACCAACCTAGAACTAAGGAGAAATTTCTTGATAGTTGAAACAATTAATCAGTGGGATGGATTGTCTTCCGAAGTTATGGGTTCTCTATTCCTGGAAATTTGTAAGAAGAGATTGGATAACCATTTATCTAAAATATTACAGGGCCTCATGCTTGGGCAGCGCATTGGAGTAGAAGTCCTCCAAAATTCCCTTCCAACTATGTTATTTTATTATTGTGAAACACCTGGTGTTTCCATCCACAGATTTAATGTACAGATAGTTAAATTCCTTCTTCCCCCTGAAGTTTGAGGGAGCTTCAGAAAAAAGTTATATCTGTTAAATCAAGACAAAGTTTGAACATCTTGTACAGCAATTCTTTACAATTATCCTAGTGCCTCAAGTGAGGTTGAGATGCACAGAATTATATGCTCTCTCCATCAACTAAAATTCCATTACATCCCCCACATATACACTGATTGTGGGTATTTTAATACTTCCAGTTGACTGATTGAAATATACAGATAGTTGAATTCCTTCTTCCCCCTCAGCTTTGATGGAGCTTAAGACCTCAGCTTCGAGGACTTCCGGTTTGTCGGCTTCGTGAGCGGCAGGGATTCGCGAAGCTGCGCGATCCCTGCTGCGCTAGCCGCTTTTGGTGCTCCGATCCGGACGGGTCCGGAGCTAGGCTGCCCTGCAGGGGCAGCTGAAGATAGGGGGATCCGGAGAGGGGTTTGGGGGTGTTGCAGACCCCCTCCCCAGCCAGCAGAACCCCCTTTTCCCAAGACGGTGCAGCGGCGGTCCGCAATGGCCGCCACAAAGAAGCTGGCAGCCGGGTAAGAATGCTCAGGAGGAAGTGGAGAAAGTTTTTGAAAAGAGAAAGTTTTTCTTGGTTCCCAGGACTCTAAGACATATTTAACAAAACTCCTGAAAATTATGACTTTCTGAATCATACCTTCTAGAAGAGGAAAAAAGCGGCAGTTTGGTGGTGCTGAAAGGAAAGTTTACTCTCCTTCCCGACGGAATTAATAAGTGGACATTGAGAAACCTGTTTTTTTCAGGTAAAACTAGCTTTATGGGATAAGTCAGAAGGGAGAGGACAAAAAATATATTCATCTGGTTTGATTTTGTTGGAGGAGATGCCTTAAGGATTTGAAGACAGAAATAGAACTCCAATAAGGCTTCAAAATACAGATTTGGACTTTCTTTTTTCTTTTGTCTGATATTACCCCTGGAAGAGAAAGGGAGAATTTTGTCTTGGCTTGGATTGATTGAGGATTGTGGATTTTGGGATTGTTTTACTTTTTTTTGAAATATCTTGGTTGGTGTAAGAAGAAAGAGGGGAAAAAGAAAAGAAAAGAAAAGATCTATAATGGCTTTTTCTTTTGAGGAACTGAGGGAAGAATATGAGCAAACAAAAGCAGCCGGTAAAGATGGTATGGAAAAAGCCTTCCTATTTTTAGAAATGGCGCTGGTTAACTATCAACAAACAATACAACAGATGGAGGCAGAAGAACAACAACAAGAAGAAGATGAAGACGCCATCTTTAATGAATTCCAAAATTTAACTAAGAAAGAAGGAAGGAAGAAAGCGAGGAAAATGAAGGACTTAAGATCTAAAAAACATTTAAGAAAGAGAAAAATAAGATGCAAAATAAATATAATGATAGTAAACAAAAGAAAAAGGGAACACAACAGAGAAGGGATGCCAGCAAGGCAGAGGCTAGAAGAAGAGGGGGTAGGAAGATTTGGTGGGGGAAGAAAGAAAGGGGAAAGGCGGAGAAAAGCCACAAAGTTTTGAAATTAGATGGGAAAAGAGGAAATTTTTTTAGGGACAAAGGGTAAAGTACAATTTCCTTAAAAAAGATTTTGCAAGGTACATAAGATGGTATTGTAACATCTGTATTAGAAATAGAAAATTAGAATGGGTTAAGAGTTAATAAGAAATTAAAATGTTGAAATGTTTAACAATGATTGATTTTAAAATGTAATAAAATATTAAAGGGAAAGGCAATGGGAATGTTATAAGATTTAATATTTAGATTTATTATTTAACTATGTATTTAATCATTTTGGAATTATTACTCTGTTTTTATTGTTATTAAAAGAAAAAAATTAGTAGATAGAATGTACCAAGCAGAATCAGATTGGGTATTAGGTATTATTTTAAATGTTAATCTAATTAATTTAGGGGGAGGATAGAAAGGCATCATACTCTGATTAGTGATTTCAGGAGAAATTCTTTTTTTTTTTTTATAAGGAATGAGATAGAGGGATAATAAAGAATGGGCAAAAGATACAAATATAATGATTTAAATTAAGATGGATTAAATAAGATAGAATTATGAAGAGTGAAATGTGTGGAGAAATTTATATAGAAGATATAGAATGGTAAACAAAATAGGTAATGATATGTAAGATGAGCATGAATATAATTGAAGCCCATATAAAGAGAGGTACCTGGGGCCAAGTTACTTTCCTAAAAGATTTTTTATATGTTTGTTTGTTGTGTGTTTATGTTTTTGAGAGTATTAATAAAACCTTGTAGAAATACAGAATGAGAATAATGGTAATCAAGTCAGAAAGAAATAGATGAAATAATAATAGTGAAATTGAATAAGAGTAAAGAGAAGTAAAGAGAAATTGGATAAGAGGTATTTTTATGCTCATATGGAAATGGCTTAAAATAGAATTGTATTGTATAAAATAAGGTTTTATCTGACTTGTAAAATTTATAATGGAAAAAGGTTCAAATATGTAATGGTTGATGATGATTTGTTTGTCTTTGAAATTAATAAAATTTGCTTAAAAAAAAAAAAAAAAAGACCTCAGCTTCAAATTAATCTTGGTGGATTTCCAAAGTCAAAAGAGATTAAGAGAGATGTTTACCTATCTTTGCTCATGCAAAACAAACATCGTGCATTGTGCAATATTATCATACTCTCCACATTGTCTCTCACAGACAAGCAACAGGAATAAGGAATAAGAACTGGCATTCATTCATTTGGCTCCTGGTTAAAAAAAATGGCACAGTTCCAATACAACCATGATTGTCTTCCAGATAGTACCTTTTGCCACTAACCCACCAGATATTTTTATTTTATTTTTATTTTAAGGTTGGGATATTGGATAATGCTTCACCAACTGCAAATCCCCCACTTTCGTCCTGACTCACTTTACTTATCATTTGGTGGCACACCAGTTGTGTCCGTCTCCCAATCAACAAACCCTTATGTTCTCCCTTCTTGACTATTGCAATATTTCAGCAAATCTTTTAATTCTCAGACCTTGTGTCCCTCCAAGATCAATGGAATTGAATCCACGAGGAGGGAGGAATGCAGTGGGATACTCCAAGGCTCTTTCTTAGGCTCCGTACAATTCAACATCTTGATCAATGATTTGGATGAGGGGATAGAAGGGGAATTCATCAAGTTTGAAGATGACACTAAGCTGGCAGGAATAGCCAGCACTCCAGAAGATAGGCTCAAAATCCAGGTGAATTTCAATAGACTGGAACTCTGGGACCCATTCAGCAAAACGCAATTCAGTGGTGAAAAAAAGGAAGGTTTTACAGTCAGACAACAAAAATCAAATGTACAGATTCAGATTAGGTGAAACCTGGCTCCATTTCAGTAACTGCAAGAAGGATCTTGGAGTCCTAGTGGGCAGTTCCCTAAACCTGAGCCAGCTGTGTGCTGCAGCTGCCAAAAAAAACCAACACAATCCTAGACTGCATAAACAGAAGGATACAATCCAGATCATGTGAAGTATTATTCAGACTTTATTAAAGCCTTAATAAGACCTCAGTTAGAATATGGCATCCAGTTTTTAAATTTGCCATGTTGAGACTCTGGAAAGAAGAGCAACAAGAATCATCAAGGGGCTGGAGGCTAAAACATCTGAAGAATGATTGCTGGAACTGGGTATGTCTAATCTAATGAAAAGAAGGTCTAGCGGTGACATGATAGCAGTCTTCCAATATTTGAGGGGCTCCAACAAAGAAGACAGGGTTAACCCATTCTCCAAAGCACCAGAAATCAGGACAAAAAACAATGGATGGAAACCCATCAAGGAGAGAACCAACCTAGAACCAAGGAGTAATTTCTTGATAGTTGAAACAATTAATCAGTGGGATGGATTGTCTTCCGAAGTTATGGGTTCTCTATTCCTGGAAATTTGTAAGAAGAGATTGGATAACCATTTATCTAAAATATTACAGGGCCTCATGCTTGGGCAGCGCGTTGGAGTAGAAGTCCTCCAAAATTCCCTTCCAACTATGTTATTTTATTATTGTGAAACATCTGGTGTTTCCATCCACAGATTTAATGTACAGGTAGTTAAATTACTTCTTCCCCCTCAAGTTTGAGGGAGCTTCAGAAAAAAGTTATATCTGTTAAATCAAGGCAAAGTGTGAACATCTTGTACAGCAATTCTTTACAATTATCCTAGTGCCTCAAGTGAGGTTGAGATGCACAGGATTATATGCTCTCTCCATCAACTAAAATTCCATTACATCCCCCACATATACACTGATTGTGGGTATTTTAATACTTCCAGTTGACTGATGGAAATGTACAGATAGTTGAATTCCTTCTTCCCCCTCAGCTTTGATGGAGCTTAAGACCTCAGCTTCAAATTAATCTTGGTGGATTTCCAAAGTCAAAAGAGATTAAGAGAGATGTTTACCTATCTTTGCTCATGCAAAACAAACATCGTGCATTGTGCAATATTATCATACTATCCACATTGTCTCTCACAGAGAAGCTACAGGAATAAGGAATAAGAACTGGCATTCATTCCTTTGGCTCCTGGTTAAAAAAATGGCACAGTTCCAATACAACCATGACTGTGTTCCAGATAGTACCTTTTGCCACTAACCCACCAGATATTTTTATTTTATTTTTATTTTAAGGTTGGGATATTGGATAATGCTTCACTAACTTCAAATCCCCCACTTTCCTCCTGACTCACTTTACTTATCATTTGGTGGCACACCAGTTGAGTCCATCTCCCAATGAAGAAACCCTTGTGTTCTCCCTTCTTGACTATTGCAATATTTCAGCAAATCTTTTAATTCTCAGATCTTTTGTCCCTCCAAGCTCAATGGAATTGAATCCACGTGGAGGGAGGAATGCAGTGGGGTACTCCAAGGCTTTTTCTTAGGCTCCGTACAATTCAACATCTTCAACAATGATTTGGATGAGGGGATAGAAGGGGAATTCATCAAGTTTGAAGATGACACTAAGCTGGCAGGAATAGCCAGCACTCCAGAAGATAGGCTCAAGATCCAGGTGAATTTCAATAGACTGGAACTCTGGGACCCATTCAGCAAAATGCAATTCAGTGTTGAAAAAAGCAAGATTTTACAGTCAGGCAACAAAAATCAAATGTACAGATTCAGATTAGGTGAAACCTGGCTCCATTGCAGTAACTGCAAGAAGGATCTTGGAGTCCTAGTAGACAGTTACCTCAACCTGAGCCAGCTGTGTGCTGCAGCTGCCAAAAAAACCAACACAATCCAGACTGCATAAAAAGAAGGATACAATCCAGATCATGTGAAGTATAATTCAGACTTTTTATAAAGCCTTAATAAGACCTCAGTTAGAATATGGCATCCAGTTTTTCAATTTGCCATGTTGAGACTCTGGAAAGAAGAGCAACAAGAATTTCAAGGGGCTGGAGGCTAAAACATCTGAAGAATGATTGCTGGAACTGGGTATGTCGAATTTCATGAAAAGAAGGTCTAGGGGTGACATGATAGCAGTCTTCCAATATCTGAGGGGCTCCAACAAAGAAGACAGGGTTAACCCATTCTCCAAAGCACCAGAAAGCAGGACAAGAAACAATGGATGGAAACTCATTAAGGAGAGAACCAACCTAGAACTAAGGAGAAATTTCTTGATAGTTGAAACAATTAATCAGTGGGATGGATTGTCTTCCGAAGTTATGGGTTCTCTATTCCTGGAAATTTGTAAGAAGAGATTGGATAACCATTTATCTAAAATATTACAGGGCCTCATGCTTGGGCAGCGCGTTGGAGTAGAAGTCCTCCAAAATTCCCTTCCAACTATGTTATTTTATTATTGTGAAACACCTGGTGTTTCCATCCACAGATTTAATGTACAGGTAGTTAAATTACTTCTTCCCCCTCAAGTTTGAGGGAGCTTCAGAAAAAAGTTATATCTGTTAAATCAAGGCAAAGTTTGAACATCTTGTACAGCAATTCTTTACAATTATCCTAGTGCCTCAAGTGAGGTTGAGATGCACAGAATTATATGCTCTCTCCATCAACTAAAATTCCATTACATCCCCCACATATACACTGATTGTGGGTATTTTAATACTTCCAGTTGACTGATGGAAATGTACAGATAGTTGAATTCCTTCTTCCCCCTCAGCTTTGATGGAGCTTAAGACCTCAGCTTCAAATTAATCTTGGTGGATTTCCAAAGTCAAAAGAGATTAAGAGAGATGTTTACCTATCTTTGCTCATGCAAAACAAACATCGTGCATTGTGCAATATTATCATACTATCCACATTGTCTCTCACAGAGAACCTACAGGAATAAGGAATAAGAACTGGCATTCATTCATTTGGCTCCTGGTTAAAAAAAATGGCACAGTTCCAAAACAACCATGGTTGTGTTCCAGAGAGTACCTTTTGCCGCTAACCCACTAGATATTTTATTTTATTTTTATTTTAAGGTTGGGATATTGGATAATGCTTCACTAACTTCAAATCCCCCACTTTCCTCCTGACTCACTTTACTTATCATTTGGTGGCACACCAGTTGAGTCCATCTCCCAATGAAGAAACCCTTGTGTTCTCCCTTCTTGACTATTGCAATATTTCAGCAAATCTTTTAATTCTCAGATCTTTTGTCCCTCCAAGCTCAATGGAATTGAATCCACGTGGAGGGAGGAATGCAGTGGGGTACTCCAAGGCTTTTTCTTAGGCTCCGTACAATTCAACATCTTCAACAATGATTTGGATGAGGGGATAGAAGGGGAATTCATCAAGTTTGAAGATGACACTAAGCTGGCAGGAATAGCCAGCACTCCAGAAGATAGGCTCAAGATCCAGGTGAATTTCAATAGACTGGAACTCTGGGACCCATTCAGCAAAATGCAATTCAGTGTTGAAAAAAAGCAAGATTTTACAGTCAGGCAACAAAAATCAAATGTACAGATTCAGATTAGGTGAAACCTGGCTCCATTGCAGTAACTGCAAGAAGGATCTTGGAGTCCTAGTAGACAGTTACCTCAACCTGAGCCAGCTGTGTGCTGCAGCTGCCAAAAAAACCAACACAATCCAGACTGCATAAAAAGAAGGATACAATCCAGATCATGTGAAGTATAATTCAGACTTTATAAAGCCTTAATAAGACCTCGCTTAGAATATGGCATCCAGTTTTTCAATTTGCCATGTTGAGACTCTGGAAAGAAGAGCAACAAGAATGTTCAAGGGGCTGGAGGCTAAAACATCTGAAGAATGATTGCTGGAACTGGGTATGTCTAATTTCATGAAAAGAAGGTCTAGGGGTGACATGATAGCAGTCTTCCAATATCTGAGGGGCTCCAACAAAGAAGACAGGGTTAACCTACTCTCCAAAGCACCAGAAATCAGGACAAGAAACAATGGATGGAAACTCATTAAGGAGAGAACCAACCTAGAACTAAGGAGAAATTTCTTGAGAGTTGAAACAATTAATCAGTGGGATGGATTGTCTTCCGAAGTTATGGGTTCTCTATTCCTGGAAATTTGTAAGAAGAGATTGGATAACCATTTATCTAAAATATTACAGGGCCTCATGCTTGGGCAGCGCGTTGGAGTAGAAGTCCTCCAAAATTCCCTTCCAACTATGTTATTTTATTGTTGTGAAACACCTGGTGTTTCCATCCACAGATTTAATGTACAGGTAGTTAAATTCCTTCTTCCCCTGAAGTCTACCCAATTATCTATCTATCTGTCTGTCTATCTATCTATCTATCTATCTATCTATCTATCTATCTATCTATCTATCTATCTATCTATCTATCTATCTATCTATCCATCCAATACAATACAATACAATACAATACAATAAGCTTCTGAATTTCCTTCTGTGGTTCCACAAATGTCTTAGATGAGATTCAACTGTAATTTGGCCTGAAATATCAAGATCTTCACTTACAGAATTAAGAATATTGGAAATAGGGAGGGAGAACTATTTTCTAACCCCAAGCAACGCAGGAGTCCGCTCCTAAAATTCACTAGGAAAATATGGTTAAATATGAACATAAGCTGTGTGAAGTAAGTTTTATGTCACAAACATATTGTGTTGCTGCTGTTGTTGTTGGTCAGGGACATTCAAAACGTGTAATCAAACTGATTCCCAGGGCAATCTCCAATTTCTCCTCAGAGATATATACACTGACCATTAGAAAGGTGATCAGGTCATTGTCTTTTGTCAGATATCAAAGGGGAGGTGGGAGAATGAAGTGGGGGTCTCAGAAAGGCTTTGATCAGGGGAAAAACAACTTCTTAATGCTGTGAGAAAACCCAAAGAACCAGGGAAGAAGGAGAATCTTCCAGGCCTGCATTATTATAAAGAGTATTTTTATTATTATGCCTCTTCTGCTGGATCTGATGGGAGGGACAGATTTAATTAGGAAGAGGCAGCCCTCAAATGACACAAACTCCATGCCAGCAAAGACTTTACAGGACATAATCAGTTCCTTGGACCCAGAAGCAAACTGGTAACCAATGCAGAGGGATACTGTGTGCCATTTTAGGGCTCCCCTGATTGCTTGGGCACCAGAGGTGGCATTCAGCAGCTTCTGACCAGTTCTGGAGGACCGGTAGTGGACATTTTGAGTAGTTCAGAGAATTGGCAAATCCCACCTCTGAGTGGCCCTGTCCCCATCTCTTCTCTGCCTCCCATTGAGTCCCAGCTGATGGGCTGAGTCTTCTTTGGTGGCCCTGCACAGGAGAACAGAGCTGGAAAGCAGGTTAGCGGGGTGGGGAGGGAATGGGATTTTGCAGTAACCTTCCCCCAGGAGTGGGGAGGGAATGGAGAATTCACAGTATCCTTCCCCTGCCACGCTCACCAAGTCAAACACACAGACCCAGGAGTAAAAACATTTGAATCCCACCACTGTTGTGCCCCCCCCCATTTTACACTAGCTGATACTTCTGCATATTCTTCAAATGCATTATGGTGATGGACCAAGGTGCTGTTTGGACCAGGCACCTCACCGTACCCCACCTCTTCTCCCACATCACACCCTATTCAGAAAACCCCATTTGATGGTGCTGAGCAGATCTTCAACATCCTGGAGAACCGGATTTGTATGTCTGAAATGGTTTGTGCCAGCCTAGAATTAAGGAGGACCTCAACCACCGCATCCCCCAGACTCACTTTTCATTCTTAGAGCTCTCCTTCTGAATACTCTTATCCTGACTTGGTTGGATCATTGTTATCTTAGTAAAAGAAATAAAGATTGTGATTTGCTACTTATTTAGTGCCCCTGAACACTCCCAAAACAGGGGTGTCAAACTCCTGGTGTCATGGCGGCATCACGTGAAGTATTAGGACTTTTTCCCTTCCGCTAAACTGGGCCTCGGCCTAGTCAGTGGGTGACGCATCCAGCCCATGGACTGTGAATTTGATGGCCCTGTCCTCAAAGATATTCAGGTGAGAGCAGCATAGCTTTTATCTTGCATTCTTCTCTGCAGCCTGCAGTTTGTAGCCCAGGATGGGAGAAGGCGCTCAGTATACCTTTAAGATGTTGTCCTTGCAGGACTGGATTTCTAGGGTTAAGAGAGAAGAACAGGGAGACTCATGGGGAGAAGGGTAGGTCAGAGGGATGGTCTCCTTTCTCCCACCACAAAAGGGAAAACGTATCAGGCCAGGTGAAGGACCAACCTGTGATGACCCAGGGCATGGCACAAAGGCAAGACAGTCAAATAAACAAGAAGAGTCCCTTTACTATCTCCAACTTTGCCCCCAATGTCCAAGTTAGCTTAGGCTGGAGAAAAACTCTCCCAAGAACAGTTTTTAAGTGGAGGAAATTCAGTCCGAAAACAAAGTCCATTTCCGTAGGGTTTTGCGAAAGAATAAAGTGGAACAATGACTGATGACCTCCTTTTACCGGTCCACAATAGAAAGCGTCCTCACACATTGCACTACAGTGTGCTATGCTGGCTTGACAGCCACGGATAGAAAGACATTACAGAGGGTGGTGAGCACAGCACAAAACATCGTGGGCTGTTCCCTGATACCAATAGATGACCTCACTAGGGCTCGCTGCCTTAGAAAAGTGAGGAAAATTCTCAGGGACGACTCACATTCCGGTCAGCACTTCTTCATTCTCCAACCATCGGGTGGGAGATATCGAAGCATAGCCAGCTGCACCAACAGTTTGAAGAAGAGTTTCTACCCATGGGCTGTCAGACTTCTGAACGGAAAATAACTTCATGTCAACATAGTATGAAAGACTTGCAGGGCCAGCATGTTGTGCAACAAGGTCACATAGTGTAAAAAGATTGGGACTGGGATAGGGACTCCTGTCCTCAATGGGAGTTGTTTTGGGGGGGTGCACGAAGGGAGGCTCAGCCACTCTCATTGTACACATGTTCTACTCTGACAATAAAGATAATAATAATAATAATAATTCCCAGGGCGGCCCTAGAGTCCAGATCTAAGCGTTTCATGGAACAGATCAGGGCCCCGGGCCTTGAGTTTGACATCCCTGGTTTAGTTAGTTTAGTTTAGTTTCAGAGTGGTTTGAGTTGTTTCTAGGCTCTTTATTTTTACTCTTCCTTGCTGTCCTTATTGCTGATGTACAACAGTCATAATTGAGAAAAAAAGAAAGGTGGCCTAAGTTTATTGGTTAAATGGAAATATTTCACATTGGACTTTAGCTGGTCAATAAACACAGATTATTTCCATTTCAACTGATCTTATGGAATGCAGCACTGGCAGGTCTACATTAAAAATGTACAAAGGAAAATGTTTCCGTATTGCAATTGTTGGTCAACCGAGAGGAACAACTGGGAAGAACGGAGAAGTGGTCTCACTCTATTCTTATCTAATGAAAATCGGGCACCTTTCTAGTGAAGGTATATGAAGAAAAATGTCAACTTCAGGAACTCAGTGAACAAGATAACAAAAAGAAAGCATTTGGATTTTCTTTTCACTATATACAGTGTACGATGGGAGGTTCAAAAATTTTCCTCATGGTGCCTAGAAAACAACCTGCACCTGAACATCAGCAAGACAAAGGAGATGGTGTTAGACTTCCGGAAGAAGAGAGAGGAACCTGCCCCACTTTACATCAAGGGGGGCTGTGTGGAGAGAGTTTTCTCCTTTAAATTCCTGGGAGTCTACCTCAGTGAAGATCTTACCTGGAAAATCAACACAGCCCAGGTGGCCAGAAAGGCCCAACAGAGACTCTATTTCCGTAGGGTTTTCTGAAAGAATAAAGTGGAACAATGACTGATGACTTCCTTTTACCGGTCCACAATAGAAAGCGTCCTCACACATTGCATTACAGTGTGGTATGCTGGCTTGACAGCCACGGATAGAAAGACATTACAGAGGGTGGTGAGCACAGCACAAAACATTGTGGCCTGTTCCCTGATACCACTAGATGACCTCACTAGGGCTCGCTGCCTTAGAAGAGTGAGGAAAATTCTCAGGGACGACTCACATTCCGGTCAGCACTTCTTCATTCTCCAACCATCGGGTAGGAGATATAGAAGCATAGCCAGCTGCACCAACAGGTTGAAGAAGAGTTTCTACCCATGGGCTGTCAGACTTCTGAACGGAAAATAACTTCATGTCAACATAGTTTGAAAGACTTGTAGGGCCAGCATGTTGTGCAACAAGGTCACATAGTGTAATAAGATTGGGACTGGGTTAGGGACTCCTGTCTTCATTGTGAGTTGTGTTCGATGTGTGTATGCACGAAGGGAGGTTCAACCAATCTCATTGTACCCATGTTCCACAGTGACAATAAAGTTAAAAAGAAACTTGATGAGTTCCCCATCTATCCCCTCATCCAAATCATTGATGGAGATGTTGAAGTGTACAGAGCCTAAGAAGGAGCCATGGGGGACCCCACTGCATTCCTCCCTCCATATAGATGTAGTTCCAGTGAGCTTGGAGAGACACAAGGTCTGAGAATTAAAAGATATGCTGAAATATTGCAATACTCTGGAAGGGAGGACACAAGGGTCTCGTGGTTTGGAGATGGACTCAACTGGTGTACCAACAAATGATGACTAAAGTGAGTCAGGAGGAAAATGGACGATTTGCAGTTTGTCAAGCATTAACTGATGTCCCAACATTAAATTAAAAATTTCCATGTGGTTAGTGGCAAAAGATACTATCCGGAACACAATTATGGTTGTATTGGAACGGTGCCCTTTTTTAAACCAGGGATCAAATGTTCTTATTCCTTATTCCTTTAAGTTCATTGAGAGAGACAATGTGGACAGGATAACAATTTCCCACAGAGCACGATGTTTGTTTTGCATGAGCAAAGATAGGTAAACATCTCTCTTAATCTCTTTTGTCTTTGGAAGTCCAACAACATTAATTTTTAGCTGAGGTCTTAAGCTCCATTAAACCTGAGGGGGAAGAAGGAATGTGACTGCATATACATTTCAATCAGTCCTTGAAGTATTAAAATACCCACAATCAGTGTATACGTGAATTAGAATTCTTTTTATGAATCAGAATTAGAAATCTTTTTTCATTGGCCAAATGTGATTGGATGCCCAAGGAATTTGGGGGATTTAATGAAATTTTAGTTGATGGAGAGAACATATAATGCTCTGCATCTCAACCTCACTTGAGGCACTAGGATAATTGCAAAGAATTGCTGTCCAATATGTTCAAATTTTGCCTTGATTTAACAGATATAGCTTTTGTCTGAAGCTCCCTCAAATGAAGGGGGAAGAAGGAATTTAACTATCGGTACATTTAATCTGGGGATGGAAATATCTGGTGTTTCACAATAATAAAGTAACGTAGTGGGAAGGGAATTTTGGAGGACTTCTACTCCAAGCATGAGGCCCTGTAATATGTTAGACAAATGGTTATCCAAACTCTCCTTACAAACTTCCAGCAATAGAGCACCCTCAACTTCTGAAGGCAAGACATCCCACTGATTAATTGTTCCAGTTTTCATGAAATTTCTCCTTAATTCTAGGTTGGTCCTCTCCTTAATGAGTTTCCATCCATTGTTTCTTGTAATGCTTAGACACACCCAGTTCCAGCAATCTTTCTTCAGATGTTTTAGCCTCCAGCCCCCTGATCATTCTAGTTGCTCTTCTTTCCAGAGTCTCAAGATCTTTTTTTTTATTGTGGCAGATATAGAAACTGGATGCAATATTCTAACTGAGGTCTTATTAAGGCTTTATAAAGTGCTAATAATACTTCGCATGATCTTGATTCTATCCTTCTGTTAATGCAGTCTAGGATTGTGTTGGTTTATTTGGCAGCTGCAGCACATGCCTGGCTCAGGTTTACGTAACTCTCCACTAGGACTCCAAGATCCCTCTCGCAGTTACTGCAATGGAGCCAGGATTCATCTGTTAGGGACGTTTTGAGTAGTTCGGAGGACGGGCAAGTATCACCTCTCACTGGCCCTGCCCCAACCTGCCCAGTCACAACTTGCCATGCCCACACTGCCCGCTCTCCCTGCCCCGCACAATCACACCTCCCCTTTCTGGTATAGCACACTGTGCGCTCCTCACCTTGACCAAAGAGTCTCTGCTTGTGGCTCACCTGCCTTCCGATGCAGAGCCTGTGGCCCAACTGAGCGCCCCTGATCTGTCTGCCTGGGAAAGGAAGCCTGCAACTCACACGAACCCTCTGTCTCTGGCCTTTAGGCTGCCTGGCTTACTTGGCCACAGCAGCTGCATCCCACGCAGCACAGGGAGTCTGCATGGCTGTGCTTGCTGGGAGAATGCTCTCCCCATGGGTGGGAAGCCACATGGCTGTGCTGGTTAGGAGAACAAATTCCCCAAGGATTTCTTTGCCTGCTTGATTTCCAGCTCCGTCGCATTTCTCGCCAAAATGTGCAGGGAAACAAAAGTTTGTGGAGGGGTGGGGTTAAAAATAATCCACTCAATCAATTACAACTTAGCACACACACAAAAATCCTCACAAAGATTAATTTCATTTGAAGACTTTCTCTATTAGATAGGTTAATAGATCTTAAAAGAGGAACTTCAACTATTGACTCAAGGCAAAGTTTGCACACCTTAGACAGCTATCCTTGAAAATAGAAGAATATGGAAAGGTGGCAGGGTTAAAAATTAACAAAGAAAAAACAAAAGTATTAACAAAAAACTGTACAAAGGAGCAGAAGGAAGAACTAGCAAATAAATTAGGTGTGCAGGTGGTAAATAAAGTAAAATATCTTGGGATCTGGTTGACTGCTAGATGTTCGTTGATTAAAAAAGATAACTATGATAAGTTAATAACGCAAATAATTAAAGATTTAGATAATTGGGCCAAATTGCAGTTATCGCTATTGGGACGTATTTTGATAGTACAAGTGAATATTTTGCCAAACCTGTTGTTCCTGTTTCAGACAGTGCCAGTCAAGTTGGAAAAGAATTTTTTTTTGTAGAATTAAACAAATGTACACTGCTCAAAAAAATAAAGGGAACACAAAAATAAGACATCCTAGATCTGAATAAATGAAATATTCTTATTAAATACTTTGTTCATTACATAGTTGAATGTGCTGACAACAAAATCACACAAAAATGATCAATGGAAATCAAATTTAGCAACCCATGGAGGTCTGGATTTGGAGTTACACTCAAAATTAAAGTGGAAAAAAACACTACAGGCTGATCCAACTTTGATGTAATGTCCTTAAAACAAGTCAAAATGAGGCTCAGTTGTGTGTGTGGCCTCCACCTACCTGTATGACCTCCCTACAATTCCTGGGCATGCTCCTGATGAGGTGGCGGATGGTCTCCTGAGGGATCTTCTCCCACACCTGGACTAAAGCATCCCCCAACTCCTGGACAGTCTGTGGTGCAACGTGGCGTTGGTGGATGGAGCGAGACATGATGTCCCAGATGTGCTCAATTGGATTCAGGTCTGGGGAACGGGCGGGCCAGTCCATAGCATCAATGCCTTCGTCTTGCAGGAACTGCTGACACACTCCAGCCACATGAGGTCTAGCATTGTCGTGCATTAGGAGGAACCCAGGGCCAACCGCACCAGCATATGGTCTCACAAGGGGTCTGAGGATCTCATCTCGGTACCTAATGGCAGTCAGGCTACCTCTGGCGAGCACATGGAGGGCTGTGCGGCCCCCTAAAGAAATGCCACCCCACACCATTACTGACCCACTGCCAAACCGGTCATGCTGGAGGATGTTGCAGGCAGCAGAACGTTCTCCACGGCGTCTCCAGACCCTGTCGTGTCTGTCACACATGCTCAGTGTGAACCTGCTTTCATCTGTGAAGAGCACAGGGCGCCAGTGGAGAATTTGCCAATCTTGGTGTTCTCTGGCAAATGCCAAACGTCCTGCATGGTGTTGGGCTGTAAGCACAACCCCCACCTGTGGACGTCGGGCCCTCATACCATCCTCATGGAGTCTGTTTCTGACCGTTTGAGCAGCCACATGCACATTTGTGGCCAGCTGGAGGTCATTTTGCAGGGCTCTGGCAGTGCTCCTCCTGTCCCTCCTTGCACAAAGGTGGAGGTAGCGGTCCTGATGCTGGGTTGTTGCCCTCCTACAGCCTCCTCCACGTCTCCTGATGTACTGGCCTGTCTCCTGGTAGTGCCTCCATGCTCTGGACACTACACTGACAGACACAGCAAACCTTCTTGCCACAGCTCGCATTGATGTGCCATCCTGGATGAGCTGCACTACCTGAGCCACTTGTGTGGGCTGTAGACTCCGTCTCATGCTACCACTAGAGTGAAAGCACTGCCAGCATTCAAAAGTGACCAAACCATCAGCCAGAAAGCATAGGAACTGAGAAGTGGTCTGTGGTCACCACCTGCAGAACCACTCCTTTATTGGGGATGTCTTGCTAAGTGCCTATGCTTTCCACCTGTTGTCTATTCCATTTGCACAACAGCATGTGAAATGGATTGTCAATCAGTGTTGCTACCTAACTGGACAGTTTGATTTCACAGAAGTGTGATTGACTTGGAGTTACATTGTGTTGTTTAAGTGTTCCCTTTATTTTTTTGAACAGTGTATATCTAAATTTATATGGCAGAGGAAAAAACCCAGAGTGAAATATAAATTATTACAGGATGCCAAGAAAAAAGGAGGATTTGGCCTTCCAGATTTTGAATTATATTATGATGCTGCTATAGTAAACTGGCTTAAGGATTGGGTTAAATTAGAAAATAGGTTATTAGTATTAGAAGGTTTTGATCTCCAACTTGGCTGGCACGCCTTCATGTGGGATGGAAAATCTTAACAACATTCATATTTCCAAAGGCACCATGTAAGAAATGTGTTGTTCAATATCTGGGGAAAGATAAAAAAAAAACACTACCCAAAGGTCCCATTGTGGCTATCTACATTGGAAGCAATCACATATCCATTGTGTATTGGATTATGAAAATATTGTCAGGTATAAAGATTTATTATATGATACTGGAGAGCTTAAAAATAGGAACCAAATACAAATTCAAGGAAAGGAGATAGCATGGTGGCCCTTTGCACAAATACAAACCCATTATAAAAAAGATAGAGAACAATTTGGCTTTAATATGACCCCACAAGAATTAGATAAAATATGGCTAGGAGAGGAAAAGAAAACAATTAGTAAAACATATGAATATCTTTTGGATTACAAATTAAAAGAAGAAACAGTCACAGAATCTGTGATAATTTGGGCTAAAAACGTGGGTCATAGTATTGAATTAGATAAGTGGGAACACATCTGGCAAACAAATTACAAATTAACCGTGTCAGTCTCATATAAAGAAAACTTATATAAAATGGTTCATCGCTGGCACCTACCTCCTGCGAGACTGGCTAAGATGCTACCACCCAACTGTTGGAAATGTAACTACGCACAAGGAACATATTTTCACATGTGGTGGACTTGCCCATGTGCTCAGCAGTTTTGGAGAAATATTAGAAATTGGATTTTAAATACAACAAAACAAAATTTAAAACTTGAACCCGAAACCTTTCTGCTAAGTATGATAGATTTAAACATGGAGAAAAAATATCAATATTTAATTTTGCACATCATAACTGCGGCCAGAATAACCTATGCACAAAACTGGAAACTGTCCTTCATTCCTTCAGAGGATATGGTAATTAAAAAAATGCATGAATGTGCTGAGATGGATAGCCTAACCAAATTGTTAAAAAAATAAACAAGATAGTGACTATTATGAAATATGGAACATTTGGTATGATTGGTTAAAGAAAAGGTAATATTTGATATTTGGATAAGTTATGGAAATGACAGAAGATGTGCATTTAATTATAAACTACATAGAGAAATTAAAACATTAAAAGAATGAAGGAGTTATTGTAACAAGGCAGATCACGTCAATGATAAAGATAAAGATTTGTCTGGTTTAAATGTATGTCAAATAAATGTTTTTTTCCAGAATAAAAAATTAATTTAAAAAAAAGAGGAACTTCAACTACTGACTCAAGGCAAAGTTTGCACACCTTAGACAGCAATCCTTGAAAGTTACTGTTGTGCCCAAAATGAGGGCGAGACGCAGAGAATTGTACGTTCTCTCCACCAACTAAAATTCCATTATATCCCCCACCTCACTCTTTCTCCCCTTGCCCTCTCCCTACGCATATTTTGATGCTTTGGGTTGACTGATTGAGCTAACAACCCTTTTGCTAAAGACACTTGGTATACCTCCAAGTACAACGGGGCTTAAGAGAGATGTGCACCTGTCTCTGTTTATGCAGGGCAAACATTGCACCCCATACCAAATTATTGTATTATTTGTATTGTCTCTATTAGCGTGCCTCCAGGAATAAGCCATGAACAGGGACATGGCATTCTCTCCTTTGGTTCCTCAATAAAAATGTTCACAGTTGCAACACAATCACATTTGTATTCCAGGTAGTATCTTTTCATGCTAAATGGCTGGGTATTTGGGTTTTTATGGTTAACGTTAGATCAATCATGCACTTCCTATTCTTCGGGCAGGAGACCACTGATTCTAGATCCGAAATTCTTTTTTTCAGTCTCCCTCCATTTTCATCTTGGAAAGTCTGCACAATGCAATGTATAGAAACAAAAATCAGGACATCACAAGAAAGAGGTTTTGTGTGAAAGGAAAGCAGAATGAGATGTTGTGTTCTAGACAAATGGTGCAAATCCCAAGGAAGCAGATGAGCTTATAGCAATAACAATAGCACTTATATACCGCTTTATGATGCTTTATAATCCTCTCTAAGTGGTTTACAGAGTCAGCCTCTGGCCCCCAACAATTTGTGTCCTCATTCCTTTTCCTCTGGATCTCTGCATTTTCTTACAGCCCTAAATAATCTGAGTATCTTTCGTATCTTGTGAATCGGTTAATCCACAGGATAGTTTTTGAGAGAACTTCTCATGCTCCGATCTGTTCGTGTTTCTTGAAGGAAGGCAGATGCGCAGTTGCAACCTGAGAGGTAGGAAGATTCGGAGAAGTTGGTTAACTGAAGTACCACTAAAAAAAATAGGAAGGTGCTGAACTTGGAAGAGAGATATTTTGTTTAATTTTGCGTTATGTAAGGAGGGTATAATCTCGTATAAATACAGGAAGAGATGCCAATTGTCCAGGTGCCCAGGTTTTGTATGCAGAATAGAAGCGTGTTCCTTGAAGTCGGGGAATGGTTGGTCCTTCACCTGATCTGACCTGGCTTCCGTTTTGGTGTCGGGGCAAAAAGGCCACACCCCCTGGCCTCCCCCTTTCTCCTGAATCTTCCTATGCTTCTCTCTAGATATCCTAAATATACAGTCCCACCCCCTCCCCCAACTCAAAGGGGTATAAATAAGTGTCTGCTTCCATCCTGGGCTACACTTTGCAGGCTGCAGAGAAGATCCCAAGATGAAAACTCTGCTGCTGACCTTGGTGGTGGTGACAATCGTGTGCCTGGACTTAGGTAAGGTCACCAAACTTTGATCTTGGGTGGCAGTCAAACCCAAAACAAAGGGGCAGAGGAAGGGAGGGTATTCGAGGCAGTTGTGGTCCCTTTTTTTGGTGGGACGTTCTCCCTGTTCTGGTCTGCACAAGGAGGAAGCCTTTGGGGGAGAAGAGGAGGTCTCCGTTTGGAGAGGAGCCCATGGCTGAGACAGGGGCTGTTCCAGGCTGGCATTCTGGGGTAGACTGCCTCTGAAAGTAGAGGTTCCCTTGCGTAGTGAGTTCTGCCATGGGATCACTCCAGGGAATGCGATGAAAAACGTTTCCGCTCACCTGTCTCTGGCTTTGCCATCCTTCAGGATTTTGGATGGTACGGCCAAAGGGGACCAGTGATGCCTCCTTCAAGTCAAACATGGAGATTCCTCAACATCAGCCGGTGAAGCGGCATAAAACTCTAAGTGTTATAGCTATTTGTAATGACCCAAGGAAGCGAAGAAACCTAATACTCCTTCCTCCCATTTTCCCCACAGCAACAACCCTGTGAGGTAGGATGGGCAGAGAGAGGGGGAATAATCCAAAGTTGCTAAGTTGCCTTTTATGCCTAAAGTGGGACTAGAACTCACCGTCTCCTGGTGTTCGGCCCAGAGTCACCCAGGTGGCTTTCATGCCTAAGGTGGGACTGGAACTCAGGCTTCCTATTTCTAGACCATTTGATCTTTCTAGGGAAATTTTCACAGCTGACCTTAGTGTGAAAAGATCTATCATCTAATATGTAATAAGATTACAAGATCAGAAAAATAAATATCAAAGTAATATTTATATATATATATTATATCTTTCATCCAGGTAACAGCTTCTCATGCTACAAAACACCTGATGTTAAATCTGAGCTTTGTGCACCTGGGGAGAACCTATGCTATACAAAGACTTGGTGTGATGCTTGGTGTAAGTACAGTTCTTGTCTTTACTCCCAGTTTTTCTCCTTCTTGATCCCAGACTAGAGCTCCCAAATGCACCTGAGAACTGGAGGTCACCTAGGACCTGTCTGTGCCCTGCCTGGGTTCCCCT
This sequence comes from Notechis scutatus, assembly GCF_049901735.1. NCBI lineage: Eukaryota > Metazoa > Chordata > Lepidosauria > Squamata > Elapidae > Notechis > Notechis scutatus. Next base: position 207,829,673 of record NC_142011.1, read on the forward strand.
CAGGTCACATCCTGTTGCCGGACACCCTAAGCAATGCAAGGAAAGGGGGGGTCTTGGACTGGGGTGCCCCATCTTTCTCAGCAACAGCCCAGACGGGAGGGGGAAACCTTCTTTAGAGAAAGGGGGAGGGAAATGCTGGGAGAGCTGCGGGTTTGTTCAGGAATTGAGGGAAATCGGATGAAGCCATGAAACATCCAAGAAAGGTGCCATTGCCCCTCAGTCATGTCGAAACATGGAACTCCCCCAGAAAACTCTTCTTCATTCATTTACTCCTGAGTTTTGAGTAGAGGAGGAAGGAGGTCTGCCTTCCTCATGGGACGGGATGCATGAATGTGTTCAGTGTGGGTTTACCGGTTTGTTCAGCAACAGCCACAGGTCTGTTCTTTGCTATTTTTTAAATAATCATTCTGCTTTGTAGGTTCCATCAGAGGAAAGCGAATCGATTTGGGATGTGCTGCTACTTGCCCTACAGTGAAGCCCGGTGTGGATATTACCTGTTGCTCAACAGACAATTGCAACCCACATCCGGCACACAACTCTCGTTGAGTTTTGCTCTCATCCACCATGGACCATCCTTGAAAATTTATGCTTGTGGCCTTTACTACCAGATGGTCCATCATGCCCCTGCTGTCTTTGACATCTCAACATCTTTCCCTTTTCTCTCGTTCTGTAAGTTTCCTTCTGCTAGTTCTGTAGTTTGAGAATCAAATAAAACTCAGCATTCAATTCAAGTGTTTTGATTTTTTAATCCCCCCCTCAAAACATCCCTTTCACGAAACCCACAGGTAAAGAGTTTTTCTCCAGGTTTCAGCAGGCAGCGATGCTGGGATGAGCAGGATTAGGTCCAATCCCTGTTGAATCATGGCTTGGATTGCCTAACGGGTAATAATCTCACATTCAGACAGGGTAAAGAAAGAGGAGAAACCCACAACCGAGTCTTTCCTCAGTAAAACCTCCCACTTCAAAGCCTCCCTTTCTTCTCTCTGGGGAAAGCTGAGGGGAAGAGGAAGATGCCTTGAAAGAGAGGAGGGGGATTTGGGGGGAAGGATGGCAGGCCTCTTCTCCATTTCGCCCACCCGAAAGAAGGAACATCTTGATTCAGCAGTTGATTCTGCAGGCTCTTCTCAAGCTTTCTCAATCCTGAGTTCAGGTTTTGGCGGTTAGACCTGGACATCGGGGCTTCACTGGCCTGATCTTTACTCACTGCATTGGGTAGACCGGGGCGAAGCTTCGCTGGTTTTCCTCTTTGCAGCAGGTAGACTGGGCTGAAGCTTCGCTGGCTTGATCTTCCCTCTCTGCATTGGGTAGACTGGGACGAAGCGACACAAGTAGACCGGGATGGCCCGGATCTAACCCCATCGCGGGCTTTGAGTTTGACACCCCTGGACTACAATGATGTGGTCCTTCCGAAAAAAACATATTGGACTCAAATACATACTTAGTTAGAATAAGTGATAAAACAACATATAGATTTGAAACCAGAGATATTTTGGGTGGGTATATTACCAGATCAGTATGACAAAGGGAAAACATATTTAATTTTACATATGTATGAATGGGAGCAAGAAGAATTGTGTTTGCACAGCAATGGAAAAGCGAAAAGATCCCTACAGAGGAAAATGTTATATAAAAAATATTAGAATGTGCTGAGATGGACAGATTATCAATTAAAATAAAAGACAAGGAAGAAACAGAATACTTTTTAATATGGGACTTGTTTTACCAATGGCTAACTAACAGGAACAGAGGTTACAAACCAAAAATAAATTTTGCAGCTGCGCAGAGAAAAGAAAGCTAAGCGAGAAATAGAAACCTAAGCAAGAATTTATACTCCCCCCTCCTCATTTTTACAACACTAGTAACACCTCCAGCTCGCTTCCCAGACTTTACCCCCTCCTCCCCCCATTACTTATGGCAGCCAAAAGATGCAAAGCAATAGTAGAAGATCTTGAAGGCTGACAGGAACAGAGGTTACAAACCAAAAAGATTTTAAAAAATAATAAATTTTTTCGTATTGATAACTTTTCAAGATGGATAAACTAACTGTATTATCACTTTGTGATTAATATTGATACGATTATGATTATTATTATGATTTGTGTTGATTAACATTGTATTTGTAGTTAAAACTAATTATGTCCAGACAACACGCGGTTCAGATTGATATGGAATATTTTATCAGTATATATAGAAGCAATATACCACTCAGACATCATCATCATGAAATCTCCAGAACCATAAAGCCTACAAACTTGAAATTTGGCACGTTTGTTCCTCTTGGCTTCTAGGTGCTCATTAAGAAAGGATTTTTTGAAATGACCATCAGAGTATTAGTATTTCTTAATAGAGAAATTAACACGCTCTGATGCTAAGGAGTTCTACTCCCCCTCCTCACCTGAAAAGATCTCTGTTCCTACTGCCAGTTGCCTCACATTCCGTTACCTGCTTAGTAACACCACAGCCATTTGCACCACTCAGGTGACCCGAGGACAGAGACAAACCTCCAAGCTGCCTCAATGACTCTATAAATGGATGCTAACTACACTTCCAAACAGGAAGCTACTTTGGCATGAAAGGTTGTAGTGTTTTTATTACCCACCATCCAATCAGAGCTGAAGAAGCTCCTTGGATGAGAAGCAAAAGGTCTTCAAAGAAAAACTAGACAGTCCAGTTGTCTCCTGAAAGAAAAAAACCTGGGACAACAGTGGGAGGATTGTATTGTATTGTATTGTATTGTATTGTATTGTATTGTATTGTATTGTATTGTAGATAACAGGTAATCAGAGTTGGAAGGGACCTTATAAGTCATCTAGTCCAACCCTCCGCCCAAGCAGGAGACCTTACATCATTTCTGACAAATAGCAGTCCAATCTCTTCCTGAAAGTATCAAGTGATGGCACTCCCACAACTTCCGAAGGCAACTTCTGTTCCATTGGTTGATTGCTCTCACTGTCAGAAAGTTATTCCTTATTTCCAGGTTAAATCTCTCCTTTTTCAGTTTCCATCCACTATTCCTTGTCTGGCCTACAGGTGTGTTTCAAAATAGCTTGACTGCTTCCCCTCTGTGGTAGCCCCTCAAATACTGGAAGACTGCTATCATGTCTCCCCTGGTCCTTCTCTCCACTAGACTAGCCAGGCCCAGTTCCTGTAACCATTCTTCATATGTAGGGCACCAAGTTGGTCTGGAATTCTGTGAGATCTACATTCAGGGCACCATCAAATCGCAGGGAAGCTGTGATGTTTCTTGGTCTCCAGTCCCCTGTACTTTTTCTAGCGTCACAACATCTTTTTTATAATGTGGTGAACAAAACTGGATGCAGTACTCTAGGAGTGGTCTTACTAAGGCTTTATAGAGTGGTATTAGTACCTCACTTGATCTCGATTGAATCCCTCTGTTAATGCAATTTAGGATTGCATTAGCTATTTTGGCTGCTGCTGCACACTGCTGGCTCATATTTAGCTGGTTGTCTACTAAGACTCCAAGATCCCTCTCACAGTTACTGCTATTGAGCCTGTTTTCACCCAGTCTATATGTGTACTTTTGGTTTTTCTTGCATAAGTGTAGGACTTTCCTTTTCTCTACATTGAATTTCGTTTTGTTAGATATGGCTCAGGGTTCTAGTCTGTCAAGATCCACCTGGATCTTGAGCCTATCGTCTAAGGTGTTAGATATTCCTGCCAGTTTAGTATCATCTGCAAATTCGGTAAGTTCCCCTTCTGTTCCCTCATCTAAGTAGTTAATGAAGATATTGTATTGTATTGTAATGTATAGATAGATAAGTAGCTAGCTAGCTAGCTGGATGGATGGAGGGATGGAGGGATGGATGGATGGGCGGACGGACAGACAGATAGACAGACACATAGATAATGACAGTAGAAAAGAAAGTAAAGGAAGAAGGGAAGGAAAGGAGGAAAGGAAAGGAAGGAGAGGAAAGTAAAAGAGGAAAGAAGGAAGGGGAAGGAGGAAAGGAAAGGAGGAAGGGAAGGGAAAGGAGAAAAGAAGAAATGGAAAAGAAAGGAAAGGAAAGGAGGAAAGAAGGAAAGGAAAGGAGTTAAGAAAAGCAGGAAAAGAGGAAAGGAAAGGTGGAAAGGAATGGAATGAAAAGGGGAAGGGAAACAAAATGAAAGGAAACCCTTATGTGTTTCAATCACTGACCACCACTGAGCCAACAGATTGTGGACCGAATTTCTCCTAAATAGCCCCATCACATAGTTTCTTCATGAAGCACGGATATCCAGCTAGTGTCATATAAAAAGAAAATGTATTAATAAAACGTATATATTTTTTAAATGATGTAGTCCTTCCTCGTGTTTGTGTGTATGTTTTTGGGTGTGTATGTGTGAGAGAGTGCATTTCTGTGTGTGGAAACAAGAAGCATTACAGCTCAGAGAATATAAGAGACAGAGGAAGAGACTTGGGATAACCACTCCCTGGAATCTCCCAGGATATATCCGCTAGGAGGAGGGAAGGAAGGGTTCCATCTGGCAGGATCCTTCGTGTTGTGTGTTTGCAAATATATAACTGAGCTCTGGCTGACTTGCTCTTGTCCGTCCTTAGCTTTAGCCTGAAAACTGAAAGCTCCTCCAGTCATCTTATGACTGTGTGGCAAAACCATTATAAAGGAGTGATATTGAAAAGAGGGATGGAGGTGACAATACTTCAGAAAATCTTGCCAGGTTGGGCACCATGGCAGAAAGGTCCAGTCTCCAGGGTCCCACCACATATGCTGCATCCCCTGTAAAGTCAGGGAATCAATTATTAACCAATCCATCATCCTCCACTTAGAGACAAACAACCTACTCTCCAATAAACAATTTGGTTTCAGAAAAAATCTATTCTGTAATCTGCAACTCTTACACTGCAAAAACATATGGATTACACAACTCGATCAGGGCAAAACAATAGACGCAATCTACATAGACTTCTGTAAAGCCTTTGATTCAGTGATACACAACAAACTACTCCTAAAACTAAAATCTTACGGTATCTCCGGACAACTGCATAACTGGATAGAAGCATTCCTGTCAAACGGACAACAAATGGTCAAAATTGGGAGTGTCCTATCAAATTCTGTACCTGTCAATAGTGGTGTCCCCCAAGGCAGTGTTCTAGGACCAACTCTCTTCATACTCTACATAAATGACCTCATATGATCATATTAAGAGCAACTGCGTTCTTTTCGCTGATGATGTAAAGCTGTTCAATACCACAGACAATACTGCTACCCTTCAAAAAGATCTTGACTATGTATCAGAATGATCAAACAAATGGCAACTTCAAATCTCAACAAATAAATGCTCTGTCTTACATATTGGCAAAAAAATATCAGAAAATAAAATACAAGCTGAATAATCAAGACCTTGTTGATGATCCAAGCTCTGTAAAGGACCTTGGAATACAAATCTCTAATGATCTAAGTGCTAGAGCCCACTTGTAACTACATAACCAAAAAGGCATTAAGAGTTGTTAACCTAATCCTACGTAGCTTTTTCTCTGGTAATATCACACTACTAACTAGAGTATACAAAACATTTGCTAGACCAATACTTGAATACAGCTCATCAGTCTGGAACCCACATTACATATCTGATATTAGCACAATTGAGAAAGTCCAGAAATGTTTCACAAGAAGAGTTCTCCACTCCTCTACTCGTTGTAGAATACCTTACGCCACCAGACTTGAAATTCTAGATCTAGAAAACCTTGAATTACGCCGTCTTCAGTCTGATCTAAGCATAGTATATAAAATCATACATTGCAATGTCCTACCTGTCAGTGAATACTTCAGCTTCAACCATAACAACACAAGAGCACACAATAGATACAAACTCAAGGTTAACCGCACCAAACTTGATTGCTGGAAATACGACTTCAGCAACAGAGTGGTCAATGTCTGGAATACTCTACCTGACTCTGTGGTTTCTTCCCCAAACCCCAAAAACTTTAACCTTAAACTGTCTACTATTGACCTCACCCCTTTCCTAAGAGGTCTGTAAGGGGCGTGCATAAGCGCACCAACGTGCCTACCGTCCCTGTCCTATTGTTTCTTTTATTTTTCTTATATGTACCCATTTCATGTATTCATAACTATGTTTATACTTATACCTATTATCTTGTAAGGGATTGACAAATCAAATAAATAAATAAATAAATAAAATTCGTTCTGCTAACTAGCACAGCCATGTGGCTTCCCAGCCAGAGGGAGAGAGTTCTCCCAGCCAGCACAACCATGCAGATTCCCTGTGCTGCGTGGGATGCAGCTGCTGCAGCGAAGCAAAGGAAGCAAGCTGGAGACTGGGAAGACAGGGACCTGGGGGGGGGCATCTTGCTAGGCCATGAGTTCCACGGCCCGTATGGAGCTGCGGTGGTGAAGCAAGCTAAACAAGCTGGAGGCCGGAGACAGAGGGGCCAGTGAGATTTGCAGGCTTACTTACCCTGGCAGGCAGATTAGGGGAGCTCCGTTGGGTCATAGGCACCATGTTGGAAAGCAGGCAGAGACTGTCTGGTCAACGTTAGGAGCCACACAGTGTGCTATGCCAGGGAGGTGACGTTGCAGGATGGGGAGAGTGGGCAGCATGGGTGGGTCAAGTGGCGACCGGGTAGGCGGGGGTGGGGCCAGCGAGAGGTGGTAACTGCCGGTTCTCCGAACTATTCAAAATGTCTGTAACCGTTTCACCAAACCAGTCTACACTGGCCAAATACCTCCTCTAGGCGTATATGAAGGAATAGAAGGGGAACTAACCAACTTTGCAGATAGCACTAAGCTGGCAGGAATAGCCAGCACTCCAGAAGATAGGCTCAAGATCTAGATGAATTTCAACAGACTTGAACTCTGGGACCCATCTAAGAAAATGAAATTCAATGTTGAAAAAAAACAAGATTTTACAGTCAGGCAACAAAAATTAAATGCATAGATACAGATTAGGTGAAACCTGGCTCCATTGCAGTAACTGCAAGAAGGATCTTGGAGTCCTAGTAGACAGTTACCTAAACCTGAGCCAGCTGTGTGCTGCAGCTGCCAAAAAAAACCAACACAATCCTAGACTGCATAAACAGAAGGATACAATCCAGATCGTGTGAAGTATTATTCAGACTTTATTAAAGCCTTAATAAGACCTCGCTTAGAATATGGCATCCAGTTTTGATATTTGCCATGTTGAGACTCTGGAAAGAAGAGCAACAAGAATGATCAAGGGGCTGGAGGCCAAAACATCTGAAGAATGATTGCTGGAACTGGGTATGTCTAATTTCATGAAAAGAAGGTCTAGGGGTGACATGATAGCAGTCTTCCAATATTTGAGGGGCTCCAACAAAGAAGACAGGGTTAACCTATTCTCCAAAGCACCAGAAAGCAGGACAAGAAACAATGGATGGAAACTCATTAAGGAGAGAACCAACCTAGAACTAAGGAGAAATTTCTTGATAGTTGAAACAATTAATCAGTGGGATGGCTTCTCTTCCTAAGTTATGGGTGCTCTATTGCTGGAAGTTTGTAAAAAGAGATTAGATAACCATTTATCTAAAATATTACAGGGCCTCATGCTTGGGCAGGGGTTTGGAGTAGAAGTCCTCCAAAATCCCCTTCCAACTATGTTATTTTATTATTGTGAAACACCTGGTGTTTCCATCCACAGATTAAATGTACAGATAGTTAAATTCTTTCTTCCCCCTCAGGTTTGAGGGAGCTTCAGAAAAAAGCTGTATCTTTTAAATCAATGCAAAGTTTGCACATCTTGCACAATTCTTTAAAATTATCCAGGTACCTCAAGTGAGGTTGAGATGCAGAGAATTATATGCTTTCTCCATCAACTAAAATTCCATTACATCCCCCACATATACACTGATTGTGGGTATTTTAATACTTCCAGTTGACTGATTGAAATGTACAGATAGTTAAATTCCTTCTTCCCCCTCAGCTTTGATGGAGCTTAAGACCTCAGCTTAAAATTAATCTTGGTGGATTTCCAAAGTCAAAAGAGATTAAGAGAGATGTTTACCTATCTTTGCTCATGCAAAACAAACATCGTGCATTGTGCAATATTATCATACTATCCACACTGTCTCTCACAGAGAACCTACAGGAATAAGGAATAAGAACTGGCATTCATTCATTTGGCTCCTGATTTTAAAAAAATGGCACAGTTCCAATACAACCATGATTGTGTTCCAGATAGTACCTTTTGCCACTAACCCACCAGATATTTTTTTTTTTTTTAAGGTTGGGATATTGGATAATGCTTCACCAACTGCAAATCCCCCACTTTCCTCCTGACTCACTTTACTTATCATTTGGTGGCACACCAGTTGAGTCCGTCTCCCAATCAAGAAACCCTTGTGTTCTCCCTTCTAGACTATTGCAATATTTCAGCAAATCTTTTAATTCTCAGACCTTGTGTCCCTCCAAGCTCAATGGAGTTGAATCCATGTGGAGGGAGGAATGCAGTGGGGTCCCCCATGGCTCCTTCTTAGGCTCTGTACAATTCAACATCTTCATCAATGATTTGGATGAGGGGATAGAAGGGGAATTCATCAAATTTGCAGATGACACTAAGCTGGCAGGAATAGCCAGCACTCCAGAAGGTAGGCTAAAAATCCAGATGAATTTCAATAGACTGGAACTCTGGGACCCATTCAGCAAAATGCAATTCAGTGGTGAAAAAAAGTAAGGTTTTACAGTCAGGCAACAGAAATCTAATGTACAGATACAGATTAGGTGAAAACTGGCTCCATTGCGGTAACTGCAAGAAGGATCTTGGAGTCCTAGTGGGCAGTTACCTAAACCTGAGCCAGCTGTGTGCTGCAGCTGCCAAAAAAACCAACACAATCCTAGACTGCATAAACAGAAGGATACAATCCAGATCATGTGAAGTATTATTAGCACTTTATAAAGCCTTAATAAGACCTCGCTTAGAATATGGCATCCAGTTTTGATATTTGCCATGTTGAGACTCACTGCTATTCTCTCTTGAACCTGGATCTTCTCTCTTGAACCTGGCTCTCCAGCCCCCACAAGGTGGGGTAGAGGTATATATCTTCTACCATCCTGGACTGCACTTTGAAGGCTGCAGAGCAGATTGCAAGATGAAAGCTTTGCTATTTGCTTTGTTGTTGGTCTCATTCCTGTTCAAGGATCCAGGTAGGATCCCAAACTTTTGATCTGAGTTGAGGAGTTTATAAGCATTTATTTATAAATTTTATTGGCTGCCCATCGTACCATAGGGTATCTCTGGGTGGCTTACAGTTAAATTCCCGTTAAAACATAAACATTAAAACTCAAACATTAAAACCAAAGAGACACTTGAAGGGCGGGGGTGGAGTGGGGTGGAAGTGGGTCTGTTATTGCTCAATTGACCTCCTCCATTGAGCTGATCCACCATGGGGCTTCCAGGTAGACTGGCAAGGCCACATCTTTAGGCCCGTATGAAAAGATAGAAGGGTTGAGGCCAACTTCACACTGGGAGTGGCAAGGTTTTCGGGAGGGTAGGAGTTACAGCAGAGAAACCCTTGCTCCTGGACTCCACCACTTGGAATATTGGGCAAGACGACGGGACCTTCAGGGTGCCCCCTCTCCTGGCATCTGTGGTATGGGCTAATTCCAGTGGGTTGGGTAACTTGGACCGTTCCCATGAAGGGCTTTAAAAGGGATCACCAATACTTTGAATTGGAACAAGAAGCAGACTGGTAACCAACGCAGCTCATGGAGCAGTGGAGTCACACGGGTCATTCTTGGCCCCCACAAAATTACCTGCACTGCCACACTGTTAGGAATGTGTGTCACCTAACAGCTATTTGGGTTAGAAATATATAAAACAGGATAAACATTTTAAAGCTGTATCTTTAAGAAAATGCAAAACTGTAATTAGGTGTGGTTTCTCAAACGGCCATAAGATGGAGCCAGAAACCTGGTTTGTCTTAGTCTTAGTGTCAGAAGAGAGTGTGAGTGTATCTCTGTTTCCTTCTGTTGGAAAGTATTGCCGTTCCTCCATTTCTTCTAATTGATTAATATTACTGGATTTGATACTGAACTGTTTTTGACACTGGACTTTGTTACTGGATTATCCCTGGATTGAAAACTGACTGATTTAACCTGTGAATGACTTTGGGCTGCCTATCTTGAACTTTGCTTAAACTTTCTGGAAGTAAAAACCTACATTTACTGCACAGTGTATCTGTGTACTGTGTGTGTATTATTCAAACACTTCTCTCAAATAAGTCTCTGTCAGCCTTCAAGATTTTCTCTCTTTGCTTTGCATCTTTCAGCTGTCATAAGTAACGGGGGGAGGAAGGGGAGAATGATTATGGGAAGTGAGCTGGAGATGTTATAAACCAGAACTGTATAAACTGGGGGGGAGTACATTCTTGCTTGGGTTTCTATTCTATGCTATATGCTATGCGCAGCTGCATATTTATCAAAATATGTCAAGGTCAATGGACAGAGGCTTCATCACCACCTGAAGATGCCCACATGATGGTATACACAACTTTTAATTGGTGGAACCAATTGAACTATTGGGGGTGGGAACGTTGCCATTACTTTGTATATGTGATTTACGCGCCTATTTTCTCAGAGTCAGAATTCTTTTGTTGCTACCACTTGATTTCCAGTAAAAGATATCTTTTCTCTAATTAAAAGAGTCTAAGTATTTCTTTCTTGGAATTTGAATGGAGCACCAGCTGACATTATTCTGAATCTCACATTTCCAGCCCACCCGGAGAAATAGTAAATTTTCTTCCGAGGGGGTCTGAACACCATGTCAAATCCAGCCAGCGACCAAGAAGACCTGGGAGCAACTGGAGGACAAGATTCTCTGCTGCTAGAGGAAGCAGGGGAAGCCGACTTGTTTGCAGAACTAAATCTTGGAGAAAACCCAGCTGTAAAACCCAAATGGTCCCTGGGAGTCGGCTGGAAGGATCCTGAGTAAAAGCCTCCTCCAGGAGTGACCACTACCCATTGGCATGGAAGAGAAGGGCCATGGTAGGAGAAGGAAAGAAAGAATTTTTTACTGACTCAAGCCAGGCACCTTTTAAACGAAGCTATCGGAGAACCTCAAACTGATCAAAGGTATGAGGGAGAGGAGGGGGAGGCAGCCCCAGCCAGAAGAATCAGAGCAGCCACCCCCATAAATCAACCCGGGCTAGCGCAGCTGGCGGCAGCAGCCCAGGGGCCCCCAGCGGGAGGAGTAATTGCCAGAAGCCGTAGAACTCCAAAGGTGCCTCCATTGGAAGTAAAATATGGGGGGGATCCTAAGGAGTTAGGATTTTTCCTGGCACAAGTCTGGAGCCATATGGAGGAATATGGAGGGGATTTTTCCTCAGAAGCAGCCAAAGTTAGATGTGTTACCAGGGCTCTGGAGGGAACAGCTGCAAAGTGGATGGTGACTTTGCATAATGATAATGCCCCTCAGCTGATGAATTATGACCTGTTCATGATTGCACTGCGGGCCAGATTTGAAGACCCACTTGCTGAACGTAAGGCCAGAATTAGGATGAAGACCATAAATCAGGGGCGGCGATCAGTGGCCGACTACACCCAGGAATTTAGAGAGCTGGCGTGTCATATTCGAGGCTGGTCCCAGGGAGCCCTGATAGAAGCTTTTAAAGATGGGTTGAATGAAGATGTATATCCAAGCTGTATTGCCAGAAGAGACCCCAATGAGCTGCAGCTGTGGTATGTGCTGGCAGCAGAGGTGGAAATTGATCTAACCCAAAACCGACGCCGGGGGGGGGGTTGGTTGGAACAAGTCCTCCCCCACCAGCCCTCGAGAAGCCTTAAAACCCCAAAAGGGAGGAATGGCGGTGAAACCCAAGACCACGGCTTGCTTCCGATGTGGGAAGGAAGGTCACCGGGCTGCAGATTGCCGTGCCAAGTTAGAACCAAAGGGGGCGCCAGGAGGAGGAAGAAAACCTGAAAAAAAACCCAACGAAGCCTTGTGAAACGGCGCTTAAAGCGGATGAGGTTGTAGAGGTCGCCCCTCCAAAAGGAGAGGAGCTGGGAACTCCAACCTCTTCTGAAGAGAGTGAATCCGAATCAGAAGACGACTCACTGGTAAGTCCAAACAAGGGCCCTATGACCATTCCTGTGAAATTAAGGGTACCCACGATGGGAGCCAAAGGGGAAACGCTGGCCTTGTTAGACTCTGGGTGCACGAGGTGCGTAATCAGCTCGGAGGTAGTGGAGAAAATGGGCTTAAGGCTAAAGACTTTAAAAACACCCATAGCCTTTTGCCAATTCGATGGATCGATAGCTGGGGGCGGCCCTGCACATTTCATAATGGAACCAATAGAAATGATGATGGGGAAGCACAGAGAGACTTTGTGTTTTATTGTGGCTCCTGGGATGGAGCAGCCCCTAATACTGGGATTGCCCTGGCTCCAGAAATGGAACCCCCACATCGAATGGAGGAAAGGGTCATTGCGCATACGTACTGACCAGCGCCCGGAAGGGGAGGGGCAATCTCAACAGAAACTCAAGAATCCCACTGAACTGGCCTCCACTGGTACCGAGAACCTGAAGGGGGCGGAGAAAATTCCAGAGGAATATTGGGACTTAAAGGAAGTATTCAGTGAAAAGGACTCGGATGAGCTTCCACCCCATCGTTCAACGGATTGTAGTATTGAAATTTTACCTGGGGTGAAACTCCCAAAACTGAAACTGTACTCGATGACACCGAGGGAGTTAGAAGAGCTGCGGTCATTTATCGATAAGAATTTGGAACGCGGTTTCATCCAACCCGCTAGACCCCGGGTAGCAGCCCCAGTATTGTTCCGTGAAAAGAAATATGGCTCCCTTCGCTTATGTGTTGATTATAGAAACCTGAGTGCTATTTCAGTGGAGAACGTGTACCCCCTCCCCTTGATGAAGGACATGTTGACCCACTTGGCCAAAGGAAAATTTTTTACGAAGCTCGACTTGAGAGAAGCATACTACCAGGTTTGAATTAAGGAAAGGGATGAATGGAAAACTGCTTTTAACTGCCCAATGGGTTGCTTCCAATTCAACGTTCTTCCATTTGGCCTACAGGGCACTCCTGCAGTATTCATGCAAACGATCAATCAGGTGTTACATGAACATCTATACAAAGAGGTTTTGGTTTATCTTGATCTACACGGAGACTCGTGATGAACATGTGAAACTAGTGCGGTCAGTTTTGGAAAAACTTCGAGCCGCTAAGCTGTATGCAAAGTTGTCCAAATGTGAATTCCACCAGGAAAAAATTGACTATTTAGGTTATCGCATCTCACATGAGGGTATAGAAATGGATCCAGGGAAGGTTCCTGCCGTGTTGGAATGGGCCCCTCCCCGCACCAGGTTTTTTGGGATTTGCCAATTTTTACCATCAATTTATCCCTGCTTTTGTGAAGATAGCCATGCCTATCACAAACCTCCTAAAAACCAAAGGGGAGGTGAAACCAAAGCCTAGTAAACCACTGGAGTGGTCCATGGAATGTCAAGCTGCCTTTGAAAAGCTGAAACGACTGTTTGCGGCTGAACCAGTACTCAAGCACCCAGATATGGACACTCCTTTTGTAGTCCAAGCCGATGCGAGTGACGTAGCAGTTGGAGTGGTATTACTACAAGCAAATGAGATGGGGACTCTGCAACCATGTGCATATACTTCACGTAAACTATCTGAAACCAAAAGAAGATGGGCCATCTGGGAAAAAGAAGCTTTTGCAGTTCGCTGGGCTTTGTTAACCTGGAGGCACTTCTTAGAAGGGGCAAAACACCCGTTTGAGGTGTGGACTGATCATAAAAACTTGGAGGCTTTGAAAATGCCTCGAAAGCTGTCTCCCAAACAAATTCGCTGGGCACAATACTTTAAACATTTTAATTTTTCATTGAAGTACATTCCAGGGGGGAGGAACTTCATGGCAGATGCTTTATCTAGATTACCTCAATATAATAGTGCTCGCCAGGAAGTGGTACGGCCGATTGTCCCAACCAAACAGTTGTCAGCTCCAGTGGTTACCAGAGCCCAGAAGAAGAAGGAGAAGGAGGTTGATTTGTCGAACGATTTGACTACACAATTAAGAGATGCTCTAAAACTTGATGATTGGTTCCTTGCTCACTCGAATAACTGTATGGTTAGAGATGGATTGGCATGGGTGGGGGCCAAATTATATGTGCCAGCGAAGCTGAGAAACCAAATATTACAGCAAGCTCATGATTCAAAACCCGCTGGTCATTTTGTATTCGTGAAAACCTTACACTTGGTTAAAAGGCAATTTTGGTGGCCTACTTTGAAAAAGGACATTGAGACTTATGTAGCTAGTTGTTCTATCTGTGCCTCAGCCAAACGGCCTCCTGGTAAGCCAGCAGGATTTCGGTCCATCGCCAAAGGAACTCAAACCGGAAGTTCCCCCCAAACAAACTTTTGTTTCCCTACACATGAAGGCAAGAAATGCGAAGGAGCTGGAAATCAGCTAGGCAAAGAAACCCTTGGGTAATTTGTTCTGCTAACCAGCACAGCCATGTGGCTTCCCAGCCAGAAGGTGTTCTCACAGCCAGCAAAGGGCCATGCAGATCCCCTGTGCTGCATGGGATGCAGCTGCTGCAGCAAAGCAAAGGAAGCAAGCTGGAGACCGGGAAGACAGGGACGGGGGGGGCATCTTGCTAGCCCATGAGTTCCATGGCCCGTATGGAGCTGCGGTGGTGAAGCAAGCCAAGCAAGCTGGAGGCCGGAGACAGAGGGGCTAGTGAGATTTGCAGGCTTACTTACCCTGGCAGGCAGATTACGAGAGCTCCATTGGGTCGTAGGCACCATGTTGGAAACTATAAAGAATAACATTGTTCCCAAAGAAGATTTTGAAGTGGGGAATGAGACAGGGAAGGGGAAGGATTTGGTTTTGTTTTTTTCTTTCCTTTTCCATATTGACAACTAAGAGATTTAAGTAAGAAACTGACAAAAATCCACTTTGACATTAACAGGCATTTAAGCTGAAAATAAAATGCCAAAGGGATAATAAAGACTTTTGGATTTTCAAAAACTTTTAAAAGAAGGAAAGGAGAGAAAAGGAAAAAACAAAAGGGTGGGATCTGGAAAAATACTGGAAGTAAAAGGAATTAACAGTGAAACTTTAACAAGATTCCTAAAAGATACATTCTAACTGAAACTTTGTAACAAGATAATAGAACCCCAGGAAGAGAAAGTGGAAAAAAGAAGCAAGAAGAAACAGCTTTAGATTATTTGAATTACATGGTGATCTTTGGATTTTTGGTTATTGGATCTAAAGGACTAAAATCAATCGGGTGGTTGTTTAAAAGGTTTTAAAATGGTATCACACTTGGAAGAACTGAAAATGGAACTTAAAAAACAGAAAGAAGATGCACAAGAAGGAAGAGGGTTTTTTGGCTTCGTATTTCAATTTTTAGAAATGGAGATCCTGAACTATGAGAAACAACAAGAAATGCCTGTAGAACAAGACAGGCAGGACAAAGAAGAAGCCATCTTCAATGACCAAGTAATTCTATGTGGGGGAGGGAGAAAAGGGGGGAAAGAGAGTGAAAAATTTAAGATCTGAAAAAACAAAAAAAAAAGAATAGTTTGAAAAGTAATTACAATATTAGGAAGAAACAGAAGAGAGGATTACAGAGAATTAGAGAGACAAGGGGTCAAAAAGGGGAGGGAGAAGAACAAAGGGAAGAGGGAAAGGAAAAGAAGTTATAAAGGACAGAAACAGGATATAGAGAAATGGGGAAAATGTACAAGGATTAAAGGTATAAGCCTATTTAGAAGACATAGAGATAATGGGTGAAAATTTAATTGAAAGAGGGATTCTGCAAGGGTACATAAGATAGTATTGTTATATTAGAAATAGAAATGAACTTAGAAAATATGAAACAAATGTGATTAAAATGATAGATAAAATACTCATTGTAATGGAATGGAATGTTTGTTAATAAATAAATGAAATAAAGAGAATGAGAGAATGAAATTAAGAAAGGATGGGAACATTTTAATTATTATTAATGAGTTATAAAAATTTAA